>NC_139514.1:7283426-7423426 GCF_947247035.1 Vipera ursinii
GGGTTTGGCATCTTGATCTACCTATCGAATCCTTCCCAAGGACCCGGGATAGGCATTTGTGGAGGTGTGATGGTGTTGCAGATCTCGTCGCAGGATGGAAGCCATTCCTAGTAAGGCCGCCTTTTGCAACTGACTGATGGCGAATTTGTCAATGCCGATGGCGTTCAGGTGGTGCTCCAGATGTTTTGGGATTGCACCTACGGAGCCTATGATAATTATATAGGTGCTTACCTTTGCTTGCTTCTGCCACAGTCCACTGGATAGTGGACATGGCAGTATCTGTTTTGTTATCATTATCGGTATTGTAAGTAGAAATAGTGGCCAAAGCTGTATTGTTATCTAGATGGGACTTGGATATTATACAGTGTACAGGTAGTCCTTGAATTACAACTTTTCGGTTTGTGACAGTTCAAAGTTACAACGGCAGTGGGAAAAAAAGGGACATGACCATTTTTTGCACTTATGCACTTATGCACTTTGCAGCATCCCCAGGGTCACTCGGATGCTTGGGAACTGGCTCATATTTATGACAGTTGATCATGTAATCCTCCTTTTGCGACATTCTGACAAGCAAAGTCAGTGGGGAAGCCAGATTCACTTAACAACTGCGTTACTAACTTAACTGCAGTGATTCCCTTAGCAACTTTGGCACGAAAGGACTTAAAATGGGACAAGTCACTTAGCAACTGTCTTGCTTAGCAACAGAAATGCGGAACTCCATTGTGGTGTGTGTGGTGGCCTACGGAGGTTTAAAGTGGAAAGTCCAAGTGATTTTCTTGTTCTAAAAATGTTTGATTTAGTCCTGCAGGCCCCCAGGTAAACCCTCCGATTGTGACTACAACTGAGCCCAACATTTCTATTGCCAAGCAAGGCAGTTGCTAAGCCAATTTTGCCCCGTTTAACAACTTTTCCTGCCATGGTTGTTAAGTGAATCACAGCAGTTGTTAAGCTAGTAACATGGTTCTTAAGCAAATCTGGCTTCTCCATTGACTTTACTTGTCAGAAGGTCGCAAAAGGGGATCACGTGACCCCGGGACACTGCGACCGTCATAAATATGAGTCAGTTGCCACGTGTCCAAATTTCGATCACCTGGCCAGGGGGAGGCTGCCACAGTCATAAGTGAGAAAAACTGTCATAAGTCATTTTTTCCAATAATAATAATAATAATAATAATAATAATAACAACAACAACAACAACAACAACAACAACAACAACAACAACAATAATAATAATAATAATAGTTGGAAGGGACCTTGGAGGTCATCGAGTCCACCCCCCTGCTCAGGCAGGAAACCCTTTACCATTTCAGACAAATGGCTGTCCAGTCTCTTCTTAAAAACTTCCAAGAAAGAAGCATCGGATGTGGCTGGCATACATTTTTGAGAATTAAAAACTGCTTTCAGAGTAATAGGTGATGCAGTGAGAGCATTAGCTGTTATTTTGTTTTGCTTAAATTGGCTGCTTGTCCATCATTATTATCTCAGGGCTGCCACAAAAAAGAGGGAGTCAAGCTATGCACCAAAGCTCCTGAAGGCAGGACAAGAAGCAACGGATGGAAACTAATCAAGGAGAGAAGCAACCTAGAACTGAGGAGAAACTTCCTGACAGTTAGAACAAATCACCAGTGGAACAACCTGCCTCCAGAAGTGGTGAATGCTCCAACACTGGAAGTTTTTAAGAACAGACTGGCCAGCCATTTGTCTGAAATGGTATAGGGTTTCCTGCCTGAGCAGGGGGTTGGACTAGATGACCTCCAAGGTCCCTTCCAAATTATTATTATTATTATTATTATTATTATTATTATTATTATTATTATTATTATTATTATTATTATGTTATCATCATCATCATCATCATCATCATCATTAAAAGAGCAAGAATCAGTAAACTCTGAAAGAAGCAAATGCAGGTAGTCCTCGTTTTATGACCATAATTGGGCCCAAAGTTTCCATTACTAAGCGGGTTTTGTCCCATTTTACGATCTTCCTTGCTCCAGCTGTTAAGGGAATCTTCCTTGCTCCAGCTGTTAAGGGAATCGCTGTAGTTGTTAAGTTAGTTGAGCCCAAAATTTCTATTCCTCCGCAAGGCAGTTGTTAAGCCAATTTTGCCCCATTTAACAACCTTTCTTGCCATGGTTGTTAAGTGAATCACTGCAGTTGTTAAGCTGGTAACATAGCCATTAAGTGAATTGAGCTTCCCCATTGACTTCGCTTGTCAGAAGGTCGCAAAACATGATCACATCACCCCGGGAACACTGCAACTGTCATAAATACATGCCAGTTGCTGAGCCTCTGAATTTTGATCACGTGACCCTGGGGATGCTCAACAGTGGTAAGCATAATAAATGGTCATAATCGCTTTTTTCAGTGCCATTTTAACTTTGAATGGTCACTAAATGAATCATTGTAAGTCGAGGACTTCCCTGTTACTTGTTCTACTTATCCTGTATGGCTATTGAAAAATAATGACGGTCCCAAGGCACTGAACATATATAAGAATATTGACATCAATATAAAAAAAAAAGAATTCAGTTTATTATATATAGTTTTCAGTTAGCTGTAAAAACTTGGTTATTTCTGGATTGTTCTCCTTGGATGGGTTTGCATCTATTCTTGGATAGAAAACTATCTTTGCTTAGTTTGAGTGCCAAGGCTTATAGCTAAAATACAATTCCTTGTGAAATGTGAAAGCTTAGCAGAAACACCACAGCTTTTGGAAATTTGTCAAATCTTTAATGGGAAGAACTCTAGAAGGAGAGGATAATCAAAGCAGCCCAGTGATGACTGAGCAGGCTCATTGCCAACAAATGCAAAATGTTTTCTGGTTGAAAAAAAATAGAGTAGAATAGCAGACACAGGTCATGGTTGACTGGCTGATCGGAACTGGCTGATTGCCTGACTGAGCAGCCAATAAAAGCCAATGCAATACTAGGTTGCATTAACGGAGAGATAGAATCAAGATGATACAAAGTTCTAGTAACTCTTTACAAAGCCTTAGTAAGACCACACTTAGAATACTGCATCCAGTTTTGGTCACCCCAGTGCCAAAAAGATGTTGAGATTTTTGGAAAGAGTTCAGAGAAGAGCAACAAAGGGCCTGGAAGCCATAACACACAAAGAACGATTGTAGGAACTGGGTATGTCTAGTCTAGTGAAAAGAAGGACCGGGGTGACATGATAGCAATATTCCAATTCTTGAAGGACTGGCATAAGGAAGAGGGGGTCAACTTATTTACCAAAGCACCTGAAGGCAAGACAAGAAACAATAGATGGAAACTAATCAAGGGAGAGAAGCAACTAGAACTCTGGAGAAAATTGCTAACCGGGAGAACAATCAACCAGTGGAACAAATTTCCTTCGGAGGTTGTAGGTGCCCCATCACTGGAGGCTTTTAAGAAGATTCTGGACAGCCATTTGTTAGAAATAGTAAAGGTCTCCTGCCTGAGCAGGGGGTTGGACTAGATGACCTCCAAGGTACCTTTTAACTTTGTTACTGTGACATCCAGGGGGACTCCCAGGTTGGAGATTTGTTCGAGTTTAAGGGAAATTCACTGATATAGAATGATATAGTAGCCTGAAGAAGAGAAGGTTAAGGAAACTGACAAGAAGAGAGTGACAATTTCAAGATCTTGTAAAGTGAGAGTACCACTTTATACTGCACTGGTGAGACAACACTTGGAATGCTGCATCCAGTTCTGGTCCCCATGACACAAAAAAGATGTTGAGACTCTAGAAAGAGTGCCGAGAAGAGCAACAAAAATGATAAAGGATCTCTAGAGCAAAGGTCTTCAAACTTGGCCCTTTTATGACTTGTGGACTTCAACTCCCAGAATTCCTCAGCCAGGCACGCTGGCTGAGGAATTCTGGGAGTTGAAGTCCACAAGTCATAAAAGGGCCAAGTTTGAAGACCCTTGCTCTACGGCAGGGGTGTCAAACTGCCGGCCCATGGGCTGGATGTATCATCCGGAAGCCGCACCCACCCCATTGCCGCGATACGAGTTTGACATGGCTGCTCTAGGAATTCTCTGCTGAGGAATTCTGGGAGTTGAAGTCCACAAGTTGAAGTCCACAAAAGGGTCACATTTGAAGAGCCCTGTTCAATCTAGAGGACATTGTTTCTTCAGAATTTTGAGCAGATGTTCAATGAAACTGTCATGCTGGATGAGATACCCTTCAGCCGTGTAAGGCTGCAGCTCTTATCCTGCACCTCCAGCAATGCTGTGATGGATGGAAATGACACCGGTTGTGTTCTGGGACAGAGGTCCCCAACCTTTTGGGCACCAGGGACCGGTTCTGTGGAGAAAGTACGTGGTTTTGTGTGCTGCTTGCATCCCACAGATGGGGCTTTGCTTGTTTTTGGGGACCGGTTGCTGGCATGCTGTGGCCCAGTACCGGTCCACAGACCGGAGGTTAATGACCCCTGTTCTAGGACATCTGCAAGGTAGCCGCTTTGAGAAGGTTACTTTAAATATGATCAATGTTTATCCACGGTTGCACTTTGCAACAACATGAAATTGCTACTGACAAGAGAGCTTGTTTGCTTGAACTCATTTTGAACCATGACAGAGTTTGAAAACCAGTAATCTAGAAGCAAAGATTTCTTCCCAAGAACTAATAGTGCATTTCTGAACTTCTGATTTTAGCCAAAGATTTTTTTTAAAAGGACTTAACTAACCAACATTCAGAGTAACTGTGGTATCCTAGGCTCAGATGCAAGGGAAATGCCATAAGAATATATTGAATATATTTTCTGCCTAGGATTTGACTGGCTAGGATTTAACTTTATAATCTCTCTTTGTTGGGGCGGGGTGGTGGGGTGGGGTGGTGGAAGTCAAACGTTTGATTCACTAACATGAAACATTATCAGCCCTAAAGGGGAACACTTTCAGATCTGATTTCTGCTGCAAAAAAAGGCGAAATCACAATCTGCTAAAATTATTAATAAAAATGTTTCTGTTAAGCTGGTGGAAAGAAGAATGAAGAGAAAAGTTGAGAAGAAAGAACATTAACCATCTCCAACTCTTTGATCTGAAAAGAAACCTGAGGAACGTACGCTGAAGTGCCACCTTGATGCCACTTTGGATTGTGACAACTGAGCTTAGCAAGTCTTCAAAAGAGTGATTTGCATTCTGGGAGATTTTTGTCCAGTGTCTTGTCTTTTGCCCCAAAACTGCTGGAATCTTCAGAGTGCATAACAGGCAAGGCTAGCGATGTCTTTTGCATCATCTCAGCGTGAAATTCTAAAACAAGTCCTAGAATAAGTATTCTAAGGATAAATCTTCTGACATCATTTTAGCCTGTCTATGTGATGGAAAGGCAGGAAGTGATACCTACACTGAAAATTAGCACTATCCTGTTGATTATATACTGTCTCATTTACTGTTCATGGTCCCCTTATGTAAGAAGGAAAAAGAGAGAAAAAAGGAAATAACTGATATCTCTATTTATTACCTCTTTGTTACTGAATCAAAGTATTTGTATCCCACTTTTCTACCTTACAATAGCTCTTATCTTGGATAAGTCATCTTTTGGGCAGCTTCTTCATCATCAACCTTAGTCTCTACTGACCATCTTGGATTAGTCATCTTTTGGGCAGCTTCATCATCAAACTTACTTTCTACTGTCTATTTTGGATAAGTCATCTTTTGGGCAGCTTCTTCATCATCAGCTTTACATCCTACTATCCATCTTGTATAAGTCATCCTTTGGGCAGCTTCTTCATCATCAACTTTACATCCTACTATCCATCTTGTATGTCATCCTTTGGGCAGCTTCTTCATCATCAACTTTACATCCTATTATCGATCTTGGATAAGTCATCTTTTGGGCAGCTTCTTCATCATCAACTTTACATCCTACTGTCCATCTTGGATATCACCTTTTGGACAGCTTCTTTATTATCTAGTATTTTCTGACTGGGGACCTGTTTTTCAACTTTTCAAGAATCCTAAGCTTGTTTTTAAAAAGTACAGATCTTTTTTAAAAAAAATCCATGGTCATAAAATGCATTATACTGGAAACAAAGTTCATTATTGGCAGAGATCGACATACCCATTGCATATGCTATATGCTATTAATGTAGTCATGCAGAACACAAAATAAGATGAAAACTCTTCCCCACCCCAATGCATTCAAAGCTGGGGACCAAAAGTAAAATCTAATCTTGTGCATGCTTAGAAGGAGAAGGAGAAGGTTCTTTAGGAAGAAAAAAAAGCCAAACTTTAAAAGTAAGAAAAAAATAGAAATGAAATGAAAAAGAAAGTTATTTCCAAAAAAAGGGTTATAAGTGACCATTCCTGGGAACTTACTCAGAGTCTTTGTCCCATAACCGTCGTCCCCTAATCCGGGGAAGTCCTGCACGGCAGTCCCCGGAGAGAGCAATGAAAGGAAAGAACAGCCGCAGAAGAGGAAGGAACAGGTCAGTGCAGTTGAAATGGATACTACCATGACAGACCATGCAGATAATCCAATCTGGATTCCCGCGTTTGGAGAAAAATAAGGCTTAATCTCCCGATTCAAAGACTTTCACCGAAGCCCAAGAGGTGCAGTTAAAGTGAGAAAACAAAATACTCTCTTTAGACAAAGAAACGCAGGCAGTCCTTGACTTACAACCTTTTGTTTAGTGACCGAAGTTACAACGGCACTGGAAAAAGTGATTTATGACTGGTTTTCACACTTATGACCATTGAAGCATCCTCACGGTCATAGGATCAAAAATCAGACACTTGGCAACTGGCTCATATTTATGATAGGTGCAGTGTCCCCGGGGTCACGTGATCACCTTTTGTGACCTTCTGACAAGCAAAGTCAATGGGGGAAGCCACAACCGGGCTACTACCTTAACCACTGCAGTGATTCAGTTAACAACGGTGGCAAGAAAGGTTGCAAAATGGGGCAAAACTCACTTAACAACTGTCTTGCTTAGCAGCGGAAATTTTGGGCTCGATTGTGGTTGTGAGTTGAGGACTACCTGTGGTCTCAGAAATTGGACAAACTGAAGCTGTTTGGACTAGCAGATTAGAATACAGCTGGCATCGGCTTGGTGTTGAAGACCATGTGGGAGGTCATCAGGAACCTGGCCAGCATTCATTTTATGTCACATTATCTCATATAAATGGAGCTGTGGAAGTTTGAGAACATATAATCCTTATGCCTGCTTTTTTTTTAAAGGAAGCTTGGATATGTGTGATAGCATTATACGGGTAGGTCTCGACTTACCACCATTGATTGACATTTCCATCATCGTGTGGCCAGCGTGGCTATATGCTAAAGGTACACAGAATGCTGTGACCTTCCCACTGAAGTGGTACCTATTAATCTACTCGCGTTTGCATGCTTTCAAACTGCTAGGCCAGGGGTAGGCAACCTTGGCTCTTTTATGACTTGTGGACTTCAACTCCCAGAATTCCTTGAGCCAGCATGGCTCAGCTTGGAAACCTCTCTCTTTCCCCTCAGCATGGCTGGCTCAGGAATTCTGGGAGTTCAAGTCATAAAAGAGCCAAGGTTGCCTGCCCCTCTGCTAGGTGGAGAGAAGCTGGAACAGTAACGGAGCTCGCCCCATTGCACAGCGCTTGGGTCTCAAACCCCAGGCCATCTGCTTTCCAGCTGACAAGCTCAGCACCTTGAATTACTAAGCCATGGCACTCCCTAAATGCCCCTAAGTGCCCATTAGAAGATATTCAATCCACTGGAGACTCATTCTCTCTCTCTTTCCTTTTGGTATATGGCTTGGAAATTACTTGCATCTCGATTTCCCATTTCGGCTGCATTTCCTGAAGCACCAAAGTGGAAAAACTTCAATCAGATATCTGATTTTCACAGATAAGACACTCCCCCCCTTTTTTTCCCTAAATAGCTGGGAACTAGTCCAAGCCATCTCATTATGAAGATCCTTCCAGTTCAATAGACTGAGCTGCCAAGCTAAGACCAGTCAAAGCCGTAAATATTTGAGTGCGAACTCATGGGACACAATTCACCAAGGAGTGCAGGTGGTCCTCGCCTTATCATCACAACTGAGATCAGAAATTCCGCTGCTAAGTTGTTAAGTGAATCATACTCAATTTTACAACCTTTTTTTTTTGCCATGGTTGTTAAGCAAACTGCTGTGGTTGGTAAATGTCTCGAGTAGATATTAAATGGATCTGGCTTCCCCCACTGGCCTCTCTTCTTGGGAGCTGGTGGGGAAGACGCTGCAACTGTTGAAAATACATTCTGGTTGCCAAATGCCCATGTTTTGGTCATGTGATCATGGGGGTGCTGCAATAGCCATAAGCGCGAGGGCAGGTCATAAGTCATCTTTTTCAGCACCATTTTTTTCCCCTTTTAACGACGCTGTAATTAATCCCTTAATTCGGGGTGGAATCCAGGCGACTGAATGAAGCTGAGCATTTACTGGCTGGATGCCCTTCCTGGCACCTACACGGAGCTCACAGCCCAGAGAGAGAAATATCTGCTGCTCCCTAGGACCCAACTCACAGGCACCTGACTGTGAGGTGGGAGCTCCACCTTTAGGCCACCAGGCTGCTCACCTTTGTCAGTACCAATAAAAGAGAATATTTGTAGCTCAGAATTGAAATGAGGAGTCCTTGGTGCTGCTCTCTGTGCTTGGTTGTTTTCTTGCAGACGTTTCATGACATCATTGGTGACAGTGAAAACAACCAAGCTCAGAGAGGACCAAAGACCCCTTTTTTTTTACCACCGCTGTATCCTTGAACGGCCACTAAACGAATGGTTGCAAATCGAGGACTGCCTAGATCACTGGCTAAGATGGAGAGTTATAAAGATGTGGCTTTCCCCTTAACCAAAATTTGAGACGGACCAAGGGAAGGAATGGTGGCCAAACAGATGTTTTGAGTCGTTCACGCAGTAGCGACAGATCAATTTTGCTTCCCTCTCCTCCCGTACACCCGGCAGGGAATCCAGACTGTTATATACATTGATCATAGTAGTAATGCCTCACCTTTTCCTGAACCTGACTTAGGCTTGCCTAGGTGTATGAGGATGCCTTGGTGCCGTGCAATGTCACCCACGTGTTTCGCTTTGACGTTGTCTCTAAGCATTTACTTACGTTCCGGGTCACTGGTGTCCTGCTCACTCATCTCCTTGCTCTTGTAGAATGGGAATTTTCGTGAAAAGATGAAGTTCTTTTTACGCTTGTCATTGAATGACTGTGAAGGAAAAGAGGCATGGCCGAAAAACAAGGGCATCTAATGGTTGTCACACTCATGCTGACAGAACAAGTAGCTGGTAAAAGCGGAAAACAACGGTGGTGACCGTATCCAATCTCATTTCTGGGCTTCCAAAGGGAAGCGTTGAGAAGAAGACAAAGGAAGGGAAGAGTCAAAGGTGGTTGAGACCTTCAAGGGTGTTTAAGATCTCTGCATGGTAGAAGTGCACAGGTAGTCCTTGACTTACAACCATTTGTTTAGTGACCGTTTGAAGTGACAACGGGACTGGGGAAAAAAGCGACTTAGGACCGCTTCTCAGGCTTACGACTGTTGCAGCATCCCCATGGTCCTGTGATCAAAATTTGGATGCTTGCCAACGGGTTCATATTTAGGAAGGTCTCCGTGTCCTGGGGGGGTGGTGTGGGGTGGTGTCACGTGATCCCCTTCTGCAACCTTCTGATAAGCGAAATCAAGCCAAATTCACTTAACAAATTGTGTTACTTCACAGCTGCAGCGATTCGCTTAATAACTGTGGCAAGAAAGGTCACAAAAATGAGCAAAACTCACTTAATGACTGTCTTGCTTAGCAGCAGAAATTGTGGAGCTCACTTGTGGTCGTAAGTCGAGGACTATCTGTAATGTTTCCTAAAACTGGAAGTAGGAAATGTGATGCTCAACAGATGTTTAAACTCTCAGTCTCACTCAACATGGCTGATTGCAAGGGCGGTGGAGGCTGTAGTTCAAAATAGAAGGAGATCCCTAAGAAAGTCATCCCCGGATTAATTGGTAGTGGCTCCAATTGTTTGTGAGACTATCTGGAAGTTGACCCTAATGAAAACATTGAGGTTTACTTCCACGTTGCATAAAAATATATATAGAAATTAAACAGATGCAAATGGAACTCAGAATTCTTACGCAGAAGCAACGTATGTTATTGAGCATATTAATGTAGCTACAAGGATGTATTTTAAAAGACGTGAAGAAGTCCTGTCTCAACCAGAAGAAGAATAGAATAGAGTAGAGTAGAGTAGAGTAGAGTAGAGTAGAGTAGAATAGAATAGAATAGAATAGAATAGAATAGAATAGAATAGAATAGAATAGAATAGAATAGAATAGAATAGAATAGAAGATGGAAGGGACCTTGGAGGTCTTTTAGTCCAGCCCCCTGCTTAAGCAGGAGAACCTATACCATCTCAGACCAGTGACTGTCTAGCCTCTTCTTAAAACTCTCCAGTGATGGAGCGCCCACAATTTCTGGAGGCAAGCTGTTCCACTGGTTGATTGTCCTCACCAGCAGGACGTTTCTCCTTAATTCTAGGTTGCTTCTCTCTTTGTTCAGTTTCCAACCATTGGTTGTCCTTCAAATAGGGTCAAACTCTTATCATCAAGAACCATTAGCTATGTTAGTTACGGCCAGTGGGAATTCTTTCTTATTCAGTTACATCTGAAAGCTGCAAACTTTTTCTTTTTTTCTTTTCTTTTCATTTTAAAAAAAAGAGGCATTCCCATTTTATTCTCCATCATGATGAGAATGCTTCTGCTAAGAAAGCACTTCCCTACTACAAACTTATGACCGGGTTCAGAAAACAGTCTTAATGAGGTTAAAAACATAGCAGCTGCATTCACATCTCCTGTTAAGCTTGGTTAGAATTATGCTTGTTAAGCTGAGTACTGATAGTGAAGTGGTTAAACTGCAGTATTGCAGGCTAACTCTACTGACAGCCAGGAGTTCGATCCTGACCAGCTCAATAGCAATAGCACTTAGACTTATATACCGCTGCATAGTGCTTTACAGCATTCTCTAAGTGGTTTACTGTGTCAGCATTTGCCCCCAACAATCTGGGTCCTCATTTTACTGACCTGGAAGGATGAAAGACTAAGTCAACCTTGAGTCTGTCAGGATCGAACTCCTGGCAGTGGACAGTCAGGCTGAAATATTACATTGGCTCAGCCTTCCATCCATCCTACACTATTACTAATATGTAGGATCTATCCTCTCTCTCTCTCTCCCATATATATATATACACACACACACATATATATACATATACATATACATATATATATATATATACATATATATATATATATATATATATATATATATATATATATATATATATATATATATATATATAATCTCTCGAGACATATATCTACAATATATAATATATACATATTCATCATGGCATTTCAATCTACTTTCCTTTCTTTATTCAGATCTATTAAATATTTTTTCCATCATTTCACAATCCTAATAGATTTACAGACTGTTTAAAAACCTGCAGCATCCATTCCTGCTTCCAAATTTGATTCCATGTGCTTTATTTTGGTCACCAAAGTTTCATGCCACTTTTACACTCCAAGAATATTTAAAATTTAGTAATAAAAGCAAAATCATAAAGGGAGAAAAATGATAAGACATAAAAAACTACAAACACCCCATTACGACTGTAAACACTTGGATCCAAAACAACATAACCATCATGCCAAAAAGTAATGTATAAAATCATGCAAACCATGAATCATGCAAATGAAAAATAAAGGCAGATGTCAGAAATTATAGGCATAAAAGGTTTTCAAATGTAATCTGGTTGGCGGGTGATAATATTGACAGAATGGCCTATTGAATCTAGAGAAATTAAAACATGCGTCTATGTTTCTCTCTCTCTCTCTCTCTCTCTTTCTCTCTCATTCGTGATACTTCTTTCCAGAATTAAACAATGTCATCTCATAACAGAACTCTCATTAGGACAGAGGTACTTCTTAAACCACAACCGATCTGACATGATTTGATTTCCAGATTGGCAGATTTCCAAATGTTCAAAGAAAGGGGATCTAAAACTGGCAAATTAAATATCTTTTCTTTCTAGCTGCTCAAAAAAGCTTCATGATTGCCGTACAAGCAGATTGTCGATATCGAACTGATAACCCAATTATCATTTTATACTGTTATTTGTTGTGGCTTCCACTCTCCTTAGTATCAAAACAGTACCTACCAAACAAGACAGCAAGTTTCTGTTGCTGTCTATACAGGTAGTCCTCGACTTACGACCACAATTGACCCCAAAATTTCCCTTGCTCAGCGAAACATTCGTTAAGTGAATTTTGTCCCATTTTACAACCTTTCTTGCCATAGTTGTTAAGTGGAGTTGTTAGGTTAGTAACGCAGTTGTGAAGTGAACTTGACTTCTCCATTAACTCTGCTTGTCAGAAGGTCGTAAAAGGGGATCACGTGACCACGGGACGCTGCAAGCATCATAAATACGATTCAGTTGCCAAGTGTCCAAATTTTGATCACATGATCATGGGGATGCCGCAATGGTCGTAAGTGTGAAAAATGGTCATAAGTCACTTTTTTTTCCAAAGGTGTAACTCTGAACAGTCACTAAATGAACTGTTATAAGTCGAGGACTACTGTATCTTAGGACAGCACATCCAGTATCTGAATGTCTAAACCGGGGGTCTTCAAACTTGGCCCTTTTATGACTTGTGGACATCAACTCCCAGAATTCCTCAACCAGGCACGCTTGGCTGAGGAATTCTGGGAGTTGAAGTCCACAAGTCATAAAAGGGCCAAGTTTGAAGACCCCTGATCTAAATGCTTAAGGTCAGAATGGTGAGTTCTTTGAACACCTTTGGGGAAAAAATAGGTATATCTAGAACGTTGTGGGCACAGAAATGTTTGCATGTAATGTTTCTGATTATGGTCTGGAATATGTGAATTTATCAATTCAGAAGGGACCTATTAATTATCAGATAAAAATTAAGAACGATCTACCATAGGTAGCCTGCAGATTGTAGACACAGAAGTTTGATGCACCTAGAAGGCACCAGGTGAAGAAAGATGGATGTGTTTGACATGTTCTCCATGGAATTGCTCTTATCAAAATGCAAAAGCTGCATCTGGCACAGACTAGGGTGGTCAACCTCTGATGGCGTATGGACCATGGGAAGAACTTGTGAGGTGCACTTCATGGTCTGTGAGCTTGGTTGTTTTTTTGCAGATATTTCATTACCCAGCTAGATAACGTCATCAGGCCAAGCACTGATGATGTTAACTAATTGGGCATTGAAACATTTGCTTTGAAAACAGCCAAGCTCACAGAGCACCAAGGACCCCACAGTTCAACCCTCAGCTACAAATATTCTCTTCCACCGGGAAGAACTTCATATCAGTCTATCACCATCTTCAGACGAAGCTAGGGGATAGCGGTATTGGTGCTTAAATCTCTTTCCCTCCATTATTTATGAATCTTCCACTTAACTAGGTGAGTCAGCTGCTGCAAACGCTGGCTGAGGAGGATTTTGTGATACCGCACTCACTCTGTACGGAAGCAGCTAACGCATGAGCCTAGAGCACTTCCGTACATTGGAAGGATGCATTGAGTCACCTGCAGCCTATTTCGCCTGCATTCAGTTGGGAAGAATTGCTAAATGTATAGAACTGTATTAGAAATGTTGTCTAAGGAATCATACAGTGGTGGGATTCAAATAGGGGAACCACCGGGTTCTCTGGATGGATGCCGCTTCCGGAAGTCCATTCTGGGCCTGGGCAACAAAAAGTTAGCGACGGGTTCCGCCGAACTGGTGCAAACCGGCTGAATCCCACCCCGGGAAACGTATGTTAACTAGCCCAAGTCTCCAACAAAGTTATTGATTAACTTAAAATCCTTTAAACTCACAGCAAACATGAGAATGAATTAAGGCACTTGTTTCAAATTGCAAACACGCACAAGCAAACACACATAGCTGAATTAACATAATGTAAACATGATTTTAAAGCTCACAACTCAAAGAAAGAGACTTGATCCATGTCACTTGATCAACCCCTTGCCCAGGTCAACGTACTGTATACATACACCCCACGCCCCTCAAGTGTCACACACTAGAACCAGCATGTCCCTCAAGCCCACACAAAGGACCGGTCTCCCTATAAATCAACTCTTTCATCCCTCTTTTCCTCTGTAGCTATCCCCAGAGGCAAATCTCTTTGCTTTGGGGCATAAGTAAATCTCCTGTTTCTCTCAGCTGTCTGGATTTCATTTTGATCTGTTCTTGTGCAGCCCCAGCTCAAAGTGGAACCCCAAATTATTCTTCTGAACATTCCCAAAAACGGACAAGCCAAGCCCCATTTGGAGAGGGAGGTCAAAAGCGTTATACAAAACCCTTCCCAATCTCTCCGTGCAAAAGGAAAAGAGCAGAGATTTCTTGAGCTCGCTTGTTCGGACCAGGAATGCTGAAAAACGGTGAGTCGTGGTTTTGTACCCCTCCCTCTTAGAGGTAACAAATCATTAGGGAATTCCTCCCCGCATATCTTAAACCCAGCAGAGAATGGCAGCTCTCTTCAACGTGTAATCCCGATAGGGCTATATTCAACCTGTTCAGCGATGCGTATTTCTGAGGGGCTCTTAACGCTCTCCGAGCTTGGATGTTTTCTTGCAGATGTTTCATTACCCAACTAGGTAGCATCATCAGTGCCAGTAAGGAGTGGGGTTTCCTCTCATTTTCCATTCTAGTGACTGGCCCTGTCAGTATTAGTGGGAGTGGTCTTAGAAGTTCTTTGTTTGGGCTATTTACTGCTGGCTTGTTTGGCAGTTCTGTGATTGGGGATTGCTTACTTGATTGTTGGTCTGATCTTAATCTTAATCTGTGTTCATCTGGGTGCTAAGAGCTGGTGGGGAGGTATTTTGGACTTTTGATTGGGTTTCTTTGGCATGTAGATACTGTGTCTATCGATGGCTAATTTTTTAGAGTGCCAGAAATTCCCTAAGAAGAGCCGTGGTGGTGCAGTGGTTAGAATGCAGCATTGCAGGCTAACTCTGCCCACTGCCGGCAGTTTGCTCCTTACCAGCTCAGGGTTGACTTGGCCTTCTATCCTTCTGAGGTTGGTAGAATGAAGACCCAGATGGTTGGGGGTGATACAATGACTCTGTAAACCGCTAAGAGAGGGCTGTGAAGCACCGTGAAGCGGTATATAAGTCTAGGAGCTATGGCTATTGCTAATGTTTTTGTGCATCTCTTCTTCTGTTGCAACTGCAGTTGCTCTATGAGTTAAATGTCCCAGGCTGACTCGATCGTGTTTGAAAGGCGTTACAGAGGACATAAACGCACTTGTGTGCCAGCATAGATGCTGAGCACATTCGAGGATTCTGAAGATGATTTGTCAGAAATCCTCTAGGACAAGGAAGTCACCACAGTTAATCTGAGTCAAAAGGAAGAAAAGAGGCAAGGAAAGGGTTAGAGCGAGAAGAAATAAAAACCTGCGGATGCCTTTGTACCCAGGAAGAGAGAACCGCACAGGGCCCACGAGACTCTGCGTCAGGAATGCCAATTACTTTGTCACATGGATGGACAATAAAATCATAAGTGACACGTGCCTTTTGGCTGCTCTTTGTCACTCTCTTCCACTTTGACTCTCCTGGCATCGTTGAAGGCTAATAAGAAGTGAACTCTGAAAGAACATTGCTTTGAAGGTCTGCTAATTGAGGCACATCAAAGAGGCAGACAATGGGGGTCTAGGACAAACCAGAAGGTTGCGGATCTTTCCATGGACCAGTGGTTGGTACACTGGAGGTACTTAAGAAGGAATCCAGAGGATTTTAATGCCTAGCAGAAAAACGTAGTCCTTGACTTACAACCACAATTGAGCTCAAAATTTCCATTGCAAAGCAAGGCCGTCGTTAAGTGAGCCAGGCCCTGTTTTATGACTTTTTTTGTTGCCATGATTGTTAAGCAAAATCTCTTAAGTCAACCGTGGGATCGTTCAGCACATCTGGCTTCTCCCGTTGGCTTTGTCAGAAGCTCTCTAGGAAAGCTGCAAAATGACCATCCCGGGGACCATTATAAATGCATGTCGGTTGCCAAGTATGAGCACAAGACGGTTAGGGTGTTGCACAGTCATAATTGTGAGAGCTGTTCACCACACCAAACTGAGTTAGAGAACTGTGGGGTTCTTGGTGGTCTCTGAGCTTGGTTGCTTTCTTGCAGACATGTCATTACTCAACTGAATGGCTTGGGTCCGGGATATCTGAGGGAACACCTGCTGCTGGCATCAAGCTCCCTTCGTCCAGTGCGCTCCCACAGGAAGGGTCTTCTCAGGGTGCCGCCGATAAAAGACTGCTGGCGGATAACACCCAGGGGTAGGGCCTTCTCTGTGGGGGCGCCTGCCCTTTGGAACCAGCTGCCCGTGGAGCTTAGGACTGCCCCCGACCTTCGATCATTTCGCCGGGACCTGAAGACCTGGCTCTTCGAGCTCTCCAGGCCAGGCTGAGAATTTTTAACTGGGGTTTTTGATTTTAGGAATGATTTAATCTTTTTTTAATTTGTTTTTAACTTTTGTACTGGTTGTTTTAAATGCCCTGTAAACCGCCCTGAGTCCTTCGGGAAAGGGCGGTATATAAATTTAATAAAATAAAAATAAATAAATAAATAAATAACTAGGTAAGATCATCAGTGCTAGTGGGGAGTGGGATTTGCCATGCCAGTGTCGGTGGGAGTGCTCTTTGGGAGGTCCTTAATTGGGAAGTTTTACTGTTGGCTTGTTTAGATAACAACAACAACAACAACAATACTAATAATAATAATAATAATGTTGGAAGGGACCATTTACAGATAGTCCTTGAATTACAACAGTTCATTTTGTGACTGTTTAAAGTTACAAGGGCACTGGGAAAAGTGACAGGACCGTTTTTCACACTTACAACCATTGCAGCATCCCCCTGGGTCATGTGATCAAAATTCAGACGCTTGGCAACTGGTTCAGACTTAATGACCGTTGCCGTGTCCCGAGGTTATGCGATCACCTTTTGCAACCTTCTGACAAGCAAAGTGTTGTGATTCAGGGTCAGCCTGTGGGTTCGGCAGTTGGGTCGGACGACTCAGAGGAGGAGGAGGGGGGTGTTGAAGACCTTGCTGAGGGGGTTGAAGATCTTGTTGATGAGAGCCCTCAGTCAGGCCCCTCTCATCTGGTCACCACGGAGACCCAGCTGTGTGAGCCTGACAGCGTGGATGAAGATGACCCACAGCTGGCCCTGTTCAAGGACGCCCGACGCAGGAGGCAGTCAATTAGGAGTAAACAGAGGAAGGCAATGGGGCTCCTCGGAAGGAGGCAGAGAGAAGCCACGCCCTGAACTCTACATAAGGGGAATGTCTGGGGAGGGCTGGTTTGCTGAAGGCAACCGCTAGGATAGTTCATGTTTCTTAAAGCTCCTGTTTCTTGGTTTGTCTTGTTCCGTTTGTTTTTGTGGTAATAAATTTGGCAGGCGTAATTCCAGCCTCTTGCCTTCTTGTAAAAGGGGTTGTCCCTGCCTTTTCTGCAGGGCCGGTAGCAGGCTGGTACAGAACACAAAGTCAGTGGGGAAGTCGAATTGCCTCAAAGGCAAATAAAAAACTGCTTTCCTATTGTTGCCAAGAAAACTACATGGAAATATCTAAGAAATCACCAAGAAATATATATATTTACTTTTTTAACAATAGAAAATAACTATGGCGGATTTGACCATGATTAACTTAGACTTTGCTGTCCAATAGTATCAAACTCTAAACAAATGGCCATTTTTTTTCCTTGAAATGTCATTTTTCTCCTACTAATGAAGAGCCACATTGTCCCAGAAACCCAATTGTTTGGCCATTAAAAACAGGCAGAAATAAGGAAGTCAAAACTGAAATGATTAGACAGTTGTGATTCCTTTAAATGTGATGAATTAAAAGTCTTAATAGGCAGCTTGAAAATGATAATTTCAGGGTTGCATTCCTGCCTGATGAAATTATACCTGCTATTAATACCACTGGCGCAGTGCTATTTTTCTTCCTTCGTCTTTAAAAAAAAATTCTAGAGGACAACAGGTCTAATTGGATTGATATTATTATCTTCATTGAAATCACCAGGGAGTGATGGTGCCAATGATGCATATCTACTGCTTTAGTATTTCTTGTACATCTCAAATGTGCTGTTTTGGTAAATAATTGTTAGAAAACTTGAGACTGTTAGTTCAAATCTCGTCTTAGCCGTGAAAGCTGGCTAGGTGAGTTTGGGCCAATCACCAGGAGACAGTGAGTTCTAGTCCCACCTTAGCCATGAAAGCCAGGGTGACTTTGGGCCAACCACAAGGAGACAGTGAGATCTAGTCCCACTTAAGCCATGAAGGCCAGGATGACTTTGGGCCAATCACCAGGAGATAGTGAGTTCTAGTCCCGTCTTAGCCATGAAAGCCAGCTGGGTGACTTTGGGCCAATCCCCAGGAGACAGTGAATTCTAGTCCCGCCTTAGCCATGAAAGCCAGGTGACTGAGTTTGGGCCAATCACCAGGAGACAGTGAGTTCTAGTCCCGCCTTAGTCATGAAAGCCAGCTGAGTGACTTTGGGTCAGTCACTCTCTCTCAGCCCAGCCCACCTCACAGGGTTGTGGTTATGGGAAAAATAGGAGGAGGAAGGTGTGTTGGATATGTTTGCTGCCTTGAGTTATTTGTAAAAGAATAAAGTCAGGATAAAATCAATGAATGAAATAAGCAAAAATAAAGGAAGCCTTTTAAGATATGAAGGTGTCCGTCAGTAGACTAGATTAGGAAAGCATAACCATACAAATTAGTACAGCTTTTATTATAAAGCTACAGTAACAAAGGGACGTGGTGGCTCAGTGGGTTAGGACACTGAGCTTGTCGATCAGAAGGTCGGCAGTTTGGCGGGTCGAATCCCGAGTGCCACGTAACAGAGTGAGCGCCTGTTACTCATCCCAGCTTCTGCCAACCTAGCAGTTCGAAAGCACGTAAAAATGCAAGTTGAAAAATAGGGACCACTCCGGTGGGAAGGTAAGAGCATTCCGTGCGCCTTTGGCGTCTTGTCATGCCGGCCACATGACCACAGAGACGTCCTCGGACAAGCGCTGGCTCTTCGGCTTTGAAACGGAGATGAGCACCGGCCCCTAGAGTCGGAAACAACTAGCACGTGTGTGCGGGGGGAACCCTTACCTTACCTTTTACAGTAACAAAATCTTTAAATGCACTCCCCCACCACCACTTCTTTTATTTTTGTGAAAACTGAGAGAGGGTCTTATCTGATCCAAATATGCTTTTGTTTTTTGTAATCTGACTGTTATCTTGGTGGTGACTCTGTCTCCCGTTCCTCAAGGTTATTCCTTCTGCAAATTTCAACAGCTGACAAAGGACATTAACTGTGACAGGGCCTAAAGCCATAGCTCCAGGAACCAATGATCTCACCCAGTGTCAGACACAAAGAATCAGCCCCCCCCATCAAGTTTCAGTTCAGATGATTTTTTTCTCATGGCTACACACAAGAATCCGGTCAACTAACGTCTGGCACTAAACCGATGCTCGATAGCAGCTAATCAAATTCAAGAGGGGTTAGACTTGGATAGCTTGAGGGAATGTAATGACTCTAAGCTGATTCCTTTTTTGACTCCATCTCCCAAGCTCTGCATTCTACACCAGGTGTAGTTCTAAATAATCTTCAAGAATATAGAGTGCATGGCAGTAATCCAGTGTTAGACTACCTACCAACAGGCCTGGTTAGATCTAGTTTCTCAGGGTAGAATGTTTAAACTAGTTGCCCATAACAGAACAGTTGGTAATTTTAAGAATTACCATCAGATGCACTTCTGTGGCTCTGTCGTGGGCTGGCAGGACAACTATGTTTTGAGCAGTTGTGCAGACTGGAATAGTTGAGTATGTGTAGTTTAATGAAGAGAAGGGCGAGGGGTGACATGATAGCAGTGTTCCAATATCTCAGGGGTTGCCACAAAGAAGAGGGAGTCAAGCTATTCTCCAAAGCGCCTGAAGGCAGGACAAGAAGCAACGGATGGAAACTAACCAAAGAGAGAAGCAGCCTAGAACTAAGGAGAAATTTCCCAACAGTGAGAAAAATTAACCAGTGGAACAACCTACCTCCAGAAGTTGTGAATGCTCCAACACTGGAAGTTTTTAAAAAGAGACTGGACAGCCATTTGTCTGAAATGGTAATAGGGTTTCCTGCCTGAGCAGGGGGTTGGACTAGATGACCTCCAAGGTCCCTTCCAAATAATAATAATAATAATAATAATAATAATAATAATAATAATAATAATAATAATAATCATTATTATTATTATTATTATTATTATTATTATTATTATTATTATTATTATTATTATTATTATTATTATTAGGCTTGAAAAACAGTACCTGGAAGAATTTTTTAAAAGAGGTTATTCATAAAATTGTTACTTCAGCAGCTTCACAGAATAACAGAATAATGGAGATGGAAGGGATCTGGGGGGGTCTTCTAGTTCAACCCCCTATTGAAGAAGGAGACCCTATACCATTTCAGAAACATGGCTGTCTAATCTCTTCTTAAAAATCTCCAATGTTGGAACACCCACAACTTCTGGAGGCAAGTCGTCCCACTGATTAACTGTTCTCATGTACAGGAAATTTCTCCATAGTTCTAGGTTGCTTCTCTCTTTGATTAGTTTCCATCCGTTGCTTCTTGTCCTGCCCTCAGGGGCTTTGGAGAACAGCTTGACTCCCTCTTCTTTGGGGCAGCCCCTGAGATATTGGAACACTGCTATCATGTACCCCCTAGTCCTTCTCTTCATTAAACTAGACATACCCAATTCCTGCAACATTTCTTCATACGTGTTAGCCTTCAGTCTCCTAATCCTCTTTGTTGCTCTTCTCTGCACTCTTTCTAGAGTCTCAACATCTTTTTTATATCTTGACAACCAAAACTGGAGGCAGTATTTCCAAGTTTGGTCTTACCAAAGCCTTACAAAGTGGCAGTAACACTTCGTGTGATCTTGATTCTATCCATCTTCTAATGCAGCCTATGACTGCATTAGCTTTGTTGGCAGTTGCAGCACACGGCTGGTTCGTATTTAAGTGATTGTCTACTAGGACTTGATGATCCTTCTCATGGTTACTACTGTTGAGCCAGGTATCACCTATTCCATAATTGTGCATTTGGTTTGTCTTGCCTAAATGTGGCACCTTCCTTTTTTTTTTCCAAAATTCAATTTCATTTTGTTAGATAGACCCCAGTGTTCAAACCTGTTGAGATCCTTCTGCATCTTAAGCCTATCTTCTGGACTGAGTTTTCTGAAGCCAGTAAGGTAAAAGGTAAAGGTTCCCCCGCACATGCGTGCTAGTCGTTTCCGACTCTAGGGGCCGGTGCTCATCTTCATTTCAAAGCCGAAGAGCCCAGCGCTTGTCCGATGACATCTCCGTGGTCATGTGGCTGGCATGACTGGATGCCAAAGGTGCACAGAACGCTGTTACCTTCCCACCGTAGTGGTCCCTATTTTTCTACTTGCATTTTTTACGTGCTTTCGAACTGCTAGGTTGGCAGAAGCTGGGATGAGTAACAGGCGCTCACTCTGTTACGCGGCACTCGGGATTCGACCCGCCAAACTGCAGATCTTCTGATCGACAAGCTCAGCGTCCTAACCCACTGAGCCACCGCGTCCCTTTTTGAAGCCAGTAGAGAAGTTCAAACCAACCGTCCCAAACCTTTCCTGCTCTGCAGACTGGCAGTGTCAGGGACAGGGTGGGGGGAGGCGAGGGGATGGTTTTGCACATGTGCCTCTTGTGCAAATGCGGCTGTGTGCATGTGTATGCTCGCAGGGACCGCTTCCCAACAGTACTGGGCCACGGACCTAGAGATTGGGGGACCCCTAGTTTAAAAGTTTGGCAGGAGATTGCTTACATCTACACTTAAGTTCTCCTAATGGTAGGCTCAAAGCGGCCTTTGTATTTCCTGGCTTCTGACTGGCTAAAGAACAGCAGAAATGATGAAGGTTCAATTCTGCAAGCCTCAAACAAACAAACAAACAAACAAGAAGGCCGCATCTCAAGACAGGGAGAAGATAAAAGAGGCTGTTGAGCAAGCAGAAAATTGCTCTTCAGCAATGTAATCTAAATCATGGTCTTTAGAACTGTGCTGGATTCTTGATCCCGGGGTCACAAAAGCACCAGATTGTCCATCAAATAAATGCTCAAGCCCTCCATAGATAAATGAGGCCATAGCGGCTCTCTTTTTCCTTCTTACACGGAACTGTTATTTAAAATACATTAAATTTTGCCTGCAGCCTAACGACGACCTTTTCCAGCACGCTGGACCCCAAGATTAAAAGCAACAAGCGGAGGGGGGGAGCAGCCTGGCTCCCTCACAATGCTCTTTGCAAAATATCACCACACCACACCGGAGGGGATAAGATCGATAGCCCTTCGGCCCTTAGATGCCAGAAAGAAGAATTTACAAAATTAAAGGGTAATTAAATTCTCGTCAGAGTCTGGCTCCTGTGAGGTATTGTTAGCCTCAAGAAAGAACAAGCCCCTCCAGCTTTGACTGCAGACCAGAAAAGGGCATTTAAGATGTCATTTGTCTAAAGGCTGGGCACCTGCTAAAATTTAGGGGAGGGGGGTGCCAAAGGAAATCTCCAAGGTCAGAAAGATTCTGACCTTTTTCATCCCACTCTGCCTGCCTCTCTCAACTTTGTGTCTTCAGACAGGGCTGTATGTTGAGGGGATCAAGGGAGAGGTAAAAACAGGTGGGGCTATGGAGCACGGTGGCTGAAGTGGTTGGAACGCTGGGAAGGAGGTTAGCAAGCCCATGTTCCAGGAGCCGGCATGAGGTGGACAAGAAGCAACGGATGGAAACTACTCAAGGAGAGAAGCAACCTAGAACTAAGGAGAAACTTCCTGACAGTTAGAACAACTAACCAGTGGAACAACCTGCCTCCAGAAGTGGTGAATGCTCCAACACTGGAAGTTTTTAAGAAGAGACTGGACAGCCATTTGCCTGAAATGGTATAGGGTTTCCTGCCTTAGCAGGGGGTTGGACTAGATGACCTCCAAGGTCCCTTCCAACTTCTTCTTCTTCTTCTTCTTCTTCTTCTTCTTCTTCTTCTTCTTCTTCTTCTTCTTCTTCTTCTTCTTCTTCTTCTTCTTCTTCTTCTTCTTCTTCCTATTATTATTATTATTATTACTCCAGCTCCTGCTGGGAACAGGAAAGGACCCCCCCAACTGGGTGTCCCCAGGCCAACGGTGAGGTTACCCGCTAATCCTTTCAATCTGGAAGCATCTCGGTGCTTCTGACTTGAGTGCGTGCAGGGGAGGCTATGATCTCATGGTTCAGGCAGGATTGGACCATAACAAAGAGTTGATTTCATCTCATGGTTGTAGCCGCCGTCTTGATTTCTTTCTTTTTTTTTTAACCTCCTCCCGTGGATACTCCTACTTTCAGATGCGTTCAGCTCATTCTAGAGTGAAGGGCAACAAACTAGAGGAGGTTGCTCCATACTAACAGGATAACAGACTTGGAAGGGACCTTGGAGGTCTTCTACTCCAACCCCCTGACCATTTTAGATAAATGGTTGTCCAATCTCTTCTGAAAAGCCTCCAGTATTGGAGCACCCATAACTTCTGGAGGCAGGCTTTCCCACTGATTTACTTTTTTACGGTTTACTTTTCAACAACATTCTCTATTACATTAAATCAGGATCTTATTCCTGATTCTTTGGGGCGCCGCTGTTCTACCTAGAAGACCAAGTATAGTTATTTAGGATGGGTGGCATTTAGCAACCAAAACTGGACAGCCAGAGTGGTTTACAGTTTGAAAGCACTTTATATCTTATTTAAAGGGGTGGACAACTATGGCCCCTTTATTACAACCGGTGGACTTCAACTCCCAGAATTCCTTGAGCCATCATAAGGATCTGCTTCATCATGCGAAGATGCCTTTTGTTGATATATGGGCATATCTAACCTGATAGAAGTACTTATGTATTATTTATTTGTAACCCCCCCCCCTTTGATTATTTTTACAAATAATCAACATATCCCTCCTCTTAGTTTCCCCACAATAACAACCTAGTGAGATGGGTTGGGCTGAGAGAGAGTGATTGGCCCAAGGTCACCCAGTCAACTCAAAAGTCCACTGAGGATGTTATCTAGTTTAGATAATGAAACGTCTGCAAGAACACAACCAAGCTCAGAGAGCACCAAGGACGCCTCATCTGTCTGTCCGTCTGTCCATCTGTCTATCTCCATCTGCCAATCCATCCATCCATCCATCCATCCATCCATCCATCCATCCATCCATCCATGGAAACACCTCTCTCTCTCTCTCTCTCTCTCTCTCTCTCTCTCTCTCTGTGTGTGTGTGTGTGTGTGTGTTTTGGTTCTAAACAAAAAATCCACACGAAGAAGGCAGGAGAATAAACTCCTTTGAAAATTATTTAGTGGTTGCCCACCAAATTAGCAAGTTTTATTTGCTGATGCTCGACTTTTCTACCCGACTATTATGAACAATGCCTGCCACAACAATGTAAAAAAAAAAACCATTTTCTTTTGCCATTTTATGAAATAGCTTATTTTCAATTGGTTAAACAATGCATTAATTACATACTATCGAAAGAGATTATTTTAGCCTTACGTTGTATAGGGGATGCATCCTTTCCCACCTACTTATATACCCATTGCTGGATGCTCTTAGATCCTTTCTCTGGCCAACCCAAACTTTTGGGAAAGAACAAGAAGCTTCAATGACAATAATTTCACGCCTATAGGAATGATCCCAACAAAATATACGAGACCAATACATGATAGAATTGTTCCAATATTTGACGGGCTCCTACAGAAACGACGGGGGGTGGGGTGGGGTGTCAAGCTGTTTTCCAGATACCAAGGGCAGGATAAGAAACAATGGTTGGAAACTAACCAAGGACAGAAGCAACCAAGGTGGATGTGGTCACCTCCATGTCGCTCGTGGGGAGGGACACCTGTGGGGGTTGGGCAGGGTTGGGGGAGATCCAGGGGGTCTCTGGCAGGTGGGACGGTAGGCAGGAGACTCATCCTGTGGGGTGAGGCGAGGCAGGGTGGGGTTGCCATTGCCATGGGGCAAGGCAAGGGCTGGAGCAGCTGCTGCCTGACACCATCGGCCCCCACACAGAGAGGCCAGTGAGCACATGGGGGCCAACGGTATCCGTCAGTAGCCACAGCCTGCTGGCCCCTCGACAGGCCAGCAGTTCAAAGATGGATAGTCGGCCGACAGCTGAGGAGGTGATGCAGTGGGTCGTGCCTGGGAAAAGGAGACCATGCGAGGCCAGGAGGGACGGGATGGGGGGGGAGGGAAACCAGCCTTGCCGGGATGCATCCGGCCATGTGGGATCTCGGCAAATTAGCAGGAGGCTGGTTGAAGAGAGACAGTTGCCACCTCCGGGGCTTGGCAAGGGGGCCCACAGAGAGGTCTCTGAGTGCCGCCTCTGGCACCCATGCCATAGGTTCGCCACCACTGGTATAGGGTCTCCTGCTTAAGCAGGGAGTTGGACTAGATGACCTCTGAGGTTCCTTCCAACTCTATTATTCTAGGTTCCATGTAGAAAGGTAAAGGTAAAGGTTCCCCCGCACATGCGTGCTAGTCGTTTCCGACTCTAGGGGCCGGTGCTCATCTCCGTTTCAAAGCCGAAGAGCCAGCGCTTGTCCGAGGACGTCTCCGTGGTCATGTGGCCGGCATGACTAGACGCCAAAGGCGCACGGAACGCTGTTACCTTCCCACCGTAGTGGTCCCTATTTTTCTACTTTTTTTTCTATTTTTCCATGTACTAAATACCTAATACTATGTATTGCTGACCTTCAGCAGAAAGATGTAGGCTTGGGAACGGTAACCTGGTCAAAATCTCTGCGATACGCATCTCGAAAATAAATACTGTTTTTTTTTCTCGCTTGAAAAACAAACAAACACGAATGGAACTTTTGTAGAGGTCATAAAGAGGTTGTCACGAGTTATGGTTAGGTTTTAAGAATGCTCTGAGGTATTTCCTGAATCCTTTTATAACAGTAGCATGCTCCCTCTAACACCGTCCTTGAATGCCGGAGAAGAACTGGCAAGCAGGGAAAGACTTAGAGCTCTTTGTAACTTCAAGAAGGCAGGTCAAAATAAAGGGCAGCAGATCTACTTACGTCTCCAACCCATTTTTCCAGCTCAATTATGATTATTCCCCCCCCCCTATCCTCCAGCCTTCCCCGGGTTAGGTTAGCAAAGCAATGATACAGTTTGCATATCAGTTCTACTCAGGGCCTTTTTTGTCATAGAATGCCCAGAATGGAGTTCCGGCACCTTTTTTTGGATGGAACCTTGTAGGGTAGGCAAGGCGGGTTGTATGACATGTGTGAGTTCCGTCACCTTTTTCTTTTACAAAAAAAGCACTGGTTCTACTTATAAATGCAGATTAGAGTTAATCGTTACTGCTTCTAGCACTGATGATGTGAGCAACAGTGGCGAATATCTGTAACTTGGGCGTAAGGTGAGGAGCAAAGTTTGTTCTCCAAGCTCGTGGGTTGGTTTCTGAATGTTTCGTTACCAGGCTAGGCAACATCTTCAGCGGAGGTTAGGAGATGTCAGTGTCAGTTTTCAGTAGGTCTTGTGATGGTGAGGTCCCGTCAGGTGAGGGTCTTGTGATGGGTCTTGGTCTTGTGAGGGGTCCCAAGACCCGTCCCAAGACCTTCACCTGATGGGACCCTTACCTGACGTGACCTCACCTGTCATGGTTCCAACAGATGAAACTCTTCAAAGAACTTCGAGGCATTGTTTACCTTGAAGAATCTTTATTTGAGTAGCATAGCATCTGCACTAAGACAATCGAGGTCAAAAACAGAGTTCCCCTCCCCTGAGCACATAGTATCAAGGCACAATTCCCCTCCTTCAGTTAACAGTTATAAATCACATTCCCCAATTAGTTTGAAACATGGGCTTCCCCTCCAGCTCACCAGCCCAATTCTTTATCATCTCTTATTTCAATAACCTTGGTTCTCACACTAGGTTCAGTTTGTTATGTCTAGCTAGACTCTCATGCACATTCCTCCCCGCTCCCCAGCATCATCTGACTCTAGAAGCAAAAAGAACAAAATGGTTGCATCTCCATTTGTTGTCAATGCCAAAACATCTGATGTTAGCAGTGTTGACAACCATCACAAGACCTACTGACCACACAAAGCACTTATAAACAGAAGAACACGGACAATGACATCTCCTAAACTCCACTGAAGATGTTACCTAGCCTGGTAACGAAATGTTCGGAAACCAATCCACAGGCTCGAAGAACGAACCTTCACCCTCACTGATGATGTTACCTATCAATCAGAATAGAGCTGGAAGGGACCTTGAAGGTCATCTAGTCCAACCCCCTGCTCAAGCAGGAGTCCCTATATCATTTCAGACAAGTGACTGTCCAGTCTCTTCTTAAAAACCTCCAGTGATGGAGCACCCACGATTTCTGGGGGGTAAGCTGTTCCACTGGTTAATTGTCCTCACTGTTAGGAAGTTTCTCCTTTAATTCCAGGTTGCTTCTCTCTTTGGTCGGTTTCCATCCGTTGTTTCTTGTCCTGCCTTCTGGTGCTTTGAAAAATAAATTGACCCCCTCCTCTTTGTGGCAGCCCCTCAAATACTGGATCTCCTCCCTGGTCCTTCTTTTCTCTAAATTGGCCGTACCTCATTGCTGCAACTATTCTTCATATGTTCTAGTCTCCATACCTTTAATCATATTAGTTGCTCTTCTTTTCATTTTTTCCTCCCCAAAGTCTCAATGTCAGAATCCATTTATATCCCATTCATAAATGTATGTCTAAAATATTATACCCCTCCCTGGATTCTGCCATTTTCCCGAGGGGAGAAGAGAAGATGTTTATTCAGCCTGCTGTCTTCAAAGACCAGGGAAAACCTTTTGAACTGAGGACAACAAAGGGAGGCAAGGGAGAAGGAGATCTGGTTTGTATCTCCATTTGAATCTGAAAAGGAAGGAGGCAATAGACATAAAGGCACGGGAAGATCCCTCTTTCCCATGAAAGGGTTTGACACCTAAGTATAATTGATGTGGGTCTGACCAAATGGGGAGGGGGTTGAACCAGGAACTCTTTATAAAGTATCAAAGTGTAACACAATGCCAGATCCTGTCTTGTATTTCCACAACCGATCATGTCCTAGTAAAAAACTCCTTTTGGACAAGACCTGGCTACAAGAGTTCTTTATTTTCCTAAGATGTGGATTGGGGTGGGTCCTGACACTCAACATCTTTTGGGGTGACCAAAACTGGGTGACCATGAAATGTCTGCAAAAAGCAACCAAGCTCAGACAGCCATCCAGGACCCCACAGATATTAAAACACGATGAATAACCGTGTGGTGTCCCTTCAAATGCCAGGGCCGTAAAAATAAAGGATGGGGGTGGGGGGGGCAGGATATGACACGAGTGATCTCCAGCCTTGGAGACTAGACCGCAGGGTATGATCAAGGCAGCAAGAATCTCAGGAGGAGTTTTAATGCAAGGATTACAGTAAGGATTAGGGTAAGGCCGAGAATCTGAACGACTTCGCAGTGTTATCTTTTTTATTAATCAAAGTTTGGAATCTCTACTTTCTGGGACTTGCAAGCAGCTACTGTTTATGAGATAAGCTACTAACAAAGTACACCTTAGGCAAAGTCCGGCTCTTAAATAGTGACTGTTAGAAGGACTTTGGAGTCCTAGTGGACGATCACTTAAACATGAGCCAGCAGTGTGCGACAGCAGCCAAAAAAGCTAATACAATCCTGGGTTGTATAAACAGAGGCATAGAGTCAAGATCACGCGAAGTTTTAGTACTGCTTTATAAAGCCCTAGTGAGACCACACCTGGAATACTGCAGCCAATTTTGGTCATCATACTACACAAAAGATGTTGAGGCTTTGGAAAACATTCAGAGAAGAGCAACTAAAATGATAAAAGGCCTGGAGACTAAAACATATGAAGAACGGCTGCAGGACTTGGGTTTGGCTAGTCTAAAGGTAAGAAGGACTAGGGGTGACATGATAGCAGTATTCCAGTATTTGAGGGGCTGCCACAAAGAAGAGGGTGTCAAACTGTTCTCCAAAGCACCAGAGGGAAAGACGAGAAACAATGGTTGGAAACTGATCAAAGAGAGAAGCAACCTGGAATTAAGGAGAAACTTCCTAACAGTGAGGACAATTATCCAGTGGAATAGCTTGCCTCCAGAAATTGTGGGTGCTCCATCACTGGAGATTTTAAAGAAGAGACTAGATAGTTACTTGTCTGAAATGATATAGGGTCTCCTGCTTGAGCAGAGTGTTGGACTAGAAGACCTCCAAGGTCCCTTCCAGCTATGTTCCGATTATTATTATCTTCTCAGATCAGTACAGGTACTGCTCACCCTTACGACCGTAATGGAGTCTGCCCATTAAGGTCACAATTCTTTACAGTTATAAAACGGATCGGTAATGTTACCAACCCAATTTTACAACCTTTTTCACAGCGCTTGTTAAGCAAACATAGTGGGTTGTAAAGCACTTTGCTTTACAGTAGTTGAAAATAAATTGGAAGTAAATGCTGGGTTTGGGGCAAAGCTGTTGTAAATTGGAGTCAGATGACTTCAAACCCCTGCACATGGCCATAAATACAGCCAATTTGCCGAGCGCCCAAAGTTCAGTCATGTGACCGTGAGTGTGGGGGCCTGAGCATCGGAACTACAAATGGTCGTAAGTCAAGGACGATCTGATTGTTTCTGTCTAGATTTCTTCCTGTTTCTTTTTCAGCGTTCTTAACAATGCCAGATGACAATGTTGTAACTAGGTTGCCCATGAACACATTATTCTGTCCAGATGCAGCTGACCCACTGTTGATTTGTGTGATACACATGCGCGCACACACACACACACACACACACAAAGCCAAAACAACTCAAGGAATTTCATCTTTTCAGAGCAGAATTTGGAAAGGTGAACGGATTGGTTGGCTGAGCTGACTGTTCGGATTCTTGTCTCAAAAGCACAAATCTTATTTATTAAAACTTTAATGTGTGTTTCAGCATGTGTGTGTGTGTGTGTGTGTGTGTGTGTGTGTGTGTTTGCACGAGAGAACTGTGCAATAGCAACTGAGGTGTTGAGGAGCAGTTCCATGATTTGATAGTAAAGGTTTAATTATTTTACAATATGGCTTTCTTCATTGAAAAAAACCCAAACACCCTTCCGTGCTTTCACTCTTAATAAAATTTCCCCCCCCCTCGTATTTCTTGAGTGTATGATAAATTCTCACTTTCTTTCCTGGCCTATTTTAAAATACCTGTAATTAAAAGAGTCGAGTGAACCAACAGTTAGATTCATGTGTCTACATACCCCTTTGGCATCGATCACACCCGGCTTGGAATTAAACTTCACTGTTTTTAAGCGTGCTTTCTCTTTCCTTTCCACCCTGGAGAGAAAGAGGGGGGGAAAAAGAAGAAGAAAGGAAAATGGAAATAGGTATGAAATCCATTGTTAGCATTATAGCTGTGTTCATAATTATTAAATATAACTATTTTTTTCATTACAGGTAGTCTTCAACTTAAAATTCATTTAGGGACCGTTTGAAATCACAACGGCATTTTTAAAAAGTGACTTGTAGCTTTTTCCCCCCACACTTACGACCGTTATGGCATCCCTGTGGTCACGTGATCAAAATTCAGATGCTTGGCAACTGGCATGTACTTATGACAGTTGCACTGTCCCAGGGTCATCTAATCACCATGTTATCCTCCCAGCAAAGTCAATGGGAGAAGCCAGATTTACTTACCGGCTGCACGACTTACTTAACAGCCGAAGTGATTTGCCTAACAATTGTGGCAAAACTCACTTAACAGCTGTCTTGCTTAGCGACGGAGGTTTTGGGCTTGGTTCCAATTGTAAGTCAAGGACTACCTTGACTTACTATTTCTCTTGGTGACATCATTTATATTAAACTTCCCAGAGAAACGAAAATGCAAATGCTAGGTGACATATAATCAGGGTGGAAAAAATTAAATAGTCAACAATGCCACAGAGATTAAAACCTCCCCCCAAAATTTTAGAAAAAGTATTGTTGAAAGAGATTCATCAGTACAAGTAGTTCTCGAGTTACGACCACAAAGTTTCTGTTGTTAAGTGAAGCATTTGTTAAGTGAGTTTTGCCCCATTTTGCAACCTTTCTTGCCACAGTCGTTAAGTGAATCGCTGCAGTTGTGAAGTTAGTAACACCGTTGTTAAGTGAATCTGGCTTCCCCATTGACTTTGCTTGGCAGAAGGTCGTAAAAGGGGATCACGTGAGCTGGGGACCCTGCAACCGTCATAAATACGAGTCAGTTGCCAAGTGCCTGAATTTTGATCAACTGACCTTTTGGGAAGCAGCAATGGTCGTAAGTGTGAAAAACAGTCATAGGTCACTTTTTTCAGTGCTGTTGTAACTCCAAATGGTCACTAAATGAACTGTTGTAAGTTGAGGACTACCTGTATTCAACCAACGAGGAATGTTTTATATATATCTTCGATATTTTGTTTTATGCACACTTTTTTCTTTTTTCTAAAGTTGCTCTTTTTTTTCCCTACCCTTCATTTTGGATTTTGTACTACTTTGGAAATAAATTTACAAAATATAAAAATATGTATAAAAATAAAAGGTAAAGATAAGAGAGTTAGTCAACCAGTGGTCCCACTTATTTAATGGCTGGGAATCACACACATTTTGTCAGACCTGTTACCACTTAAGCCTCTAAATCAGGGGTGTCAAACTGCCGGCCCGCGGGCTAGATGCGTCATGCGGAAGCCATGCCTACCCCATTTCTGGCAATGGCAAAACCGTCCCGATATGTTGCGCGACGTCATGTGACATTGCGAGTTTGACAGGTCTGCTCTAAATAGAAACAATCCTTGGCTCCAATTCTTGAAAAAGGTATACCGTATTTTTCGGACCATAAGACGCACTTTTTCCCCCAAAAGTGGGGGGGAAAACGAGGGTGCGTCTTATGGTCCGAAGGTGATCCGTATGGCCAGCCCCAACCTCCGCAAGTGGAAAGCAAGGGAGATTGCCAGGAGCACGAATCGGCACGTGCTGAGAAACGCCGATCTCACACTCCTGCACTCTCCCTCGCTCGGTTTCAGCTTCCCTTGCTACAAGAGAAAGCAGGCTGAAACGGAGTGAGGGAGATTGCCAGGAATGCGAATCGGCTGATCTCGCGCTGCTGCAATCTGCCTCGTTTCAGCCTGCTTTCTCTTGTAGCAAGGGAAGCTGAAACCGAGCGAGGGAGTTTGCAGGAGCGCGAGATCGGCCGATTCGCATTTCTGGCAATCTCCCTCACTCCGTTTCAGCTTGCTTTCTCTTGTAGCAAGGGAAGCTGAAACCGAGCGAGGGAGTTTGCAGGAACGCGAGATCGGCCGATTTGCATTTCTGGCAATCTCCCTCACTCTGTTTCAGCTTGCTTTCTCTTGTAGCAAGGGAAGCTGAAACCGAGCGAGGGAGTTTGCAGGAGCGCGAGATCGGCCGATTCGCATTTCTGGCAATCTCCCTCACTCCGTTTCAGCTTGCTTTCTGCAAGAGAAAGCCGGGCTGCAGGGCCGCCTCCGCGGGTACTGCTCTAATGCAGAGAGGAAAGGACAAAGAGGGAGGGAAGGAAGGAAGGAAGGAAGGAAGGAAGGAAGGAAGGGACAATGGGAGAGGGAGGGAGAGAAAGAGAGAGAGAGAGAAAGAGAGGGAGAGAGAGAGAAGGAGAAATAATTTTTTTTCTTGTTTTCCTGCTCTAAAAACTGGGTGCATCTTATGGTCCGGTGCGTGTTATGGTCCGAAAAATACAGTAATTTTATTAGAACTCAAGTGCATTGCAGTAGTGCAGAGCTAGAAAGGAGAATCGCGCGCCCAAATCCCCAAGTTCAACTTTTCCCTCCCTTAATTGCCTCCCATTGCTGATCCCACCATGACTAATCAGGTTGAAGCAAGATGTTTTCAGAACGGTTGCGTCACGCCAAGCGTAGGTTGGTATGCAACCTCCGCCTTCTCCTCCCAGCTGGGTGACTTTGAAGCAGCATCTCAGGGAGTTACTTTCGCTTTCCCCCAAGTATTTCCCCCCCCTCCCCAGACTTCATGGCAGACTGTTATCACTTGATAGCAAAACGCAACACAAGTAAGGTGGCAGCTGACAGATCTAGAATTCAAAATAGGTAGGAGATATCTCACAAGTGACTAAGAAAGCAAAGTTTTTAGATCTACCATTGTAAGAGTAAGCCCACAACAGATTCACCAAGCAGCAAAGATAGATATACTTCAGGAGAAACACAATTTCCAAAGGTTACATAAGGAGGAGTTATTTTTGACTACGGGAACAAGTGTGAAAACTACACAAGTTAATTATTGTGGAACAAAATGCCTTGGAGAACATTATCTTCAAGAAGAAATAAAATATATACTTCTGTTTCAAAACTGCCCGTTTTTAACATTGCCAGCTGCAGCACACACCAAGCTCATGTTACTATAGTTACAGCTGAACTTTGGAATAAATCTCCCCCCCTGTAACCCCCACCCCTCTGAGAAAGCAGCATGCACACACAGAAATGCAGCTTTCATATCCAGGGGGTGATCTTTGAACCATACAAAACTCTCAATTTTAAGAAGATGAAGGTCCATGTAGGAAAAGATGCAAGGGAAAAGACATTGAAAGGGCACGAAAATTTGGAAGTCCTAAATGGAGAAAGGAAACGCTGCATATTCTGGGGCAAAGATAATTAGGTCAAAGCTAAACTCAGTCTTTTAATGATTATTACACGCTCATATTGAGTTGCCTTTTCTTTCTCTCTCTCTCTCTAGCCTTGCGACATGACTCACTTTTACGATCAATTTCTGCTCTCAGTAGAAAACCTTCTTCAGATTGGAATCACACCACAATGAGATTTGCCTGTTTGTGGTTTAAGTTGTACGGCATGATTTGTGATTTAGTCTATTGCCTGAATAGGGTTAAACTTCTGGGTTGTGAGGGTAGGATAGGGTGCCGAATGAATTAATTGGCTTTTCTGGATTTTAGTTCAATTTGTTATGCCGGGATATTTGGGAATAAACTAACCCCCCTGGTCAGCCACTTTAGGCATTCTGTATCCCTCCCTCCCCTTCCTTCCTTCCTTCCTTCCTTCCTTCCTTCCTTCCTTCCTTCCTTCCTTCCTTCCTTCCTTCCCTCCCTCCCTCCCTCCCTTCCCTCCCTCCCTCCCTCCCTCCCTCCCTCCCTCCCTCCCTCCTTCCTTCCTTCCTTCCTTCCTTCCTTCCTTCCTTCCTTCCTTCCTTCCTTCCTTCCTTCCTTCCTTCCTTCCTCTTCTCTCTTTCTCTCTCTATGAAATAAAGGCAGAAAGGAGTAAGGATGGTAATGTGGTGGATTCATTTTTTTTTGTATGTGACTCTGATTGTGATGCAGGGTAGGCTTGCATCTACACAGCCGGGTTGCTGCCAGACCGACAAACATTTTTGCACTAGAGACCACTTGTTTGACCACTGTTTTGTGTGCTGTTAGATAAATGGGTTGATCATCAGTTATTTCAGTGTGGCAATTGGCCAGTCAGACACGTCAACCAGCTGCAGCTTTTTATTTTTACCCAGGGTAGCACAAGAGCTATAACACTAGTCCTCAACTTATGACCAGTTGCTTAGCGACTGTTCAGAGTTATGACTGACACTCTATAAATGTTCTGGCAAATAATAAACTAGAGCACGAAAGAACGTGGAATTGTTTGATATTTTTCCCCCATGACCTTTTCTGTCCCCAACAGCATTTCCCAGTTCATTTTCTCAAGGATGCACCCAGTTCAATGGCCATCGGAGGACAAAGAATACTGTTCTGAACCAGCCCTCTTCTGGCCTTGTAGTAAGGCAAACCCCTATTCAGAAAGAAGAGACTGGAGAGCGTCCAAGGCTAAAAGGCATCTGCCAAGATTTAATTACGCAGTTAACAAAAACACAAGAGCTTGTCTTCTCAAGCGGAAAAGTTGCTTTCAGCAACCAGCCCCTCCCCAAACACTCCTTTTATAGAGAGCTCAGGGCGTGGTCTCCCTGTGCCTCCTCCCGAGGAGTCCCACAGCCTTTCTTTGTTTGTTCCTGCTCGACTGCCTCCTGCGTCGGGCGTCCTTGAACAGGGCCAGCTGTGGGTCATCATCCTCCGCACTCTCGGGCTCACGCAGCTGAGAAGAGGTCCCCGGCTGAGGGCTCTGCAAAGCCTCCAAACCATCATCAGCCGGTTCGTTTCCCTCCTCCCCCTCATCTGAGTCATCCGATACATCGGAGCCGGCTGTCGGACCCACAGGCTGGCCCTGAGTCACAACAAATCCTTTGCAAAATTATTTTGCCTGTTTAAAGATATTTAGCCTAAATTGCCAGTTCATTCAGTTTGGTGCTTGCATGCCTTATCTTTGATGCATCGCAGGCGGTAAACTAGCTTATACTAGCAGACTAGCAATGCGTGGATTGCAGGTTCCTGTGGGCTCCTCCACTGGTCTTGCCTTGCCACGCGTCACAATGCCTCACATCCGGCCAGGTCCAGTGCCGGTTCCCGCTCTCCACACACACGAATGCAGCTAGGTTTTTCCCACCGAAGTGGTACCCATTTATCTACTTGCACTATTGCATGCTTTTGAGCTGCTGGATGGGCAGGAGCTGGGGATCAAGTGACGGGAGCTCACGCCATCTCATGGAGCCGGGACTTGAACAGCCAGAGTGCAAACCATGTCTGGCTGTAAGTTCATTAAGCCACCGTGCCCACCACACCCCTAAACTTAAAGATCATATGTTGTTAACATATTCATACTGCCTCTCTGTCAATAGTAACAGGGCTTAGACTTATATAACGCTTCACAGTGCTTTTACAGCCCTCTCTAAGCAGTTTAGCATATTTGCCTCCAACAATCTGGGTCCTCGTTTAACCGACCTCGGAAGGATGGAAGGCTGAGTCAGCCTTGAGCTGGTGAGACTCGAACTGCTGGCAGCCGGCAGTCAGCCAAAGTTTGCCTGCAGTACCGCATTCTCACCACTGCGCTACCGCGACAATATCGTGTTATGGACAGCACGGCTGTTATTAAAAATGAAACAGCACTGTGTGTCTCCATCTATGTTTTTTTTTCTTCTTTTGTACATTTTTGTATGTCTTGGATTAAAATAATGATTGCGTGTGAGCTTGCAAGAGAGACTTGAAATAAAGCTTGTAAAAAAAGAAAAGGAGAAAGGAGAAGAGGACACCACATACCTTCGTTTGCTAGGTATAACGCCCATCTCTTCACTGTCCCCTTCCAGCATGACCCTTCTTGCTTGCCACCACTCATCATCAGAGGCGTTGATAACGTGGAGAATATCTCCATACTTGAAGCTGAGTCCTTGGCTGGGGAGGCCACTGTCCTTGCTTTTGTCGTAGTCAAACATGGCTCTGTTGGAAGGAAACACACAAAGGAGGGCTTGGTAAACCCACGCAGGACAGCACTGAGCAGTCATTGGAGAGGAACATCTGGAGATGAACGTAAGGTTCAAGTGCAGGTAGTCCCTGACTTACAGCCGCAATTGAGCCCAACATTTCCATTGCTAAGCAAGGCAGTTGTTAAGTGAGTTGGGCCCCATTTTGTGAACGTTTTTGCCAAGCAAATCACTAGTGAGGGATTAAGTATATCACGCGGTCACTAAGCGAATCTGGCTTCCCCCATTAACTTGCCTTTTCGGAAGCCGGCTGGGAAGGTCACACATGGTGGTCACGTGACCCCAGGACAGTGCAACTGTCATAAATACTTGCCAGTTGCCAAGTGTCCCAGTTTTGATCACGTGACCAAGTGTGAAAAAACAATCATAAATCACTTTTCCAATGCCATTATAACTTGAATGTCACTAAGTGAATGGTTGTAAGTTGAGGACTGCAGTAGCTACATATTAAAGAAGAACTTTGTCTTTCTTTCTTTCTTTCTTTCTTTCTTTCTTTCTTTCTTTCTTTCTTTCTTTCTATCTTTCTTTCTTTCTGACTCTGAGTGGTTTACAGTCTGATAAATGATGTTAATGATTTTAATAAATGATGTTAATAAATGATTAAAACAATAAGACAATACATACATTAGCATTAAGAAAATAATAGGTAAGACAGTGTGTGTGTGTGTGTGTGTGTGTGTGTGTGTGTGTGTGTGTGTGAGGTATACAACAGAATGGAGAAGGGATTTTCTGATCAATTTTTCCAGTCTGAATAAATTAAGGAAGTCAGGTATATGGGGAAGTGGCTACCTGATCTCTTTGTGTGTTTGTTTGTGTGCGTGAGAGCGCACCCACGGGTGTGTACTGGAGGGCAACCAAGAGAAAGTGCTTTGTTTTTGTTGTCGAAGCATAAATCTTCAAGTCTTTTCAGCTGGAGCAAATTGTTATGGAACAGTTACATGACATTAATCATCATTTGCGGCCCACAGCACTCTTATGCATCATTAGGAGCAGTCAAATAACGCTACCATCTCTTCAGCCTAATGAAATAAATTGTTGCAAAACGGATGCCAGCCCGGCAAGTGGTGTTTGATGGCTGTCTGCGCTGGTACAGCAAAATAATGTCTGAAACTAAGCGTATCCATCTCTGGTCAAATTAGGCTTGGAAGGAAGAAATTATTTTTAGATAGTCTCTTAGCAGGGGAATTGAGTTTGTGGGTGCTGTTTTTCCCCCCTTCTTTATTGAGGAATGAGTGTTTCAGGGTTCACTCAAATAGCAATAGGCACTTAAACTTATATACCGCTTCACACAGTGCTTTACACTCTAAGCCAGACATGTCAAACACAAGGCCCGGGGGCCGGATCCGGCCCGCGAAGTGGTTTCATGCGGCCCGCGAAGCCATCCTGGAAACAGTGAGGGAACGGCCCCCACTGCCTTGGCCCTGGCCCAGAGACCCTCCTTCTGCCAGAGACCCCCAGATCTGTCCCACTCCTGCCCAGGCCCCCATAGGCACCCTTGATGCGAACGATGTAGAGCTGGCCACGCCCACCCAGTAGGCCATATGCACTCTAGCCACGCCCACCCAGTAGGCCACACCCACCCAGGCCATGCCCACCCTGCCCCCTGAGGGCAACAGCAATGCTGATGTGGCCCTCAATGAAATTGAGTTTGACACCCCTGCTCTAAGCAGTTTACAGAGTCAGCATACTTGGCCCTCTAGCAATCTGGGTCCTCATTTTACCGACCTCGGAAGGATAGAAGGCTGAGTCAACCTTGAGCCCCATCAGGATCAAACTCCGAACTGTGGGCAGAGTCAGCCTGCAATACTACATTCTAGCCACTGTGCCACTACGGCTCTTATAAATGACCCAGCCTATTCCATGTACCAGCAGGAGATATTCCAAATAGGTAATAAATACACAAAACTTCAGATCTTCTCATGAGTTTATCATTTATCGCACTGGACCAGCCACCCCCAACCTTTTGGGCACCAGGGACCAGTTCCGTGGAGAATTTTTTCCCTGCAGACCAGAGAGGGCATGGCTTCATGTGCTGTCGGTATCTTGCGGATGGGGCTTTGCTTGTTTGCACAGCCAAGTTTCTGGCATGCCGTGAACTGGTGCTGGTCCATGGACTGGGGGTTGGGGATCCCTGCACTAGACTTCACCTCCAAATGACCTGCACCTGACATGACCTCCCATCCCTTGGTGGGATTGAAATACCTGAACAACTGGTTCTCTTATTGGATACAGGCCTGGGCCTCTGAGCTTAGAATGGACTTCCAGACGTGGCATCAACGAAATTCTGGTGGGCTGTTGTAGGCCTGGGAGGCCTCCTCCAGGCCTCCAAGGCCTAGAATGGACTTCTGGAAGTGGCATCCACACACTTCCGGTTGGCCATTCTAGGCCTGGGAGGCCTCCTCCAGGTCTCCGAGGCCTAGAACAGACTTCCGGAAGTGGCATCCACACACTTCCGGTGGGACATTCTAGGCCTGGGAGGCCTCCTCCAGGCCTCCGAGGCCTAGACTGGACTTCCGGAAGCAGTGTGCATTCAGCCGGTTCTCCGAACTCAGCAAAATTTAGCTACCGGTTCTGTTGAACGGGTGCAAACCGGCTGAATCCCACCACTGCTCCCATCACAAGACCCTCAACTGAGGTGACCCATACCTGATTCCTCACTAGACCCATCACTGGACCCATCACAAGACCCTCATCTGATGTGACCCTCCCATCACAAGACCTACTGACCACGCGAAGCTCTTATAAGCCGAAGAACACGGACACTGACATTCCTTAAATTCCGCTGAAGATGTTACCTAGCCTGGTAATGCAACGTTTGGAAACCAACCCACAAGCTCGGAGAAGGAACCTCCACTCCCTAATCTGGAGTAGTATTTTTCAGGCTGATGCAGTTAGGACCAGATAGTTCTCAACTTACGACCATTCATTTAGTGACCGTTCAAATTCAACGGTACTGAAAGAAAATGAGACTTATGACTATTTTTCACATGAAAGTTACATCTCCGTGTTTCATATGCTCCTAAGTCAGACACTTGGCAAGTGACTCATATTTGTGACCATCGCAGTGTCCCAGGCTCATGTCATCCCCCTTTTTTTGACCTTCTGATGAGCAAAGTCAGTGGAGAAGCCAGGTTAACAACTGTGTTACTAACTTAACAACTGTAATATTCACCAACAACTGTGGCAAGGAAGGTCGCAAAAGGGGGCAAAATTCACTTAACAAACGTCTCACTTAGCAACAGAAATTTGGAGCTCACTTGTGGTCCTACGTCAGGACTACTTATACAGCACGATAGATAAAATCTCTTGACTTTACTCCGCAAAGATTTCATTTTTTATGAGCCATGGTGGCACAGTGGTTAGAATGTAGTACTGTTTTTTCTCTCTTCTTTTTCTTTAAGATATGAGTAATGTAACAATAGGGACGTGGTGGCTCAGTGAGTTAGGACGCTGAGCTTGTTGATCAGAAGGTCGGCAGTTTGGCGGGTCGAATCCCGAGTGCTGCGTAGCAGAGTGAGCACCTGTTACTCGTCCCAGCTTCTGCCAACCTAGCAGTTCGAAAGCACATAAAAATGCAAGTAGAAAAATAGGGACCACTACGGTGGGAAGGTAACAGCGTTCCGTGCACCTTTGGCGTCTAGTCACATGACCACGGAGATGTCCTTGGACAAGCGCTGGCTCTTCGGCTTTGAAATGGAGATGAGCACCGGCCCCTAGAGTCGGAAACGACTAGCACGCATGTGCGGGGGAACCTTTACCTTTTTAATGTAACAATGTGATGGCTTGCATGGGGAAAAAAAGACTTAAATACTTAAGTGTAACTAATTTTGAGAAAATCTTAACCAAGTAAAAATGCTTTGAATATTGTGGGGAAAGCAAATCTAAGTAAGAATTTTGTAAAGATTATGTATACATGTGCATGGTGAGAAAAACGAACCTTGCAAGTTTTTACTTAAGAGTTAAAACTTGCCAAGCATAACGTATCCTTCGAATACTGACTTTAGGTTTCTTATTTAAGTTGAGCTACTTAATTTATTCAGTTCAACATAGTTGGGTCTCCTGACTAGAATTGAGAAGAATTTAAATCATCCAGATGACTCCTGTGCCTTTTCGCGTATCAAAGTTTGATTTTCATCATGATCAACAATGAGACTGGAAAAAATACACTTGAAAGAAAATTCATGACTATCTATATCTTTTAAATATATTTGTAGAATATGGATTAGCCTGCAGGACGAGACATTGGTTTCATGCAACTCCAAACCTTCTGCAGTTTTCTGGTAAGGATGAGTCACCTCAAATCAATTTTCTTGTTTTCCTGATGCTCAGACAAGTAAATAGAATTACTCTTCCTTGATGGGGCCCACAGCTAATGACTTCCTTTTCTAACCCGCCCACTGGAGTTTTTTCAGGTTAGCCCATTTATTTTAAACCGACGCCTTGTGGTATTCTGAATTAGCATCGAAAGCCAGCCTGTCTCCCTGCACAGTTAAGACTAATTCCAGCGCAGAACCCTCCTTTTTATTCCTATCAGGTTGACAGGATTTGATATATGGATTTCAATTTGTCACTCTAAAGTGGATAAAACAAGAATTCGGGCCATCTCTTAGGAGATTGAGGCTTTGCAAGTGAGTGAAATAAATCTTCTTTCCTCGGCCTGCTTGCACTTCGGGGTACAATCTGTCTCCCACCAAAGGGCTTTAAGTGGCACTTATTTAATAATTGGCAGCCATAAGTATTACAATTTTGGATGACATGGGTCATTTGTACAGCTACTCAACCACTCTATGCTAAATCAGAGGACGCTTTACGCATCGGATGGTGCTTTTCAAAAGTGTGAGCCTGGAGGTGTGTTTTACCCAGATGATAATGAAATGGAATATTTCAGTTTCAACCTGAGCTGCAGAGAAATTTATTTTCTCCACCCCTCTTTCTCCCACCCTCAATACACTTTGGCACTTGAGAGTGTAACAACCCAAAAGATGGGGGTCTTGCCCCATGCATCGTAAAATGTGAATTTGGTTAAAAGAGAGGGAAAGATAGCAATAGCACTTGGACTTATATACCGCTTCACAGTGCTTTTACAGCCCTCTCTAAGCGGTTCACAGAGTCAGCCTATTTACCCCCAACAATCTGGATCCTCATTTTAACGACCTGAGAAGGATGGAAGGCTGAGTTGACCTTGAGCCAGTCAGGATTGAACTGCTGGCAGTCGGAAGAATTAGCCTGCAGTACTGCATTCTAACCTCTGCAACACAAAATGTCTCCCTCCCTCCCTCCCTCCCTCCCTCCCTCCCTCCCTCCCTTCCTTCCTTCCTTCCTTCCTTCCTTCCTTCCTTCCTTCCTTCCTTCCTTCCTTCCTTCCTTCTAGCACTTAGACTTATATGCCCCTTCACAGTGCTTTACAGCCCTCTCTAAGCAGTTTATAGAGTCAGCATATTTACCCCCCAACAATCTGGCTCCTCATTTTACCGACCTCGGAAGGATGAAAGGCGGAGTCAACCTTGAGTTTGGTCAGGATCGAACTGCCAAACTGCTGGCAGCCAGCAGTCAGCAGAATTAGCCTGTAATACTGCACTCTAACCACTGCGCACCATGGCTCAGTGGAAGGGGATGAAACCCCAAAGCAGAGGAAGAAAGCAAGACAAAATAAAATAAAATAAATAAGTAAAGGAATTTCCTTGACTTACAACCCTTCATTTAGTGACTGTTCAAAGTTATAACTGCATCGAAATAGTGACTTATGACCGTTTTTCATACTAACGACCGTCGCAGGATTCCCATGCTCATGGGAACAAAATTTGGATGCTTAGCAACTGATTCACGGCAACTTTATGACGGTTGCCGTGTCCCGGTCCCTTTTCCGACCTTCTCACAAGGAAAGTCAACGGGGAGGCCAGATTCCCTTAACAACCGTCTTGCTAACTTAACAACGGCATGGATTCACTTAACAACTGCGGCAAGGAAGGTCATAAAACGGGGCAAAATTCACTTAACAACTGTCTCACTCAGCAATAGAAATTTTGGGTTCAACTGTGGTCGTAAGTCGAGGACTACCTGTATAGGTTTTGTCTGCAACCGTAGTTTTAAAAGGTTAGGATATTATAGCCATTTCCAATGACTTCCCTTGAGCGGAATTAGCTAAGAGGACCTGCAGGCTTTAATAAAAGGGAAAAAAAATAGTTACGATTTAGAATGGAGCCAGGTTATAATCAGGACTATTGTTTCCGAAATGGCAAAGTTCTGGTTTCAGGGAGAAATTGTGACCCCAATTGCTGGGTTCACTTGGCGGCTAAGAGTTTTGGAAAGTGAAAACCAGATGGTAGGAATAAGCAATAGGATGTAGGGAGACCTCATTTTTATTCCTAGCAGACGCAGTTCTCAGAGGCTTTACTACCTGTCTATTAATAGAATCGGAACACTGGGCTAGATGGCCAGATCTCTGATTGTTCAAGATCCCTAGAGCAGAGAAGAACCATCAAAGTAATTGCAGCTGACAGGAATACAAAAAAAGAAAAGAAAAGAAAAGGGAAAAAAAACCCCCAGAAAAGTCCAATCAGAGGCAGGCATTCACTCTTTTAACACAGCCATCTAGAATAGATTATGACCTTTACTGACAGTCAAGACAGAAGTTAGATTTTGCCAGCAGGTTTGTAGTTGAGAGAGAGAGAGAGAGAGAGACAGACAGACAGAGACAGAGGAAAACAAAAAGAAAGAAAAACAATCTTTTCCTTTCCTTTCCTTTCCTTTCCTTTCCTTTCCATTCCTTTCCTTTCCTTTCCTTTCCTTTCCTTTCCTTTCCTTTCCTTTCCTTTCCTTTCCTTTCCTTTCCTTTCCTTTCCTTTCCTTTCCTTTCCTTTCCCCATTTTCCTTTCCTTTCCTCTCTTTTCCTTTCCTTTCCTTTCCTTTCCTTTTCCCTTCCCTTCCCTTCCCTTCCCTTCCCTTTCCTTTCCTTTCCTTTCCTTTCCCCATTTTCCTTTCCTTTCCTTTCCCCATTTTCCTTTCCTTTCCTTTCCTTTCCTTTCCTTTCCTTTCCTTTCCTTTCCTTTCCTTTCCTTTCCTTTCCCCTTTTTCCTTTCATTTCCTTTCCCCATTTTCCTTTCCTTTCCTTTCCCCATTTTCCTTTCCTTTCCTTTCCTTTCCTTTCCTTCTCTCCCTTCTTTCAGTCATTCTTCCTTTCCTTTCCTTTCCTTTCCTTTCCTTTCCTTTCCTTTCCTTTCCTTTCCTTTCCTTTCCTTTCCTTTCCTTTCCTTTCCTTCTCTCCCTTCTTTCAGTCATTCTTTCCTTTCCTTTCCTTTCCTTTCCTTTCCTTTCCTTTCCTTTCCTTTCCTTTCCTTTCCTTTCCTTTCCTTTCCTTTCCTTTCCTTTCTTTCTCTCCCTTCTTTCAGTCATTCTTCCTTTCCTTTCCTTTCCTTTCCTTTCCTTTCCTTTCCTTTCCTTTCCTTTCCTTTCCTTTCCCCATTTTCTTTTCCTCTCCTTTCCTTTCCTTTCCCCATTTTCCTTTCCTTTCCCCATTTTCTTTTCCTTTCCTTTCCCCATTTTCCTTTCTTTTCCTTTCCTTTCCCCATTTTCCTTTCCTTTCCCCATTTTCTTTTCCTTTCCTTTCCCCATTTTCCTTTCTTTTCCTTTCCTTTCCCCATTTTTCCTTTCCTTTCCCCATTTTCCTTTCTTTTCCTTTCCTTTCCCCATTTTCCTTTCCTTTCCTTTCCCCTTTTTCCTTTCATTTCCTTTCCCCATTTTCCTTTCCTTTCCTTTCCTTTCCTTTCCTTTCCTTTCCTTTCCTTTCCTTTCCTTTCCTTTCCTTTCCTTTCCTTTCCTTTCCTTTCCTTTCCTTTCCTTTCCTTTCCTTCCCTTTCCTTTCCTTTCCTTTCCTTTCCTTTCCTTTCTTTTCCTTTCTGAAGCTTGCTGGGTGACTTTAGGCCAATCACCAGGAGACGGTGAGTTCAAGTCCGGCCTTAGACATGAAGCTGGCTGGGTGACATTGGGCCAATCACCACAAGACTATGAGTTCTAGTCCCTCCTTAGGCATGAAAGCTGATTGGATGACCTTGGGCCACTCACTCTCTCTCTCAACCCAACCCACCTCACAGGGTTGTTGTTGTGAGGAAAATAGGAGGGCGGAAAGAGTATTACGCGTTGTCTGTTCGCCCCCTTAAGTTACCCACAAAGATGGGGGTGAAAATTTTTTTTCTAATAAATAAATAATAAATAAATGTAACAATCTAGCTTAACCACTTCTGAAAAGATGGATCTCTTTGTTTCTCTGCTTATTCTCTCCCTCCTTTCCATGTTCTGTAGATGGTTACCTTTTCTTTACTCCTCTGTTCTCAAGCTGCCCTGTGCCCAATGCCCTCCTTACAGTCGGTGTGTACAGTATATGTGTGAATGCTACACGATTTAAAGGTTTTTGCCTTCTTTGGCGCTGGGAGACAAGTTTAACACCACATCTCTATTTTTGGTTCTGTTTCCCCATCTGGTAGCTAAATTCTATGCATACTCTATATTATAAAGATTCGCTTTGCAAAATATCTGATTCCCCACTATCTCTGAACTCGCTCTTTCTCTTCATTGAAACGAACGTATTTAATACCCCAAAGACTGCCTAGTTGCTTAAGATTTCTGTGTTACCCTGTAGAATTGTAATTGTTTCAGACACGTATATCAACGTGTACAGATTGCTCATTGTAAATACTGAAAACTAAGTAATTATTCGGTTGTCTCGTATCCCCAGAGTCTCAAATCACGTCTAAAGAACTTAAAGAATTGTACTGATGGGTTATGAATGTTAGTTTCATTGTCCTAAATATATAAGCTGATTTGATGAGCTATAACGTTAGGTGTCATCGGAGGAAGACTGCATTTTGCTGCATGAGGCCTGAATGCTTGATTCAGGCAAGACCAGCCCAGTTTGGCAAACAAAATGTTATTTATATTTGGGATTTTGACAGAAAAAAAAAGCTATAAGCAGATTCAACAAATGTTACTGTGGGATAAACTCAACTATGTTGGGCATTGCCACTCATAAAGTACCCTTTATGGGGAGATAAATGGTTGCCTGTGTTAGCCTCAGTTTCTTCTTTCTTTCTTTCTTTCTTTCTTTCTTTCTTTCTTTCTTTGTTTCTTTTCTTTCTTTCTTTCTTTCTTTCTTTCTTTCTTTCTTTCTTTCTTTCTTTCTTTCTTTCTTTCTTTCTTTCTTTCTTTCTTTCTTTCTTTCTTTCTTTTCTTTCTTTCTTTCTTCTTTCTTTCTTTCCCTCTCCTCCCCCTTCCTCTTCCTTCCTTCCTTCCTCTTCTTCTCTCCCTTTTCTTTCTTTCCTTCCTTCCTTCCTTCCTTCCTTCCTTCCTTCCTTCCTTCCTTCCTTCTTCTCTCCCTTTTCCTTCCTTCCTTCCTTCCTTCCTTCCTTCCTTCCTTCCTTCCTTCCTTCCTTCCTTCTTCTCTCCCTTTTCCTTCCTTCCTTCCTTCCTTCCTTCCTTCCTTCCTTCCTTCCTTCCTTCCTTCCTTCCTTCCTTCTTCTCTCCCTTTTCCTTCCTTCCTTCCTTCCTTCCTTCCTTCCTTCCTTCCTTCCTTCCTTCCTTCCTTCCTTCCTTCCTTCCTTCCTTCCTTCCCCTTCATCCTTCTAACTTTCTAGGAACTCTCAGTTATCTTGGGATAATTGAGGCATAGCACTGATGATGTTACCTACCTGGGTAATGAAATGTCTGAAAGAAAACCACCAAACTCAGAGAGCACCAAGGACTCCACACTTCAACCCTGAGCTGCAAATACTCCCTTCTTAATGTCTGTTTGGCAGACCCACATTTGGAGAACTTTTTGAAAAGGGACTCTTAGGACTAATTCCCCAAAGCCCCACACCCCGAGGGAGGAGCCCCTCCAAAGTACAATGCAGCCTCGCAAACCAACAAACGGATCGATGTTTTTCATCCCAGTCAGAAAAAAAACCAGTTATTAAAAATATAATGGGAAGAGTTATTACATGTCAGGTTCCCCTACTACACTCTCCGGATCAGAGCTTACAGAGCTAATTTGAAATGGAAAGCTGTGGAAATCTTAGCACTTAATCAATAAACTCCTGGGCTATTGGCTTTAATGGACAAAAGAAAAGAACAATGGAGAATTACAGCTAGGTAGGATAAAATGAGAAGGAAGAAGGGGGAAATGTTAAAATGGAAACATAGCCCTCGGAGGTTTTCAGAGGCTTTAAGACAAGGGGAGGCAACCTTGGCTCTTTTATGACGCGTGGACTTCAACTCCCAGAATTCCTGAGCCAGGTTGGCTCAGGAATTCTGGGAGTTGAAGTCCACGCGTCATAAAAGAGTCAAGGTTGCCTACCCCTGCTTTAAGAGGTCCTGAATCACCAACAGCTGGAAAGGAATCTCCAACATCATTTCCTGCAGCTTTTAGACAATGCAGTAAAACTTCTTCCTATAGTAATTTTTGCAAATAACCATCCAGGCAGAAATAAACCATAAAAGAGGTTGCTTGCAGCCAACAGATTTAGGGAGGGGACGATTTCACCCACCATAGGAGAGGATAAGCAGGCAGTGATGAAATACAACATAGAACATAAAATAATAGAATTGGAAGGGACCTTGGAGGTCCTCTAGTCCAACTCCCTGCTCAGGCAGAAGACCCTGTATCATTTCAGGCAAATGGTTGTCCAGTCTCTGTTTGAAAGCCTCCAGTGATGGAGCATCCACAGCTTCTGAAAACAAGCTATTAAATTGATTGACTGTTCTCACCATTAGGAAATTTCTCCTTAGTTCTAGGTTGCTTCTCTCCTTGGTTAGTTTCTATCTATTGTTTGTCATCTTGCCTGTTGGTGCTTTGGAAAATAAGTGGACCCCTTGTCTTCATAGGAGCTCCTCAAATATTGGAACACTGCTACCAGGGGTAGGCATCCTTGGCTCTTTGATGACTCATGGACTTCAACTCCCAGAATTCCTGAGCCAGCGGTGCTGAGGGGAAAGGGAGAGGTTTCCAAGCTGAGTCATGCTGGCTCTGGAATTCTGGGAGTTGAAGTCCACGAGTCATCAAAGAGCCCAGGTTGCGTACCCCAGGGCTTTTCAAGCTTTTCACCCATTGTACCACTTTTAAGATATGGCAACATCCGAGTACCACCAGTCGCCTAGCAAGGTGTCAAAAACGTGATAACCAAAAAAAAAAAGGAAAAAAGTGATGAAGCACAGGTAGTTCTCAACTTACAACAGTTCGCTAGTGACTGTTCAAAGTTACAATGGCACTGAAAAAAGTGCCCCCCCCCAAGCCACAGCCGAGCAAGACACCTGCCTGCCCGCCCGGCGGCGCTCTTCCTCCTGTTCCGAGGTTTTCATTGTTGTGAGCATTTCTGTTGAGGATTGGCAGCGGGGGTGGGGTGGGGGTGTTTGGTTTTTATTTCCCCCCCCCTCTGCTGGGTGATTGCAGCAGGTTTTGGTCACTTCACATGACCCTGGGACACTGTGACCGTCATAAATATGAATCAGTTGCCAAGCATCTGAATGTAAATCACAAGACCCTGGAGATGCTGCAACATTCCAGCTGGTTGGTGCTTCTTCTGGGCTCAGCAGACGTGCCGGGATCAGCGCCGAGCTCCAGCTGGATCCTGGCGCTGATCCTGGCGCTTCTACTGAGCCCTGACAGCCCTGCAGCTCCAGCCGTCTCTCGCTCAGGCTTGTGTGGTGCTGCCACCAGTTCAGCTGATTCCCCTCCCCCACTACCACTTTCCTAGGATGGTCGCGTACCGCCTGCCAGGTGCCAATGTATCACAGGTGGTACCCGTACCACTGGTTGAAAAGCCATGGCCTACCCCTGCCCTAGTCCTTCTTTTTATTAGACTAGACACTCCCAATTCCTGCAAGCGTTCATCACAACAAAAATTCCATGGCTAATACAATTGCATCTGACTGACACGGCTACAACAGGCTATTCCTTACAAAGTAAGGAATAAAATTTGTTTTTCCTGTCTTCATTATTATGTTACAAGCTGATTTTTTTTTTGTATTTCATTTTTCGCTAAGTGAAAAGGAAAGTTAATTTATACTGGTAGTCATTAACTTATGACCGTCATGCAGTCTGCCCATTGCAGTCGTAAATCGTGATGGTCCTAAAGTGGATCATCATGTGACTGACTTGATTTTTATAAACTTTTTTTTCCACTGGTCATTAAGCAAATGACTAGTAGTCCTCAACTTACGACCAATGGTATTTAAGTGAACAAGGGTCATTAAGCGAGTCCATTGTTTGCTACCATATTTTCCTGAAAGTAAGGCCTATACCAAAAATAAGTGCTAGCTTGATTTTTGGGGGTTAGCCTAATATAAGCCCTATCCCAAAAATAAGCCCTTCTTTCGGGGTGAGGCACACACCTAAAAATCAAGCTAGGGCAGGGTGGTGATGTGTGTGGAGCTCCCCCACTCACCCCGCACCCACTCGCCCCGCACCCACTTAGCCTGCAGCCAGGCCTCTCCTTGCTGGCCCACTTCTTCTTCTGAGGCCTCTTCTGCAGCCAGGCCTGCATTTCTCAGTCACAGGGCTTTCCGGAAGGCCTGTGCAGCCAAAAACCGAGCTATGGGTTCAATCCATAGCTCGGTTCTGCAAGACCTCAGCAGCTAAGCACTCGTACTCGGCTGCTTAGGCCTTCTGGAAAGGCCTGACTGCAAAATGCAGACCTAAATGCAGCTGTAGAACTTCAGCCCCAGAAGAAGTGGACCGGCTGGGTGGGGCTGTCAGTGCCAGAGGTGAGGTAAGGCCTATCCCGAAAATAAGATTTAGTGACTCTTTTGTAGGCTAATACTAATACTAATACTAATACTAATACTAATACTAATACTAATAATACTAATACTACTGTAATAATAATAATAATAATAATAATAATAATAATAATAATAATAATAATAATAATAATAATAATAATAATAATACCCAGTCTTATTTTCGGGGAAACATGGTATGGGGTATTTTTGCCAAAAAAGAAATAAGAGCAGTGTTTTTCCAAAAATGTAACAAATTGCAGTCACATGACCATGGGCTGATGCAAATGGCTGGAAAGGCAGTGTAATGGCCCAAACGACCACGGGGCGGGGTGAGTGTCCATCAGAACTTTGGTCCTTATAAAAGGTCATAGGTACCATTTGAGGGGGCTGTTGTAAGTGGAGAACTGCTTGCAAAATGCTTGCCATCCAGGCAATAGCCATCCAACCTTGTAAGAAGACATTTGTCCCCAAAGGGAGTCAAAGAATCGTGATAGCGACTGCTATTGGACGATCCAAACTCTGCCTCTTTCTTACACACAACAAACCAAGCTAGGTATAGGTAGTCCTTGACTTACAACTACTACTGAGCTCAAAATTTCCATTGCTAAGCAGTGAGCTTTGCCCCATTTTACAACTTTTCTGCCCACAGTTGTTAAGTGAATCACTGCCCTTGCTAAGTTGGTAACCCAGTTGTTAAGCAGAATCAGGCTTCCCCCATTGACTTTGCTTGTCAGAAAGTCGCAAAAGAGGATCCCGTGATCCTGGGACACTGCAAAACCATCCTAAATATGAGCCAGTTGCCAAGGGTCGGAATTTTGATCACCTGACCATGGGGGGGGGGGTTCGTTGCAACAGTCGTTAAGTATGAAAAATGGTCCTAAGTCACTATTTGCAGTGCCGTTGTGACTTCGAACAGTCACTAAACGAATGGTTGTAATTCGAGTGCATTTTAGGCACTAAATGATGACAACATCCTGGAATGCATTTGTAAGTCTTTTGCAAAATTAGCTCCTGAAAGAAGACAGGGTAAAAAGGTGCAATTAATTTACATTTGTTCTTTGCACCCTACCAAAAAAAAAAGAAGAAGAAGAAGAGAGTTTGTCTGGCATTATTGGTGATGTTCCTCCAGATTTAATTCATGAGTCTATTTTTTGACTCAAGTTCCCACCAGCTGTTAGCAAAAAGCACTGTGGGAACTCTATTTTAGGCAGTTCACCCTAGTCCACGTACTGCTGACAGCACCATGTGGCGTATTATTCCCAAAATGGAGTCAAACTGAAAACTTTGAAGACCCTTTTTTTTTAAAAAAAATGCATAAAGTATATTAACCCCTGTTTCTTTTGTTCCAAATTCACACGCTGAGCATTAGGAACGAAAGAATGACAGAATAACATAGTTGGAAGGGACCTTGGAGATCTTCTAGTCCAACCTCCTGATCAAGGGGATAACATTGGAGCTTTAGAACTGGGTCCATCTCAAAGTACATAACTAAATGTCTATGGAGGTTCTCAGTCATCCAGGTCATGGTTGTCCCAAAGGTGCTTTTTCAAGAGATAACTGGAGTTTTTTTCTTTTTCTTTGAAGACATTTTGCTTTTCATCCCAGAAGCTTCTTCAGCTCAGCTTCAAAGAAAAACCAGAAAGTCCAGTCGCCTCTTGAAAAAGCACTTTTGGGATGATTTAGAACTGGGTCATACGTTTTGAAGTCTGTCTGTCTGTCTGTCTGTCTGTCTGTCTGTCTGTCTGTCTGTCTGTCTGTCTGTCTGTCTCTCTCTCTCTCTCCCTCTCTCTCTCATTACAATAAAATTGCAATTAATAAGGTGTCAGACCTGCCACAACTCTAAATAGAAGCAATCCTTGACTCCATGTGTTGAGAAAGGTAGTTTGTTAGAAGTGAAGTGTATTGCAGTATTGCAAAGCCAGAACTGAGAATCGTGCGCCCAAATCCATAAGTTCTACTTTTCCCTCCCTGGACTGTCTCTCATTGCCCACCCCTGGGTAACCAATCAGGTTCAGCAAGATGTTTTCCTAATGGTCCATTCAAGCTCAGTTTGGTATGTGCCCCGCCCTCTCTTTCTTCCAGCTGGGTGACCTTGAGGCAGCCTCTCGAGGAGATACAGCATTTACTTTCGTTTTCCCCAAGACTTCCCCGCTTCACTCCCTCTCCCCACCGTTCATGGCAGTTTGTCACTGCCTAGCAGTGAAGCACAAGCAAGCATAAGGTGGCAGCTTAGGTGTGGCATTATTCTGAATCGTCACTATTTGCAGCTAAGGTTGCAAATCGAGGACTGCTTGTGCTGAATCTATTCTGTTCCACTGCGCCTTGCTAGATACAAACAGTTAATTGGATTTTTTTTTCTTCAGAAAAATTATGCGCTCCTAGGCACCTTCTACTCAACAAAACATGAAGCCCCCACCACCACAACCATGTTTAGGAGACCTGATCTCATGCTACAACCTTTGTCTCATTCTCAGCTCACTATGGAGACAACCTAGATTCATCCTTAGCTGTTCCAGTTTTAAATTAGTGTGTTCTATCTTCTCTCAATGTATCTTGGTGTACAATCGATCTTTCTAAGAACAAGGGTAGAACTGGAATTGACTGAGCAGCTGTTGATTGATTGAGACTACCGACAGTACATCCTTCTCGTTCATTAGTCACTGTCCTTCAAGGGCTAGGGTTGCTGAAGAAACCAGAATATAGTTTCTGCAGATACACCTGTCCAGATAATGCTGCACCTGCTCTTTCCAAACCATCATTGCTGCTTATACAGACTGCTATACCTGTTGTGATTCAGGGTCAGCCTGTGGGTTCGGCAGTTGGGTCGGACGACTCAGAGGAGGAGGGGGGTGTTGAAGACCTTGCTGAGGGGGTTGAAGATCTTGCTGATGAGAGCCCTCAGCCAGGCCCCTCCCACTTGGTCACCACGGAGACCCAGCTATGTGAGCCTGACAGCGTGGATGAAGATGACCCACAGCTGGCCCTGTTCAAGGACGCCCGACGCAGGAGGCAGTCAATTAGGAGTAAACAGAGGAAGGCAATGGGGCTCCTTGGAAGGAGGCAGAGAGAAGCCACGCCCTGAACTCTATATAAGGGGAATGTGTGGGAGGGCTGGTTTGCTGAAGGCAACTGCTTGGATAGTTCCTGTTTCTTAAAGCTCCTGTTTCTTGGTTTGTCTTGTTCCGTTTGTTTTTGTAGCAATAAATTTGGCAGGTGTAATTCCAGCCTCTTGCCTTCTTGTAAAAGGGGTTGTCCCTGCCTTTTCTGCAGGGCCGGTAGCAGGCTGGTACAGAACAATACCGGTCTTCTGAAAGACCATTGTATTTAGCATTTCATGATCTCTTAAAAGCCTGCTGGTCATGTTCAACTTAGAAATAAAATTATTGTGTATTGTTTCTCGAACAGAACAGGAGTTTGGTCTAGTGGTTATGACTGTGCACTTATGATTGTCGCAAGATCCTCACAGTTACATGATCTAAATTCAGGTGTTGGCCACTGGCATGTATTTAAGAGGGTTGCAGTGTCCTGGGATCATGTGATTGCCATTTGCAATCTTCCCAGCCAGCTTCCAACAAGCAAAGTCCATGGGGGAAGTTGGGTTCACTTGATAACCTTGTTACGAAGTTAGCAACTGCAGTGATTCATTTAACAGCTCTGGCAGGAAAAGCCCCCAAATGGAGCAAAACTCACTTAACAACTGTCTCAGGTAGCAACCTAAATTTTGTGGTAGTAAGTAGAGGACTACCTGTATACTGTATAGTCCTTTGATGATCCAAGGATTGGAGCCTGAGTCTTAAGTCAGGGTGAAAATCAGGACCATGGAAAGCTCCTCAGAAACCTGGTTAGTACAGAGAAAGGTTGCCTTAGCAGAGAATGAAAGCATATGAAGCTTAGACTAGTGCAGGGGTCTTCAAACTTGGCAACTTTAAGACTTGTGGACTTCAACTCCCAGAATTCTGCAGCCAGCCCTCCTCAATTCTGGGAGTTGAAGTCCACAAGTCTTAAAGTTGCCAAATTTGAAGACCCTTGGACTAGTGTTTCTCAGGGCTTTTTTTTGTCATAGAACGCCCAGAATGGAGTTCCAGCACCTTTTTTGGATGGAACCTTGTAGGGTAAGCAAGGAGGGTTGTATGATGTGTGTGAGTTCCAGCATCTTTTTTTATTATTATTACAAAAAAAGCACTGGTGTTTCTCCAATTTGACTTAGGAGGGTGAACTTCAACTCCCAGAATTCCCCAGCCAGCATGCCTTGGCTCTGATGCCTTTGTAAGACCACACCTGGAATATTGAATCCAGTTCTGGTCGCCACAATACAAACAAGATGTTGAGAGTGTAGAAAGAGTGCAGAGAAGAGCAACAAAGATGATTAGGAGACTAGAGGCTAAACCGGGGGTTCCAAACCTCAGGTCCATGGACCAGCACCTATCTGCAACATGCCAGAAACTAGGCCACGCAAACAAGCAAAACCCCATCTGTGGGATGCAGGCAGTGTGTGAAATCACACTTCCTTCGGTCCGCAGAAAAATCTCTTTCCACAGAACCAGTCCATGGTGCTAAAAAGATTGGGGGAACGTTGGCTAAATCATACTATGATCAGTTGCAGGAACTGGGTATGTCTACTCCAGGGGTAGGTAACCTTGGCTCTTTTATGACGCGTGGACTTCAACTCCCAGAATTCCTGAGACAGCATGGCTCAGCTTGGAAACCTCTCTCTTTCCCTTCAGCATGGCTGGCTCAGGGATTCTGGGAGTTGAAGTCCACGAGTCATAAAAGAGCCAAGGTTGCCTACCCCTGGTCTAGTCTAATGAAGAGAAGGACTAGAGGTGACATTGATAACAGTGTTCCAATATCTCAGGGGCTGCCACAAAGAAGAGGGAGTCAAGCTATTCTCCAAAGCACCTGAAGGCAGGACAAGAAGCAACGGATGGAAACTCATCAAGGAGAGAATCGGCTTAGAACTAAGGAGAAATTTCCTGACGGTTACAACAATTAATCAGTGAAACGACTTGCCCCCCCAAATTGTGGGTGCTCCAACAATGGAGGTTTTAAAGACGAGATTGGACAACCATTTGTCTGAAATGGTATAGGTTTTCCTGTTTGAGCAGTGGGTTGGACTAGATGACCTCCAAGGTCCCTTCCAACTCTGTTCTTCTGTTAAGGTTGTGCAATGCTGCCTTAGACAGATTCTCCCGAAGTTTGTTTGCCTTACCCCTCAGTGGGCAGTGTTCGGTTAATCACGTTCTGCTCTACTAATGCTTTAAAGAACCACCGCTGATTAATTCTTTTGACCCTCCCCATCCACTACCAGCCAAAATAACACAATTAATCTTCCCGCTAAAGCCCGCAGTGTTTCTTCCCAACAGGGTACTCTCCTTTCCCTCTCCCTGTCATGCTGACATATTCTTAAAAGCCCAGGCTTAATTGGATCTATGTAAGGTCATCAACTGAATTAGTTCCACCGTGAGCACTCATCACTGCAGGGAAAAGGTGATGCCAGTGAAATTGCCATCTCTCCATCCCTAATCATCAAGATCCTTGAACCAAAGAAGCAGCAGAAGGAACACGTCTTACCAAATGAAAGCAGGGAAAGAGATGTTAAAGGCGCAACAGAGCTAGGAACCCAGTAAAAAAATGTATTAGTGAGAGTTGGACCGTAAGGAAGGCTGAGCGCTGAAGAATGGGGGGCTTCTGAACTGTGGTGTTGGAGAAGACTCTGGAGAGTCCATTGGACTGCCAAGGAGATCCAATTAGTCGATCCTAAAGGAAATCCAAGGGATGCGGTGTCTCAGTGGGTTAGGACGCTGAGCTTGTCGATTGGAAGGTCGGCAGTTTGGCAGGTCGAATCCCGAGTGCCGCATAACAGAGTGAGCGCCTGTTACTCATCCCAGCTTCTGCCAACCTAGCAGTTTGAAAGCACGTAAAAATGCAAGTAGAAAAATAGGGACCGCTCCGGTGGGAAGGTAACGGCGTTCCGTGCGCCTTTGGCGTCTAGTCATGCCGGCCACATGACCACGGAGATGTCCTTGGACAAGCACTGGCTCTTTGGCTTTGAAACGGAGATGAGCACCGGCCCCTAGAGTTGGAAACAACTAGCACGCATGTGCAGGGGAACCTTTACCTTTACCTTTACGTTTAAAGGAAATCCACCCTGACCGTCCTTTGGAAGGACAGATCCTGAAGCCGAAGCTCAAATACTTTGGCCACCCAATGAGAAGAGAGGACTCTTCAAAAGACCCGGATGTTGGGAAAGATGGAAGGCAAAAGGAGAAGGGGACGCCATAGGAGGAGATGGTTAGATAGGGTCATTGAGACAAAGAATATGGATTTGGTCAAACTCCAGGAGACAGTGGAGGACTGGGGTGGGGGGGGCTTGGTGTGCTATGGTCTATGGGATCATGAAGAATCGGGCATGACTTAGCCACTGAACAACAGCATCAACAAAGAGCTTGGAAGGACAGCTTCCTTCTTGCTCAAAGCAAGAAGTTTCTATATCCAGAAACTTGTTTATAGAAGGAGTACAAAGTGTAAACCACACTGAAGCTAATCACTGTCTTTATCCTTGGGACCGCCTTTTCCCAAGTGCTTGGGCATGCTGCAGATCCCATCAAACAAAGTGTTGGCTGGTAGGAACTAGAACAGGGGTAGGCAACCTTGGCTCTTTTATGACTCGTGGACTTCAACTCCCAGAGTTCCTGAGCCAGCATGGCTGGCTCAGGAATTCTGGGAGTTGAAGTCCACGAGTCATAAAAGAGCCAAGGTTGCCTACCCCTGAACTAGAAGTTGGGTCTTTTCTGCAGTGGCCCCTGCTCTGTGGAACATTCTCCCCTCGGAGATCAGAATGACCCCAAGCCTGTTGGCCTTTCATAAGGTCTTGAAAACCTGGTTGCATTCTTGAGCCAGGGGTCCTGAATGTGTTAAGGGCCCCGTTTCCTGCCTTTACTGTTAACTAGCCAAGCATCTCAGCTGCTGTGTATATTTATTTCGATTTTTCGTATTGCTTTTGTAATGTTTTTACTGTTATAATTGTTGGGTATTTTTTTTTAAATTGTAAGCTGGTGAGGGTCATTGATTGAGATGGGCAACTAAAGAAATTGAACAAATGGGTTAATAAAATAAATTCGTAGGGGGATCCATTTGCTTTTATATCATTTTTAGTCCTTACAAATCCATAAAGCAAGCATGGAAGCTCTTGCCTGCATATGATAGATAGATAGATAGATAGATAGATAGATAGATAGATAGATAGATAGATAGATAGATAGATAGATATGGATGGTTGGATGAATGGATGGATTGATGGATGGATGGATAGACAGAGATGGATGATTGGATGGATAGATAGATAGATGGATAGATAGATGGAGAGAGAGAGAGAGAGAGAGAGAGAGAGAGAGAGAGAGAGAGAGAGAGAGAGAGAGAGAGAGAGAGAGAGAGAAGATGCTATGCTTTTGACCCTTTGTATATTATCCATATTACTCCAGCACAATTCAGCTGTTGCATTGAAGGACTACAATCAACCAGAAGGTGAGTAGAATCGAGTTCCTGCTTTGTCCTACAAATGTGGAGAAAGGATGATAGATCAAATGCATGTCAGGTAGGGATGTTGGAGCAAATAGGAGTAAATTCCAGGTTGTTGGTTGATTTAAGGCCATCATCCACCAACATCTCCTCCACCATCTAGCAAGGTCAAGTGCTGTCAGCAGATGGACTATCTATAGAAATCATAATCCGTTCCCAAGCAGTATTCCAAACTTCTAAGGGGCTGCCATAAAGAAGAGGGCGTAATCTATTCTCCAATGTACCAGAAGGCAGGGCAAGAAGCGATGGATGGAAACATATCAAGCAGAGAAGCAACCTAGAACTAAAGAGAAATTTTCTGACAGGGAGAGCAATTAATCAGTGTAGCAACTTGCCTCCAGAGGTTGTGGGTGCTCCATCACGGGAGGCTTTTAAGAAGAGATTGGACAATCATTTGTCTGAAATGGTATAGGGTTTCCTGCCTAAGCTGGGGGTTGGACTAGAAGACCTCCAAGATCCCTTCCAAATCTGTTATTCTGCTTTCTAGAACTATGCCTCTGGAGGGAAAAATGTTCTTTTCTATCTTGCTGTACCACATTCCTCACTCAAGGGAAATTAAGATTCTTTAATTTATAGAAAACAGAGCTAGACGGAAAGATTTTAGGCCACCGAGTTCAGCATCCCACACGGTAAGGGAGTGGAGATACAAGCATTATGGCTACCTAGCTCCTGCTCAACACATCCAAAGAAAGTGGGTCCACCAATTCTCTGGATAATTGCTTCCACTTTTACTGCTAGGAAGTTCTAGTAGAAGCAGCCTGCTTCTGGTTCCACCAATTAAAGAATGCCATCTATCAAGAAGCTGTGTCAGTCACGGTGCCTACTCGCTGGAATAATACTGCCTCAGAGATCTGTCTGGTTTCCACCCTGATGAAGTTCTGTAAAGCCCTGAAAACTTAGTTAGGGTGGGACAGGGCACAGGTAGTCCTCAAATTACAGTCAGGATTGGGACATTGCAAGGGAAAGTGGTAGTTAAGTAGGCTGTGCCTGCAAGGGATATAAATCCTTCCATTCCCCACCATCCAGTCAGAGCTGAAGAAGCTTCTTGGAAGAGAAGCAAAACGTCTTCAAAGAATAAAAAAAACAATGAAGTCCAGTTGCCTCCTGAAAAAGCACCTTTGGGACAAACCATGACCTGGATGACTGAGAATCTCCATAGACATTTGCATTGACTATGCTTGTCAACAGTTGGCTGGGAAGATCTTAATTAGCAAACCCATGATCCTATGATGCTACAACTCAGGGGTCTTCAAACTTGGCAACTTTTAAGACTTGTGGACTTCAACTCCCAGAATTCCTCAACCAGCCAGGGCTGGCTGAGGAATTCTGGGAATTGAAGTCCACAAGTCTTAAAAGTTGCCAAGTTTGAAGACCCCTGCTACAACTGTTGTAAATTCTGATCTTGTGACTATGGATGCTGTAATGGTTGTGTGAGGACCAGTTGTGAGTTACTATTTTCATTGCCATTCTAACTTTGAATGTTTGCTAAATAAATAGTTGTAAGTCAAGGGCTACTTGTAGTGGGTGAGCTTCTGTACGTGTGCGTTTGGCATGTTTTGGTTCTGTTTTAGATGATATTTCTGGATGCATTTTATTTGTTTCTTTACATTGTTCAAGTTTTCATTCCGTCCAGAGCCCAGAGTCTTCTGCAGATGGACATTTCTTCCGAAAATACATTTTTCCCCCTGAAATGCAATAACCACTTTTCCTAAAATGTAGTCACAATTTTTCCTTCAAGGCATTCATTTTTCTGGAAATGCAGTCATTTATTTATTTTTTTGAAATCTGAATTCTGCAATCATCATTTTCAACTATAATTCCTGATATATCCCTGTTCCATTTGTGTCAGAGGCACTGTTCAAGGTGCTTCTGGGTTAAAAGGATTGGCTGGTGACATCACCGTTGCCCAGGAGATACCTGTGGAGGCTCCTTCCATGTGTCCGCAAGGAGCTGGAGCAAGTGACGGGAGCTCACCCCGACATGGAGCAGCACTCAAGTCTCAAACATGGGTTTGCTAATCTCAACCTGGAGTTCTAACCTCATGAGCTACCACAATCCTATTCCGATCTATTATTCTGCATTATTCCGTAATGATGTCTTGCATTATTTTGATCTTCATCTTTGTGACACCCCTTCTGGTGGTTGAAACGTCTCCTCCCTCTCCAATCAATCCCCCCCCCAAGGTGAAACATTTCATCACCAGATTATGATGAGAGACAAATATTCACTGGATTAATTGAAGAAGATATAATTAAGAAAATTTTGGACTGTGCGGAAATGGATAGGCTTACATTGATAATGAAAGGGAAACAAGATACAGAAGACTTTCAAACATGGGGTAATTTTTATAAATGGCTAGAAAAACGTTAAGTATGTGGACCCATGCAACATGTCGTTTTGTTTGATTTGTAATTGTAAAAAATCAATATTTTTTTAAAAAAAATCAATGGGTTAAAAAGAGATACTGGTTATCTCAGGATGGATTTGAGCCTCACATTTTCTCTTTTTTGACCACAGAGACCTCCTCGGACAAGCGCTGGCTCTTCGGCTTTGAAATGGAGATGAGCACTGGCCCCTAGAGTCGGAAACGACTAGCACGCGTGTGCGGGGGAACCTTTACCTTTACCTTTTTAAACATTATCAAGAGCTAATAGTAGGTTGAGAGTATTGCCAAATGTCTCTTAGCAGTACAGATAGTTCTCGACTTACAACAATTTGTTTAGTGACCTTTCAAAGTGACAACGGCACTCAAAAACAGTGACTTATGACCATTTTTCAAACAACCACTGCAGCGTCCCCAGATGATTAGATGATCAAAATTCAGACACTTGGCAACTGGCTCACATTTATGACGGCTGCAGTGTCCCTGGGTCACGTGATCACTTTTCGCGACCTGACAAGGAAAGCCAGTGAGGAAGCCAGATTCACTTAACAGCCGCGTTACGAACTTAACAACTGCAGGGATTCACTTAACCACTGTGGCATGAAAGGTCATAAAATGGGGCAAAACTCACTTAACAGCTGTCTTGCTTAGCAACAGACCTTTTGGGCTCAATGGTGGCTGTAAGTTGAGGACTACCTGTAAAAATTCAAGAAGGGGACAGTCGCCGCTTCTCGGTTTGTGCAATTATTTTTCCTGTTTAAACAACAGCCCTTTCCATTTCTTTCTGCCCTGTTTCTGCAACGTCAAAAGGAATCTAAGAAGACAAGGTGCCATTTTGGATGTGGTTTCCTCCCACTATGTATCGCTGGCCAATGGGAGCCCGTGGTCTGCCTACCTGACATAGAGGGAACGCTTTTGATTGGTTCGTAGGGAGCCTGACCCGGAACTCATGCTGTGATTCATCATCTGTTCGCGCAGATCATGGATTTTGGCCTCAAATCGAGCGTACTCTGTAAAAAACAAAAAACAAAATTTAAAACCCTTTTTAATAAATTGATTTATCATTTCATATGGATTTAGTTATACATCTAATGTGTACTTCGGAACATCCGTGCTTGAAGAAGATGAAGTAACACGACAGCAAAATTCTCACTTCTGAAATTAGCAGATATGGATGGTCTAAGTTAATTGCCTTCTTCTAGGGTGTTTTCGGATTCTGTAGTCTAACCTATTAGTACAGGTAGTCCTCGATTTACGACAGTTCATTTAGTGACCGCTCAAAGTTACAATGGCACTGAAAAAAAGTGACTTATGACCGTTTTTCACACTAATGACCAGTGCAGCTGTCATAAGTGTGAACCAGTTGTCAAGCATCCAAATGTAAAGCACATAACTATGGGGACACTGCAATGGACATAAGTGTGAAAAACGGTCATAAATCACTTTTTCCAGTGCCATTGTAACTTCAAACAGTCACTAAATGAATTGTAGGTTGAGGACTACCTGCAGACTTATAAAATCGTACACTTAGAAGTGGTACTATTACTTCTCTGAATTTTGAAATCATAGGCTTGGTTACCTAGTCCAGCCTCCTATAGCACTTCAACCTCCCCACGCACTGTCATTAATTTCCTCTTCAAGAGATCTGAAAGAATTGTCTCCAGAATTAAGAGAACTATCAAGATATTTCTCCTAAGGATTTACTGAAAGCTACTCTCTAGTTGCACCTAAAAGCACACATACAGATTGGGTGAAACCAGGCTTAAGAGCAGCAACTCTGAGAGGGACCTTGGAGTCTTAGTAGACAATCAATTAAATATGAGCCAACAATGTGAGGCGGCAGCCAAAAAAGCCAATGCAATCCTATGTTGCATTAACAGAGGGATTCAATCAAGATCACGTGAGGTACTAATACCACTCTATAAAAAGCCATAGTAAGACCACACCGAGAATACTGCAACCAATTTTGGTCTCCACACTATAAAAAAGATGTTGAGACTCTAGAAAAAGTGCAGAGAAGAGCAACAAAGATGATCAGAGGACTGGAGGCTAAAGCATAAGAAGAACGGTTGCTGGAACTGGGCATGGCTAGTGAAGAGAAAGACCAGGGGAGACATGATAGCAGTGTTCCAATATTTGAGGGGCTGTTACAGAGAGGAGGGGGTCAACCTATTTTCCAAAGCACCAAAAGGCAGGTCAAGGAATAATGGATGGAAACTAATCAAGGAGAGATTCAACCTGGAAATACAGTAAGGAGAAAATTTTCTGACAGTGAGAACAATCAACCAGTGGAACAGACTGCCTCCAGATGTTGTTGGCGCTTCATCACTGGAGGTTTTTAAGAGGAGACTGGACAGCCATTTGTCTAAAATGGTATAGGGACTCCTGCTTGGGCAGTGGGTTGGACTAAATGATCTACAAGATCCCTTCCAACTCTGTTATTCTAATTCTAAATACCTAGTTTTGATGGGTTTTTGGTGCTCTCTGAGCTTGGTTATTTTCTTGCAGATGTTTTATTACCTAACTAGGTAATGCCATCAGTGCTACGAAGGGAGCTTAACAACAGCCTTATCAAGGAACCATCAAGAACACTCCCACCAACACTGACAGGACAAGCTACCATATATAAGCAGAGAGAAAACCCCATCTCCCCTTGCCCTGATGATGTTACCCAGTATGGTCATGAAACATCTGCAAGAAAACAAACAACCAAGCTCAGCGGACACCCAGGACCCCTCATTTCAATCCTGAGTTACAAATGTTCCCCTTTATTGGTACATGCAGTTCTTCTTGGTATAATAATGCAAATTATTATTATATACAACATCTGAAATGTGAATTTTATGATAGCAGTGCAAATGTCTCCTCTCTAGGTTCTGAAGGGGGTACCATGGACTCACACTGTCTTGTCGGTAGAAGCTAAATATGATGGGATGGGATGGGATGGGATGGGATGGGATGGGATGGAATGGAATAGAATAGAATAGAATAGAATAGAATAGAATAGAATAGAATAGAATAGAATAGAATAGAATAGAATAGAATAGAATAGAATAGAATAGAATAACAGAGTTGGAAGGGACCTTGGAGGTCTTCTAGTCCAACCCCCTGCTCAGGCAGGAAACCCTATACCATTTCAGACAAATGGCTGTCCAATCCCTTCTTAAAAACATCCAGTGTTGGAGCATTCACAACTTCTGGAGGCAAGTTGTTCCACTCTGGAGGCAAGTTGTTCCATAATCCTTGACACGTGTCCACGACTGAGCCCAAAATTTAATTTAAAAATTTTAACTTTAATAGCTTGGTTGTCACTTTGAATGTACACTAATCGGCCTATATTAAAATGAAAGGGTCTCTCAAAGGGCCACCACCTCCAATATACACTACATAAATATGACAAAAGTAAATAAGTACAGAATTATGCACGTGCCCACATATATTATATGACACAGAGAAACGACACAGTCTAGTTCAGATTCTGTTTACATGTGAATGATGAGAAAAATGGATCTTATTACAGAATCGGGCAGTCCTGCTATAAATACTTCAAAACCTCCTCCCAGAGGGGAGCAACAGAAGCAGACCATAAAGTGGGTATGTGGGGTCTCTAACAATGCTTTGAGCTCTAAGCACTTAGTGCTTACTGTATAAGAAGCATCCTGAAAGCTCCATAATCCAATGTACAATATATAAATCATAACTAGGTCTAAATTCATGAATTAAACCGACTTGTCTAGTTATGTTCACAATGTTATGTTCTTGGGCAGCCATGACCCATGCAGAGAATGTCAGTGATACACTGCAGTACATAAATCAAAGTGATTTATGTTCCTGAGAGCGTCCCAAGACAGCCCCATAAATCAGGAATCAACGTAAATCATTAACAGATGGCAGGTTTTGCTGGGAATCTGATGGCGTAAACACTCAGAGGGAAAGCAATGCATAATCAGAAGTAGAAATATAGTCAAGTAATAAACACTAATTTGCTGAGGTCAACACCAGTGGGGTCTATGTCAAAGTTTCCTTTGGATAAGATATTTGTTCGTTTTGGAGCCTACTGGCTTCCATGTTTTTAAGTTTTTAAGAAGAGATTGGACAGCTGCTTGTCTGAAATGGTATAGGGCAGGGGTCGGCAACCTGAAAAAGGAAAAAAGCCACTGGGAACCGGTTCCATCACACACACAAAAAAGTGGGAGCCGCGTGCGTGCGCATGTGCAAAATGTATTTTCTTACGCATGCGTGGACGCGCACGGGTGCCATTTTTTTAATGTATGATGGAACCGGTTGCGCGACGACGACGGCCTGTTTGCAGAGCTACCGCCTTCGGAGGAAGGTGACAGCTTTGCAAACGGGCTGTGGCAGCTTTCCCAACAAGAATGGGCAGCGGCGCTGCTTGTTGGAAAAGCTGCCGCGGCCCGTTTGCAGAGCTGCCGGCTTCGGCAGCCTGCAAACGGGCCGTGGTAGCTTTCTCAAAGAGCGGCGCTGCTGCCTGTTCGTGCGGAAGTGCACGCGCACCTCTCCAAAGGTTTGGAGAGGTGCGCGTGCACCTCCACTCATTCGGAGAGGTGCGTGCGCACCTCTCGGAACGGGCAGTGGCGCCGCTTGTTGGGAAAGCTGCCGCGGCCCGTTTGCAGGCTGCCGCCTTCCTTTGAAGGCGGCAGCTGTGCAAACGGGCCGCGGCAGCTTTCCCAACAAGCGGCGCCACTGCCTGTTCGGGCGGAGGTGCGCGCGCACCTCTGCCCATTCGGAGAGGTGCGCGTGCACCTCTCCAAATGGGCGGTGCCACTCTCCATTTGGAGAGGTGCGCGCGCACCACTGCCCGTTTGAAGTGGTGCACGTGCACCGGGCGGCTGGGAGCCGCGGGTTGCCGACCCGTGGTATAGGGTTTCCTGCCTGAGTAGGGGGTTGGATTAGAACAGTGATGGCAAACCTTTTAGAGACCGAGTGCCCAAACTGCAACCCAAAACCCACTTATGTATCATTGAGTGCTGGGTGGGTGTGGCCCACCGGGTGCGTGTGGCTGCAGTGGTAAAGGCAGACTGGGTGGGACTTAAAAAGTTCAATCAATCAATTCCAACTTTGTGAGAACTTTTTTTCCCCGCGAGAAATTGAAATTGATTGGTTGAATGTTTTTTTTTTAAACACGGCGGCGGAGGCCTAAAGCAAAAAGGTGTTATAAAACCCAGCTGAAGGCCTAGGACTGGGGTGACGGCACGTGTGCCCACAGAGAGGGCTCTGGGTGCCACCTGTGGCACCCGTGCAATAGGTTTGCAACCACGGGACTCGAAGACCTCCAAGGTCCCTTCCAATTCTGTTATTCTGTTATTTCTGTAGTATAACTGACCTCACCTTTTCAGCCAGAAGGTACTTGAGCCAAACATAATAGAGAACAGTACAATTTGGGACAGGAATGAACTAGTGTGTTACCATCTTTGGTGGGTTGGATGGAGAGGGAGTTTCTGTGACTCAACCTTAACAAGATGGAGTCATTTTGGGATTTTGCCCTCCTCCCTCCCAAGAATCAGATTGCAATTTGGGTCCTCTTGCTTTTCCCCCCTCCACGTTTATCTATTTTTTCCCCCCAGGTTAAAATTATCTACAGACTTACAACAGTTCGTTTAGCGACCGTTCAAAGTTTATTTATTTATTATTGAGAGTTATATGCCGCCCTATCTCCCGAAGGACTCAGGGCGGCTAACAACAATAACATACAATAATACAGAAGTTAAAAGAAAATTATATTAATGGCCCCTGTAGAATACATTAAAATTAAAATTAAAATAAGTTAAAAATTAAAGTTAAAAATTAAAAACATAATTAAAATCCCTGTCAGTCCAGGTCAGCCTGGTGGAAAAGGAGTGTTTTGAGGCCGCGCCGAAAGGACTGGAGATCTGGGGCCATCCGAAGCTCAGGGGGGAGCTGGTTCCACAGGGCTGGCGCTCCCACAGAGAAGGCCCTCCCCCTGGGGGTCGCCAGCCGACATTGTCTAGCCGACGGTACCCTGAGGAGGCCTTCTCTGTGTGAGCGCACTGGGCGATGGGAAGTCGTTCCCGGCAGCAGATGGTCCTGCAAGTATCCCGGGCCTAAGCCATGTAGGGCTTTAAAGGTAAGTACCAGCACCTTAAATCTCACCCGGAAGACAACCGGTAACCAATGCAGCTCACGCAGGAGGGGTGTAATATGGGAGTATCGGGAAGCTCCCATCACAACCCGTGCAGCTGCATTCTGCACCAGCTGAAGCCTCCGGGTGGTCTTCAAGGGCAGCCCCATGTAGAGAGCATTGCAGTAGTCTATACGGGAGGTAACGAGTGCGTGGGTGACTGTACGTAGTTACCGCCAAAAGTGATTTATGACCGTTTTTCACACTTACAGCCGTTGCTGCATCTCCATGGTCACATGATTAAAATTCACACGCTTGGCAACTGACTCATAATTATGACGGTCGCAGTATCCCAGGATCAAGTGATCCCCTTTTGCGAACGTCTGACAGGCAAAGTCAATGGGGAAGCCAGATTCGCTTAACAATAGATTGTCTAATGTAACAACTGCAGGGATTCACTTAACAACTGTGGCAAGAAAGAAAGGTCACAAAATGGGGCAAAATTCACTTAACAAATGTCTCACTTAGCAACAGAAATTTTGAGCTCAACTATGGTCCTAAGACTTGGACTTCTTTCTTAGTTATTCATTACGCAGGGCTATCACCACATACCATATGATAATTTTATATCATAATTAACAATGTTATTTCTCTATGTGCATTTCTTTTCCTTCTGCTCATAAACCTAACCCAATATTTGCTGTTCATCTTGGCATACATCCCAGACTGTATTGCTACTGCAGAATAACAGGCAGCTATTTTTATTCATTAGCTGGAAATATTGACTTGTATAATTGCCACCCCGTTTCTGCCCCCCCAAACACTCCCCCCCAAAAAACCCATATAACGTTCTAAGCGACATTGTCGAAATGTGTCAGAATCCTTTTTGTCAGCATTTCCAAATGGCAGAAATGTCATAGCCATTTTTCAAAAGCCTTCCTTCTCCTGGCCTATTAAAATTTATATCTTACCAAGCAGCACAGGGACGGCGAACCTATGACACACGTGTGTCATAGTTGCCATGCCACGAAGCCAACGTTCACTAACAGACGACAACAGCTATTCTCGAAAGTATGCCCCGTTCTGATGTGATTTTTGGAGGCTGGAGAGATGGTGTGAAGATGGTGTGTGTGTGTGTGTGTGTGTGTTCTCACACAGCCTCTGGACTCTCTGGAAGTCACGTACGAGGGCCGTGCTCTCATGCTGTGTCTGGATGCGCCCCCCCTCCCAAAATATGTGAGAATGGGGTATGTCAGGGGTAGGCAACCTTGGCTCTTTTATGACTCGTGGACTTCAACTCCCAGAATTCCTGAGCCAGCGTGCCTGGTTGAGGAATTCTGGGAGTTGAAGTCCACGAGACATAAAAGAGCCAAGGTTGCCTACCCCTGGGGTATGTCTATGGAGTTTCTCAGTCATCCAGGTATGATTGTCCCAAAGGTGCTTTTTTCAGGAGGCAACTGGACTTTTTTTTCTCTTTGAAGACATTTCACTTCTCATCCAAGAAGCTTCTTCAGCTCTCCCCACCATCTTATCAGAGCTGAAGAAGCCTCTTGGATGAGAAGCGAAATGTCTTCAAAGAGAAAAACGCAAGGAAGTCCAGTTGCCTCCTGAAAAAAAGCACCTTTGGGTGAGAATGGGGTTTTCTTTCATGTGGTTTTCAGAGGCTGCAGAAAGAGAATTTTCTGGATCTGCTTTAAGCATGAAAGCCTCAGGTGACCCAAAGCTGCCTCAGGTAGGCTGCAGGCACCTGTAAACAGAAAGAGAATGCTGCCTGAAGGCAAATGACCCATGGCGGATCCTGAGGGAACGAACCACAGGATTGGATTCCATTTTTTTTAAAAAAAATAAATAAATTAAGAATTGTTTCTCTTTTGCTTGGGCACATTTATTTATTTAATTTACATCCCACCTTTATTTGTTACAAATGGCCCAAGGCAGCGAACCTATCTGATACAGACAGTCCTCGACTTACAACCGTTTATTTAGTGACCGTTCAAAGTTACAACGACACTTGAAAAAAGTGAGCTCTGAGCCTATTTCACACTTAACGACCATGGCAGCCTTCCCCCATGGTCAGGGGATCAAAATTCAGAGGCTTGGCAGCTGACTCCTATTTATGACAGCTGCAGGGTCCTGGGATCACGTAGTTCCCCTTTTGTGACCTTCTGACGAGCAAAGCCAGATTCATTTAACAGTTGTGTTACTAATTTAACAACTGCGGTGATGGACATGGCGAATGGGGCAGGAAAGGTCATAAAATGTCTCACTTAGCAACAGAAGTTTTGGGGCTCAGTTTTGGTCGTAAGTTGAGGACCACCTGTCCAATTGTACCTCTCCCTTGGGAAAGTGAGAGAAAATGGTGATGGTGAGGTAAATTCACTTCTTCAGATGGTTACCGAGAAGTGAGTTTAACACAGACTTTGAACTGAAGTGCTGGTTTTTACCAGTGTGGTGCTATATGGCTTGGTACAAGTACAGCATCCCTAAAATGGCTTCCTTCAGGCAGAAATGGCCCAACCTCTCTGTTGTTCTTCCCATGGAATGAATGCTCAAGATCACTTTTGCTCCAGAGATTGGGACAGATGTTTGTGAAGGACGAAGACTTTTCCAAATTGTTGAAGGAAAAGTCGTCATCATGAGGATGCTTTTCCTCTGAGATAGTCTCAGGGATTCATCTGGTGCCCCAACTCCTCTCGTTCATAAATCTTGTTTAATGGCGTCTTTGGAATCTGTTGGTTATTATTAGAATGTTTACTCTGTGTTTGTGGTGGTGAGGGGGGGAATGCCTCAGTTTTCATGGTTCTTACTAGCTGTTTTTAATTGTTCTTGTAGATATCACTCATATACCAAATTGTGCAATCTCTCTCTCTCTCTTTCCCTCTCCACTCCTCTCCCCCACTTTCCTCTCTCCTCCCCTCCCCTCTCCTTCTCTCTCCCTCTCCTCCTCTCTCTCTCCCCCTTTTTCTCCTTCTCCCTCTCCCCTTCTCTCTTTCTCTCTCTCTCTCTGTCTCTCTCTGTGTCTGTCTGTCTCTCTCTCTCTCTCACTGTGTGTGTCTGTCTCTCTTTCTCCCATTCTTTTCTTTTGGAAAAATATTTATTAAGTACAGATTTGAATTTAAAAGAAAGCTCTCAGTAAACCAATTGTGACCCACTCACAAAAAAGGGTACTTTTTCATCATCACTGAATTTTCTATCTCTAATTAAAAAAAGAAAAGAAAGAAAGAATAATTTGAAAGTTGAAAGCCCTCCAATTCTACAATCTGTGATCCTTCATTTGTTTTCCATGACACTCCCAGTACATGTAAATGGATGAGATTGCTGAAGCAGCATATTCTTTGCATAAGGAAGCTCCAAATTTAATTGCAGTTGTAGGTAACAGAAAGCCTTCAGAATAGCCAGTGATGGAAAAATCTTTCTGAGATCCTGGACAGTTTCAATTCTATAGCTATAAACATGACTAGGCATATCGAGCAAGGTAAAAGGTAAAGGTAAAGGTTCCCCCGCACATGCGTGCTAGTCGTTTCCGACTCTAGGGGGCGGTGCTCGTCTCTGTTTCAAAGCCGAAGAGCCAGCGCTTGTCCGAGGACGTCTCCGTGGTCATGTGGCCGGCATGACTAGACACCAAAGGCACATGGAACGCTGTTACCTTCCCACCGTAGTGGTTCCTATTTTTCTACTTGCATTTTTTACGTGCTTTCGAACTGCTAGGTTGGAGTAACAGGCGCTCACTCTGCTACGCGGCACTCGTGAATCGACCCGCCAAACTGCTGACCTTCTGATCGACAAGCTCAGTGTCCTAACCCACTGAGCAAAGTCCATCCTAACTGAATGTCACTTTCTCTGTGCCTAAGCAGGGCTGCTTGGCTACTTTGATAATAGTTGGACCAACAACTGTTAACAGCAAGAAGTGTGAGTGTCTCCTCTGACGCTCCCTAACTTTGGTAGAAGCAAATCCTGAAAAATTGGGAGACTCTTCCCCAAATGAATACCTTCACACAAGTTGCCCCGCAACTTTCAGATTCTGTAGGAAGCAGATATGAGCTGATCCTCTCAAGATCCTCTCATATCATACGTTATATGAATCTTGAACTAAATTTATTAGAAAGCTAGGAAAAAAGAGGGCCTTGGTGCTTTCTGAGTTGGGTTGTTTTCTTGCAGATATTTCATTACCCAACATCGCCAATGCTAGTTCATTTCAACCCTTGAGCTACAAATATTCTCCTTTATTGGTTACCACATAGGGGTGTCAAATGCTTCAGAAAGCATGCAAATGGAGGGGGAAAAATGCCTGCAGGCACACTTCCGCCACACTAGAACTGATGACGTTACCTAGTGTGGTAATGAAATGTCTGCAAGAAATCCACCAATCTCAGAGAGCACCAAGGACCCCTCATTTCAACCCTGAACTACAAATATTCTCCTTTACTGGCTAGGAAAAGAGCATTCTCAAACACAAACCTCCATCTCATCATTATCAAGGCCTCCCTCATTTTTGTTGGCCTGTATACAGGTAATCTTCATAGAACATAGCATATAGAATAATAGAGGGACCTTGGAGGTCTTCTAGTCCAACCCCCTGCTCAAACAGGAGACTTTATACCATTTCAAATAAATGGTTGTCCAGTCTCTTTTTGAAAGCTTCCTCTGATGGGACACCCACAACTTCTGCAGGTTGTTCCACTGGTTGATTGCTCTCCCCGTTAGGAAATTTCTCCTTAGTTCTAGGTTGGCTTTCTCCTTGAATAATTTCCATCCATTGTTTCTCATCTTACATTTTTGTTCTTTGGAAAATAGTTTGAAAATAGTTGGACCGTTCAAAGTTACAACGGCACCGTCAAAAGTGACTTATGACCATTTTTTACACTTGCGACCATTGCAGCATTCCCCATGGTCATGTGATCAAAATCCAGACGCTTGGCAACTGACTTGTACTTATGACGGTTGCGCTGCCCCAGGGTCATGTGATCACCATTTATGACCTTCTGATGAGCAGAATCAATGGGGAAGCCAGGTTCACTTAACAACAAACTAACTTAACAACTGAGAGAGATCTCGGGGTCCTAGTGGACAATCACTTCAATATGAGCCAGCAGTGTGCTGCAGCTGCCAAAAAAGCAAACACAGTGCTAGGCTGTAATAACAGAGGGATAGAATCAAGATCACATGAAGAGCCTTGGTGCAGCAGTGGGCTAATGCCTCCTTAAGTAACACCAGCTGCCTGCAATTAGCGCAGGTTCGAGTCCCACCAGGCTCAAGGTTGACTCAGCCTTCCATCCTTCCGAGGTAGGTAAAATGAGGACCCAGATTGTTGGGGGCAATAAGCTGACTTTGTAAAACTGCAGCTTGGGGCCCCCCCGAAAGCCCTAATAAGCAGGCATATGCATAGAATGAAGGCTATTGCTAAGCACATTGATTTGGGCTTCTTAGATTGTAAGCCGCCCTGAGTCTTCGGAGAAGGGCGGGGGATATAAATGGGATTAAAAAAGAAAAAAGTGTTAATATCATTTTTCAATGCCTTGGTAAGGCCACACTTGGAATACTGCATCCAATTTTGGTCACCATGATGTAAAAAAGATGTTGACACTCTAGAAAGAGTGAAGAGAAGAGCAACAAAGATGATTAGGAGGCTGGAGGCTAAAATGTATAAGGAACGGTTGTTGGAACTGGGTATGACTTAGTTTAATGAAGAGAAGTGTGAAGGGTGACATGATAGCAGTGTTCCAATATCTCAGGGGCTGCCCCAAAGAAGAGGGAGTCAAGCTATTCTCCAAAGCACCTGAAAGCAGGACAAGAAGCAATGGATGGAAACTAACCAAGGAGAGAAGCAGCCTAGAACTAAGGAGAAACTTCCTGACAGTGAGAACAATTAACCAGTGGAACAACCTGCCTCCAGAAGTGGTGAATGCTCCAACACTGGAAGTTTTAAAGAAGAGACTGGACAGCCATTTGTCTGAAATGGTAGAGGGTTTCCTGCCTGAGCAGGGGGTTGGACTAGATGACCTCCAAGGTCCCTTCCAACTTTATTATTATTATTATTATTATTATTATTATTATTATTATTATTATTATTATTATTATTATTACAGTGATTCACTTAACAACTGTGGCAAGGAAGGTCGTGAAATGGGGCGAAACGCACTTAGCAAATGTCTCACTTAGCAACAGAAACTTTGATCCAAGTTGGGATCGTAAGTCGAGGACTACCTTTCCGTGCAAGGAGAAAATGAAGTCCTTCTTCTCTCTTCCGGACTATGAAGGCACCAGAACCAGGACCTTCCTCCCACACAAACAGATGACCTCATGACTGCATGCCTATAAAGTCTGCAGTAGCTCTATTTTATCATCTTTCATGTTCTCTGCTGCTGATGTCTCAGCTAGATCATTTCAGTTCTGTATATAGATCCCATGCTTGGGTTTCAGCTTATCCCTTTAATAAACAACGGAGACGTTCTGTGCACACAGCCGTGGGAGTCAGGATCTAAATTTAGGCCTCCAAGTGTGGAGCGAGGAGTAGGATCAAGAGCTAGGTCTCGGGAATGTTGTAGCATCAGCTCAGCACCAGTTTCTGCTGGGAGGAGAAGTGAACTTTCTCATAACTAGAGCAGAGCGATACCCCTTTATTTCACTAAGCTCACATGGGCTTATCTGTGAGCCACGGTTTATTACGTTCAGGAATGTGCTTCAACAACCATTTCATTTTCAAGCATGGTATAGGTCAGTGGTGGTGAACCTATGGCCCTCTCTGTGGGCATGTGTGCCATCGCCTGAGCCACGCCTCTCCCCATGGCCCCCTCCACACCAGCAGCCCCCCCGGAGGAGAGTTGCCTCCGGGTGCGGCCTGCGTGGAGCAGCGCAGCCAAGGATATGGCAGCTGGGCTGCAGGAATAAGACTCCTCCCTTGCGCCCCCTCGCACACAGCTGCTGCTGCTGCATGGCGTGGGCAGAGGGTGTGGCTGCCATGGACCTGCAGGGCTGCCTGGGGAGGTGGTAGGTGGCCTTGCAGGCGGGAGGCGGGGATGGGGCGGGTGGGGCAGAGTGGGGGGGTGGATGGGAGGTGGGGCGGTTTTGGGGCACTCGGTGTCTAAATGGTTCACCATCATTGTTATAGGTAGTTCTCGATTTATTGAGAGGTGTGGTGGCCTAGCGGTGAAGACGCTCGCCTCCTACTTGGAAAGCTTTGAGCTCAATCCTAGGCAGCAGTCGATGTTTCTCTCTCAGAGCTCAAAGAGAAAATATCTGCTGTGAACTCTGCATAGGTGTCAGGCAGGGCATCCGGCCAGCAAATACTCAGCTCAATCCAGTCACCCTGACTCTACTCCGAACTAAGGGATTATAGCATCATAAAAAGGGAGGTTTTTTTTTTATAGGTAGTCCTCCATTTAGAACCATTCATAGTTACAATGGATCTTCCTAGGGGTACGTACGACCCGGCAACTCCTCTCGTGTGATCATGTGACTGCATATCACGCACTTGGCAACCAGCCTGCATTTATGGCCATTTGCAGCGCCCATGGTTATATGACCATGTTTTATGGTAGTGTTGCCAAAAACTGGCAATTACTTCTGATGTTTAGCAAAACCAACCCTTAGTGAACTGTTGGTTCACATAATGGCTGTGGCATTTGTTTTATGACTGTCGCAGAAAAGGTTGCAAAATCAGGTCGTAAAATTAGTCGCATGAGACATATGGTTGCCCACAGTCTCTTTTGGAAAGCCTCCAATGATGGAGCAACCCACAACTTCTGAAGGTAAACTATTCCATTGTTTGATTGCTCTCACTGTTAGGAAATTTCTCCTTAGTTCTAGATTGCTTCTCTCCTTGGATGATGATGATGATGATGATGATGATGATGATAATACAAAGACCTACAAATAGAAATAGAAAGACTCTGGCAAAGGCAAGCAAGGGTAGTACCAATAGTAATAGGTGCCTTGGGTGCAATCCCAAAACAACTGGAGAAACCACTTGAACACCATCATCAGCATTGACAAATTCGCCATTAGTCAATTGCAAAAGGCGGCCTTACTAGGAACTGCTTCCATCCTGCGACAAGATCTGTAATACCATCAAACATCCATATCTGCCTATCCCAGATCCTTGGTAAGGACTCGATAGACAAAAATGCCAAATCCATTCTGAACATCTGGCTGACTGTGCGATGATTAATAATAATAATAATAATAATAATAATAATAATAATAATAATAATAATAATAATAATAATAACAACAAAACAACAACAACAACAAGAATGATGATGATGATGGAAGGGACTTGGAGGTCTTCTAGTCCAACCCCCTACTCAGGCAGGAAACCTACATCATTTCAGGCAAACGGCTGTCCAGTCTCTTCTTAAAAACATCCAGTGTTGGAGCATTCAGAACTCATGGAGGCAAGTTGTTCCACCGATTAATTGTTCTAACTGTCAGGAAATTTCTCCTTAGTTCTAGGTTGCTTCTCTCCTTGATTAGTTTCTATCTGTTGCTTCTTGTCCTGCCTTCAGGTGCTTTGGAGAATAGCTTGACTCCCTCTTCTTTGGGGCAACCCCTGAGATATTGGAACACTGCTATCATGTCCCCCCTGGTCCTTCTCTTCATTAAACTAGATATACCGAATTCCAGCAAACGTTCCTTATATGTTTTAGCTTCCAGTCTTTGTCGCTCTTCTCTGCACTCTTTCTAAAGTACATACATAACACCAACCATTGCCTATTTTCCAAAGCACTAAAAGTCAATCAACCAATAGAATGGCAATCAACCAACTACTGTATCTTGCTTAGCAATGAAATTTTGAGTTCAATTATGGTCATAAATCAAGGGCAACCTGTACTTGACTTTGAAAAGGCATTAACAGAACATAAGAGATACTCCATCAATATCCAGTTCCAATGCTAGACTGGGCACATTTCCATATATTTTCACTTGCACTTAAGGCTCTTATTGTTCCATTCCCTTTGATCTTTGTACAGCCTCGGTTGCTCATAAGCCTTTCATCTTTAAAACTCAGCATCTCCACTGCAACTCAGTGCTTCGAGTTCTGGCAAGAAAATTCTGTTTACTGAGGCTTGCAGAATGGGGTGGAGACATTACCCAAGAAAAGTCACTTTTTAGTTATTATTTTTTTAAAATTTCCTACGGAAAAATTCAACAGTGTGAGAGCAGAGCCATGCACTATCCTGGAATGAACTTGATTGTTAACGAGGGCTAGTAGTTTTCTTCTGCCCGCAGGTGATCCTCGATTTATGACCATAATGGAGCCTGCACATCACAGTTGCAAAGCAGATCATCACATGACCAGACTTGGTTTTGCAACCTTTTTGGAAGCAGTCATTAAGTGAATAATACAGTTGTTATGCAAAATATTGCTTGCTAGGGGGCGTTTTTGCTGAAAATTGGAAGTAAACATCAAACTATCATAAATTGTGGTCATGTGACAGGGGGATGCTGCAAAAGTCATAAATATGAGCTGGTTGCCTGGTGCCCAAACTGCAATCATGCGATAGAGGGGGACCCGGATGTTAGAACCAGGAACCAGGTTGTAAGAATAGAATAGAATAGAATAGAATAGAATAGAATAGAATAGAATAGAATAGAATAGAATAGAATAGAATAGAATAGAATAGAATAGAATAGAATAGAATAGAATAGAAATAGGAACAGAAATAGGAACAGAAATAGGAACAGAAATAGGAACAGAAATAGAATAGAATAGAATAGAATAGAATAGAATAGAATAGAATAGAATAGAATAACAGAGTTGGAAAGGCACCTTGGAGGTCATCTAGTCCAACCCGCTGCTCAGGCAGGAAACCCTATACAGACAAATGGTTGTCCAATCTCTTCTTAAAAACTTCCCAGTGTTGGAGCATTCACAACTTTTGGAGGCAAGTTGTTCCATAGTCCTTGACTTATGTCCACGATTGAGCCAAAAATTTTGGTTGCTAAATGGGACAGTTGTTAAGTGAAGTTGGCCGGATTTTACAATCTTTCTTGCCAAAGTGATTAAGTGAATCACTGCGGTTGTTAAGCTAGTAACGTAGTTGCTAAATGAATCTGGCTTCCCTGTTGACTTTGCTTGTCACAAGGTCGCGAAAGGGGATCATCTGACCCTGGGAAGCTGCAACCGTCATAAATATGAGTCAGTTGCGAAGCGTCTGAATTTTGATTGTGTAACATGGGGACATTGCAACGGTCAAATGTGTGAAAAACAGTCATAAATCACTTTTTTTTTCAGTGAACGGTCAACTAAATGAACTAGTGTAAGTCATGGGGGCCCGTGGAGTTGGGAATTAGCAACCTCTGTGGAAAATGACTCCATTCTGATCCAAGGCTTTTAACAGGGATGTGAAAGCAGCAGGGAAAAAATCATTCTGAAGTATGGAGAGATGTCCTTCCTGCTATTATAAATGTCAATGTGCAGCTAAGGGCCCAGCACGAATCTGAAAAAATGTCAAGATCAAATGGACCTCTCTTGGTATATATGTGCATCTTTTAAAAAGAGTGCAATGTTGATTTTTCATGTTTTCCAGTTTTAGCTTTCCTTGACTCACGCGCCTAAGAGTTAAGCTAAATTTCTGAGTGGAAAATGGATGAGTTTGGAAAAGGAAGGGAAGTTGATAGGAAGTGCTTTAGAATGAAATGGAAATAGAAATAGAAATAATAGAAATAGAGATAGGGATAGGGATAGGGATAGGGATAGGGATAGGATAGGATAGGATAGGATAGGATAGGATAGGATAGGATAGGATAGGATAGGATAGGATAGGATAGGATAGATATTGTTGTGAGCCGCCCTGAGTCCTTTGGGAGATAGGGCGGCATATAAGTCCCATAAATAAATAAATAGATAGATAGATAGATAGATAGATAGATAGATAGATAGATAGATAGATAGATAGATAAATAAACAAACAGAACAACAGAATAGAATAGAATAGAATAGAATAGAATAGAATAGAATAGAATAGAATAGAATAGAATAGAATAGAATAGAATAGAATAGAATAGAGTACTAGAGTAGAGTAGAGTAGAGTAGAGTAGAGTAGAGTAGAGTAGAATAGAACAACAGGAAATAATAGAACAGAACAAAACAGAACAGAACAGAATGGAATTCTTTATTGACCAAGTGTGGAAAGAATGCAAGGAGTATACATCTTTTCATTCCCCACCATCCAGCCAGAGCTGAAGAAGCTTCTTGGATGAGAAGCGAAAAGTCTTCAAAGAAAAACAAGAAAGTCCAGTTTCCTCTTGAAAAAAGCATCTTTGGGATTGGTTAAGGCTCTATGACAACCCAAGGAGGACCATTACATTGTATGGGATCAATAAATTAATAATTTTGTATTAAAAATGAAGAAAGAAGGAAAAGGGAATCAAATTGAGAGCTGAAAGGAAAATGACCTTTTTTGACGCTTTCTAGTAATGACCCATAACATCTCTTAACGCTTGCTGTGCGCGTAACCTTCAAAGATGTTGGAAGGACTTATCTCAAGATTGTTTTGATTACTTAAGACAAGGGACTGAATGAACATAGGAGATGGTGATCTACTGGGTTTGAGAAGCATCAGAATTCAAAAATGTTTGTTTGGGCTATCCAACTCTACAATCTATTCAACAGCTGCAATGAATACGACATACTATGGAATTAGCTTCATCTGTAGTAATTATGGCCAGCATGATTATAATTAATAGACAATTTTATATCATTTACCCATCTGATAAACATTTTCTTCATGTGATGATTCATCGTGACAACACACTCTATTGTGTGACTGAACATGATCATTAATAAAAATAAACCAGCCCTCAAGCTGAGCTCAATTCTTGGTGACTACATGGGTATGTCAAAGTAGTTTTCCTAGCAAAAATAGGGACGTTTGCCAAGACAACCAAAATTTTCTAGGATGGTTTTTAAATTTCCCCTCAAGCTTACAGTTTTGGAATCCACTTTTGAAGTACACTGCAAGGCTACACTTAGAATGTTGTGTCCTGTTCTGGTCACCATGATAAGAAAAAGATGTTGAGACTCTAGGACAGGGGTCTTCAAACTTGGCCCTTTTATGACTTGTGGACTTCAACTCCCAGAATTCCTCAGCCAGGCACGCTGGCTGAGGAATCCTGGGAGTTGAAGTCCACAAGGCATAAAAGGGCCAGGTTTGAAGACCCCTGCTCTAGGAAGAGTGCATAGAAGAGCAACAAAGTTGATAAGGGGTCTGGAGGCTAAAACATGTGATGAAGGGTTGAGGGAACTAGGTATGTCTAGTCTAATGAAGAAAAGGACTAGGGGTGACATGATAGCTGTCTTCTGGTACTTGCGTGGCTGTCAGAGAGAAGAGGGGGTTTGACCTATTATCCAAAGCACCCAAAGGCAGGAGAAGAGGTAATAATCAGAGAGAGAGGCAACCTAGAACTGAGGGAAAATTACCTGACAGTGAAAATAACTAATCAGTGCAACGGATTGCCTTCAGAAGTGGTGAGTGTTCTGTCACTGGAGGTTTTGAAGAAGAGACTGGACAACCATTTGTACGGAATGATATAGGGTCTCCTGCTTGAACAGGGGGTTGGACTAGAGGACCTCTAAGGTCCCTTCCAGCTCTATTATTCTATGCTCTTATGTTCTCAGTATTAAACAATTTTGCTTACATTTTTCTAAATGGGCTTGGGGCTGTCAGTATGATATACACCAGTCATCATCATCCTCATCAACATCATCAAGTTGGAAGGGACCTTGGAAGTCATCTAGTCCAGTCCCCTGTTCGGGCAGGAAACCCTATACCATTACAGACAAATGGCTGTTCAGTCTCTTCTTAAAAACTTCCAGTGATGGAGCACCCACAACTTCTGGAGGCAAGTTGTTCCACCGATTAATTGTTCTAACTGTCAGGAAATTTCTCCTTAGTTCTAGGTTGCTTCTCTCCTTGATTAGTTTCCATCCGTTGCTTCTTCTCCTGCCTTCAGGCGCTTTGGAGAATAGCTTGACTCCCTCTTCCTTGTGGGTATGTTATTTTCTATTTTTCCCACAACAAAATTGTGGACTGGGCTAAGAGAGACTGCTGGGCCCAACGTCACCCAGCCGTACTTCATGCCTAAGGCGGGCCTAGAACTCACCGCCTCCTGGTGATTGGCCCAAAGTCACCCAGATGACTTTCATGCCTAAGGCAGGACTAGAACTCACCGCCTCCTGGTGATTGGCCCAAAGTCACCCAGATGACTTTCATGCCTAAGGCGGGCCTAGAACTCACCGCCTCCTGGTGATTGGCCCAAAGTCACCCAGATGACTTTCATGCCCTAGGCAGGACTAGAACTCACAATCTCCTGACTTCTAACCGGTTGCCTTAACCACAAAACCCATAACTGCCTCTTTTATATTATTCTAAGAGCTTTGAAAACCTACCTAGGATAAAACAAAATGATGCTGGAAAAAAACAAACCTGCCAATGTTATCCATGGTTTGTCCTTTGAAATGAGAGACACAAAGACACACACACACACAAAGACACACACATACGCTGTCTCCTGTCCTACTCTCCCCAGTTCTGCTGAGCCATCTGTACAGCAATATGGGGTTTTAAATATCATCTGGGTGACAATCTGGAGTGATGTTACTACATTTAGAGGGCCTGTCAGCATCTTCAGAGTTGATAATGAATTAAATGCTGGCTTCTGGGGGATGATGAGGGGGGTCACCTTTTGTCTAAAATCGCAGGCAATTCATACCTAGAAGTCTTTTGCACACCTAACCCCCCCATCCCCCAAGGCAGAACACAGATCAGAATTCAAGCTGATTGAATGCGAGTTGAAAGCAATCCAACGAATCCCGCATTGACATAGTGAAGCCCTGATCCGTCACTACTTTTTCATTGCCATCTCCTCGTAGTCCCAAAAGCCAATAAAACGATAAGCAAACAAACTTAGAAGTTTCAAAGAGGTTGGAGTAATATTTAAGGCTGTCAAAAAGAGAAGGGTTTCCAACCCCAACCCCCCCACCACCACCACCCGCCTTCTGAGCAACTGAAGACCAACCAGGAATGCACCTGTCTTCCTCGAAAGATCACAGACCTATCCCTTCCTCCAGAACATGCTCAGGTCGGAGGGAATTGGTTGGCTTGGGTTGGTTTCATGAAATCGTCATCATCAGCAACAACAACAACCACAACATCGGGGAGGAGGAGGGGGCAGGGGAAGGGGAAGGGATGGAGAAGGAGGAGGAAAAGCAGGAGGAGAGGAGGAGGGGATGGAGAAGGGGAGGGGAGGAGGAGGGGGGAAGGGGATGGAGAAGAGGAAGGGGAGGAGGAGGAGGAGGAGGAGGAGAAGAGGCGGTGGAGGGGGAGGGGGAAAGGGGATGGGTGAAGAAGGGGAGGAGGAGAAGGAGAAGAGGAGGGGGAGGGGGAGGGGGAAGGGGTATAGGTGAAGAAGGGGAGGAGAAGAAGGAGAAGAGGAGGGGGAAGGGGTATGGGTGAAAAAGGGGAGGGGGAGAAGGAGCAGGAGCAGGAGGGGCAAGGGGACGGGGAAGGGGAGGAGAAGAGTAGGAGGAGGGGGAGGAGGGGGAAGGGGCAGAGAAGGGGAGGTGGAAGAGGAGCAAGAGCAGGAGGGCCAAGGGGATGGAGAAGGGCTGGGGGAGGGGCAGGGGGACCCCACCATACCACATAATGCTTCCTCTTGCTATTTCCCCCTATAGCAACTGAGATAGAGGAGGGAGCCCGGCTGGTGCGGGGGGGGGGCACAGGGAGCTTGCGGGGAAGAGGCGGCTGGAATCATTGTCTCCCCACTCCTCGTCGAGCACTTTCACCCAGAAACTCCATGGCCTTTCTGATCACATTCCATAGGCAAGTAAAACGGAATCTATTGGGGACACTTAGGGGGGATTCCTGGCCTGGGCCTTGCAAAGAAAGATCTGAATGTGTTTAGGAGCCAACTTCTTGGATGCTGGTCTGAAGCCAATTGCTATTTTATCTGATGGCCAACACTTGTTCACATAGCAAAAAGAAAAGGGGAAAAAAATAACTTAAGCTGCCAGCCAACCTGTTCAAATGATACTACTGCCACAAATTTAACACCCTTCCTTCCTTCCTTCCTTCCTTCCTTCCTTCCTTCCTTCCTTCCTTCCTTCCTTCCTTCCTTCCTTCCTTCCTTCCTTCCTTTCCTTCACTCCCTCTTTCCTTTCTTCCTTCACTCCTTTTCTTATCCTTCCTTCCTTCCTTTCCCTCCCTTCCTCACTCCTTCTTTCCTTCCTTCCTTCCTTTCCCTCCCTTCCTCCCTCCCTCCCTCCTTCCTTCTTTCCAAAATAATCCGGAGAGACAGTCTGTTTCCCCGTAAGGTCCAACTCTCTTCAATTTCATTAGAGGCTCCTGGTGGGTGCTAATTGGACTGTCATTCTCAGCTACATTGCTGACCCAAGTCAGGCTTTTTAAAAAAATAAATAAATAAATCTGGCCTCTGCTCCTGAACAAAACAATTTGCTTTAAAATGGAAAAAATAAATGTGGATAAAGAGAGGCCGTGCGGCTGATTCCAGATCAGAATAACCTGAGGTTGTTTATGCAGAAACGCCTTGACATGCAGCTGCACCCAGGACTCTGGTCCTAAATTGACTCTTGGTGACTCAATATCTGTCAGAGTTAACAGTCCATCAGAGAATGAAACAAAGGGTGTGTGTGTGTGTCCTTCATCCCTGCCATAAACACCTATGCACCAATGTTTCTTAAAACCTGAGCTAGTTCCAGATGCTACCAGAAGTCTGAACTTAAGAGACTGTGGAAACTGAACTCAAACTAATTAGACTAAGAACCATCACTGAAGGTTCAAATTAATAGTAAAACTACCTGTAATACCGTATGCTGAAACTAATCAAGGAGAGAACCAACCTAGAAATGAGGAGAAACCTCCCGGAGGTGAGAACAATTAATCAGTGGAACAACCTGCCTCCAGGAGTTGTAGGTGCTCCATCACTGAAGGCTTTCAAGAAGGGATTGGACAACCATTTGTCTGAAATGGTATACGGTTTCCTGCTTGAGCAGGGGGTTGGACTAGAGGACCTCCAAGGTCCCTCTTTCATTCCGTTACTCAGATTTGCTGGCCCTGTTGTTTGAAAATTAATCAAGTCTTCGGGGTTTTCCGACCCTGCAATTTCTTAATTTATAATTGGATTAAGTTTAGCATCTCTAAGGATTGCTTCACTTTGTTTTAAAATTTTGCACTAGCAAAGGTGCTGCATGGCTAGTTGTTTTAAGCTGTTGCTAGGGGATGACTTTTGAAACACATTTAGACTCTCATTGGTTCTGGAAATGAACACGAAACTGATCTGATTTTTCATTCTCAAATGGATTTAAATCTCAAACAAACAAATCAGGGCGTCTTGATGCAGCCAAGGGACTTCATGGATAAACTTGAAATAAGAAATACTCGGAATCTGGTGGAGCTGAAGAATCCTCTGTAGTTTTAAAACTATCCCATGCCAGCATTTTGTTTTCTTATAACTAACGCATACGCATACAAATTGAGGATTTCATTTAGGAAGCAACCAGCATTTTTATAAGGTAGCCAAGGACTGGAAAGAACCAGTTCAGGCCCTAAATATAATGGCGGATAAAAATTGTCTTCAAAACCTGCCCTGTCTTGTAAATAAGAATATTACAAGTGCAGGCTGGATTGGATATTTCATCTGTTTTTCAATTTTCTACAGGCAGCATGGAGATCTTTTTAAAAAGCATATAAAAATCCACAGAGAGAGGAGAAAGAGGGAAGGGGATATAATTATCCACTGTCATCTGAATAAATAATATAAAATCAATAAAATTAATACAATGTAAATATATTAAAACAAGTAAGTAAATAATTAAATAAAATATATATTATCATATAAGGAATTTCACAACCTTCTATCACTGGAGGTCTGCAAGAAGAGACTGGACCACTATTTGTACGGAATGGTACAGTGCAGGGGTAGGGAAACTCGGCTCTTTTATGACTCATGGACTTCAACTCCCAGAATTCCTGAGTCAGCACAGCCGACTCAGGAATTCTGGGAGTTGAAGTCCATGAGTCATAAAAGAGCCGAGGTTGCCTACCCCTGGTACAGTGTCTTCTGCCATGGGCAGGGGGCTGGAGTAGAAGACCTCCAAGATCCCTTCCAACCCTATTACTCTATGTTCTATCTCAGGGGTCTTCAAACGTGGCCCTTTTATGACTTGTGGACTTCAACTCCCAGAATTCCTCCGCCAGGCATGCTGGCTAAGGAATTCTGGGAGTTGAAGTCCACAAGTCATGAAGGGGCCATAGTTCCCCCATGCTGGCTGAGGAATTCTGGGAGTTGAAGTCCACAAGTCATAAAAGGGCCACGTTTGAATACCCCTGTTCTATCTCCTTGTAATGTTTTCCCATGTCTTCATGTGGAGATGAATGGTCAAATCTGATCATTCTAATACTTAATCATAATCATAATAGTAAAGTTGGAAGGGACCTTGGAGGTCATCTAGTCCAACCCCCTGCTCAGGCAGGAAACCCTATACCATTTCAGACAAATGGCTGTCCAGTCTCTTCTTAAAGACTTCCAGTGTTGGAGCATTCACCGCTTCTGGAGGCAGGTTGTTCCACTGGTCAATTGTTCTCACTGTCAGGAAATTTCTCCTTAGTTGTTTCTCTCCTTGATTAGTTTCCACCTGTTGCTTCTTGTCCTGCCTTCAGGTGCTTTGGAGAATAACTTGACCCCCTCTTCCTTGTGACAGCCCCTCAAATATTGGAAGACTGCTATCATGCCACCCCTAGTCCTTCTTTTCATTAAACTAGACATACCCAATTCCAGCAACCCTTCCTTACATGTTTCAGCCTCCAGCCTCCTGATCATCTTTGTTGCTCTTCTCTGTACCCTTTCTAGAGTCTCGACATCTATTTTACATCGTGGTGACCAAAACTGGATGCAGTATTCTAGGTGTGGCCTTACCAAAGCCTTGTAAAGTGGTATTAATCCTTCACGTGATCTTGATTCTATCACTCTGTTAATGCAGCCTAGCACTGTGTTGGCTTTTTTGGCAGCTGCAGCACACGGCTGGCTCATGTTTAAGTGATTGCCCACTAGGAGTCCGAGCTCCCTCTCACATTTGCTACTATTGAGCAAGGTACCCCCTATACAATACCTGTGCATTTGGTTTTTCTTGCCTAAATGTAGAACCTTACTTTTTTCACCACTGAATTTCATTTTGTTAGATAGCACCCAGTGTTCAAGTCTGTCCAGATCCTCCTGTATCTTAAGCCTATCTTCTGGAGTGTTTGCTATTCCTGCCAGATTGGTATTGTCTGCAAATTTGATGAGTTCCCCATCTATCCCTTCATCCAAATCGTTGATGAAGATGTTGAAGAGCACTGGGCCCCGAACAGAGCCCTGGGGCACCCCACTACACACTTGCAAGACAAATTGTTGTGGCCCCGACCCCCGCACCTGTCCTAACTGAGGAAGAGGACTCTGAGGATGATGGGGAGGGACTGGCGAGGCCTCCCTCTCCGGGGCCCTCCTCTCCGGCAAGGCCTCCGTCTCCATTTGAAGGCCAAGAGGAGCAGCCTGGGAGTAGCCAGGCTGGGAGCCAGGCTGGGATGGAACTCGAGCAGCTGCAGCAAATACAGTCTAATGAAGATGACTCATGGCTAGACCCTCGAGAAAGATGCAGGGCCAAGCGTTTGCAGCAATGTAGGTTGAGTAGGAGGGCCAGGGAGTAGCTGAGTCATTGAGCCACACCCCATAAGGTACAAAAGGGGTGTGGCTGCTCTCAGAACTTTGTGACGAACAATAGTTTAAACAACTTCTGGTCACACCTTTGGAACTGTGCTTCTTGTTTGAAACCCTGGTCTGAATTCTTGGCAACGCTTCTGTACATCTGCTTCTGGACTGTTTGTTTGGACGGTATCTCATTCCAGCTGACGTTTGAGGTAACGAGCCTATTTTGCTGCCAAGGCCTTATCAGAAGGCAATTAACTAAAGCCTGTAGAATTAACTCTTACTAGTCGTGCCTGCTTGTCTGTTTGTTTGTACTCCGGGAGGGGGGAACAGAACACAAATGTTGGCAGGTCCCTTTAAAGCATTCCCAGAAAGAATTGTGTTCCTCTAGGGCAGGGGTGTCAAACTGCCGGCCCATGGGCCGGATGCATCATGCAGAAGCCGTGCCCACCCCATTGCCGGCAATGGCAAAACCATCCCGATACGTCTCGCGATGTCACGTGATGTCCTGAGTTTGACATATCTGCTCTAGGGATTTTAGTTTGGCTTCTTATAGTTTTCCATCACAAACAGTGAATTTTGAGGATGCTTGGTCCAAGCATGCCCTGTGCTAGCAATCCAAGCTTCAACGTGATTTTGCGATCTTAGAGAAGGAAGCCCCAGAAAAAGCAAACAGCAAATATTTCACCAATATGTTTGATGGAAGTTCTTTCTCTTTATAATTGTATTTATTTATATCCTGCCTTTATTATTTTTACAGATAACTCAAGGCAGCGAACATATCCAACTGCACAACAATAACCGTCAGGTGGGTTGGGCTGAGAGAGATCAGCGCAAAGTCACCAGTCAGCTTTCCTGGCTAAGGACTAGAACTCACCATCTCCTGGTGATTGGCCCAAAGTCACTCAGCTGGCTTTCATGCCTAAGGTAGGACTAGAACTCACTGTCTCCTGGTGATTGGCCCAAAGTCACCCAGCCTAATTTCATGCCTAAGGGCGGACTAGAACTCACTGTCTCCTGGTGATTGGCCCAAAGTCACCCAACCTAATTTCATGCCTAAGGGCGGACTAGAACTCACCGTCTCCTTGCTGATTGGCCCAAAGTCACCCAGCGGGCTTTCATGCCTAAGGGCGGACTAGAACTCACTGTCTCCTGGTGATTGGCCCAAAGTCACCCAGCCTAATTTCATGCCTAAGGGCGGATTAGAACTCACTGTCTCCTGGTGATTGGCCCAAAGTCACCCAACCTAATTTCATGACTAAGGGGAGACTTGAACTCATAATCTCTTACGTTGTAGCTTGGTGCCTTAATCACTATATCTTTATATATTTTTACTGAACAACTGAGTAGGGTTGACAGTCTACTTTCCCTATTTGTTAATTATCCCAACCTGATGGCTCTGTCTGGTGTACAGGAAGATAAAATGACAAGAGGAAAATAGCACCAAAGAAAAGCCAACATAATACAGAGCATGCAAACATATGCATAGCCGCCCACAACTAACCAAACAGAACTAAAAAAAAACACCTTAGGAAACACAAAGGTTATGTAATGTTGAGTTTTGTTTTTGCTTTTTTTTTTAACCCCAAACGAAGTAAAACAAGTGAGGCAAATAAGAATGTTTCATTGCGCCCAAATTTGTAATGGCCTCCTGAACAAATGAGAAGTGAACGCATTTCAGCATTTTGCCATCTGGTTCGAAGCTAAGCGAATTTGCCCAAATGTGCCAATATTCATGAAAATACATGTTAAAATGTAAACGCTGGCAAAAACTGGACGGTGGAGAAGTTGTTTTCCCCAAATGAAGACGGCGAGGAGCGAGGCGTACAAATAAATAGATCCATTTGCTGAAGACATGAAAATATCCTCAGATAGTTGTGAAAACTTCCTTATCCACTTAACCTTCCAGCATCAAGTATATTAAATGAGGCCAAATCGAATCTCCATTCAATAAACCTGGAATTGAGGGGAAATCAAAACTGGATCACCAGTCAGTGTGAGAAGAAGGATTCTATTTATGTTGTTATCATAAATCTTAAATTGGCACAGATAAATTGGCTCTCTTGGATAACATTGTAAAAAACACTCAAAAACAATAATGAATTCGACTAAAATCTCAGCTGTAGAATTGATTCAGGCTCTAATCCCCTCTCTGCCATCATTGGAAGGTGAAAATTTGAAAAATATACAGAATAAAATACAGAATACTGAAGAACAAAGTTGAAATGGACCTTGGAGGTCTTTTAGTTCAACCTCAGTGCTCAAGCAGAAGATCCTATGCTATCCCAGACAAATGGCTGTCCAGTCTCTTCTTAAAAACTTCCAGTGTTGGAGTATTCACAGCTTCTGGAGGCAGGTTGTTCCACTGGTTAATTGTTCCAACTGTCTGGAAATTTCTCCTTAGTTCTAGGTTGCTTCTCTCCTTGATTAGTTTCCATCCGTTGCTTCTTGTCCTGCCTTCAGGTGCTTTGGAGAATAGCTTGACTCCCTCTCCTTTGGGGCGGCCCCTGAGATATTGGAACACTGCTATCATGTCACCCTCGTCCTTCTCTTCATTAAACTAGACATACCTACCCAATTCCTGCAACCGTTCTTCGTACATTTTATCCTCCAGTCCCCTAATCATCTTCGTTGCTCTTCTCTGCACTCTTTTCAGAGTCTCAACATCTTTTTTGTATTATGGTGACTTGTTAAAAGCCAGCTGAGAGGGCCAGAAATGGTGATCACATGACCTCAGGACGCTGCGACCATTGTAAATACACGCTCACAGCCAAGTGCCCTAATCCTGATCAAGTGACCATGGGATGGTGCAGTCTGCCCCCCTAAGAAAGAAAAAGGCCCTTGACTCCACAGCTGTTAGAGGTATTGTGCACAGGGTAAGCGAGGCAAGCTCTGAAGAAAAACCGTGCAAAGTCATATACTGAAAGCGATGCCCAATGTCCGAAACCCTTCCTGCTGGGATAGTAATCCAATCAGATCCTGTTCCGATGTTTTGGGAATGTGGTGCCTCTGGTGCCAGAGTAAATTCCTTTCCCAGTGCTGGTGGAAGATGACTCCGCTTAGCTAGTAGTGGGATTCAAATAGGTGAACCCACCGGTTCTCTGTGTGGATGCCGCTCCTGGAAGTCCACTCTGGGCCTGGGTAACAAAAAATTAGCTACCGGTTCTGCCGAAGTGGTGCGAACCGGCTGAATCCCACCACTGGGCTTAGCACCTCTGATTCCTCTCAGTGTCCATACTCCCATCCCATACTCCAGCATTTTCCCCCTCTCAAGTTCCCCCTCTCCCCCTGATTATGGCAGTTGCTAGCGAGGATCCAAGAAGACAAAGATAGGGACCTGACAGCAATGATCATAAGTCACTTTTTTTTTCATACCGCTGTAACTTCAAACAGTGACTAAATGAATGGGTTGGTCGTAAGTTGAGAACTACCAACAGCAGAGCTCTCTAACCTTTCTGGGCTCGCGGCCTGGAGGGGAGAGCAGCTTCCAAATTACTGTGTGTGCGCACGTGTGCACACACGCAAATGGGAACAGGCCCACTGGTGCAGCACTAGCGGCCACGTTCACATATGCAGCATGCGCTGGCACCATGCTCATGCACAAATGGCCGTGCAATCCTGAGGTGGCTAGCACCCGTTCACGCATGTGCAAATGGGCCCCCATGCTAGCGGCTCATTCGCACATGCACAAATGGGTTGTGCACGTGCCCCGCCCTAGCGTTCCTGTTTCCGCCCGCCCGCATGCTTAAATAGGGCCATGGGCGCTAGCACGAGTGAGGGGAATGCACGCCCACACGTGCGGGCCTTGGTCAGCCATTTTTGTGGCATGCTGACTAAGAGCCCATGGCCCGATACCGGGCCGCGGCCCATAGGTTGGGGACCCCTGACCTACAGTATACTGTCAAAAAGAGTTCTTTTTTCTTTTAAAAAGCATTCCCACATTCTTAATAGAGAAGCATGGATAGTATGCTCAGTTAACGAGACCACATTTATAAGGCAGAACTACTAGACCTCTTTCAAGTTTGCAAAGCTGGTCATCTGTTTGAACAGACACTGGGCAGGCTTCCTTTGAATGCTGCCGGACCGATTCTGCTACCAAAGTATTTAGAGGAACATGGAAACACAGAGAACTGAGAGTTTTATGCAAATTAGAGATCTCCTGGAATCCATTGCAAATGAAAGGAAGACATGGCTGATCCCTCGGAATATGGGACACCAAGAAGGCCCAGGGTGTTAAATTTCATATATTATTAGGTAGATGATATGCAAATGTGCTCAAGCACATGACTGAAGCATGCCAATGAAAACTCATTACTCGGACTAATTTACAAGAAGAGTATTAAGGCCTTGATCAATCTACAGCAGGGCTGACAAACTCGCAACGTCACGTGATGTGTCGCGACGTATCGTAACTTTTTTTCTATTGCTGGCAATGGGGTGGGCGCGGTTTTGGCATGACGCATTCGGCCCACGGACTGGCAGTTTGACACTATAAAACTGGCGGCCCACAGGCTGAATGCGTCATGCCAAGCCACGCCTACCCCATTGCCGGCAATGGGAAAAAATGGAAAAAAAGATACGATACATTGAGCCACTTCTGTTTCCGACTGGCCTTCCATGTATACACACACAACTTGCATAATATTGCATTTTATATAGTTATGTATAATATAAAGCAGTGACAGCAAACATTTTAGAGACCGAGTGCCCAAACTGCGACCTAAAACCCACTTATGTATCATTGGGTGCCGGGTGGGCGTGGCCCATTGGGTGGGCTTGGCCCATTGGGTGGGCGTGGCTGCAGTGGCAATGGCAGACTGGCTGGGACTAAAAAGTTCAATCAATCAATTCCAACTTTGCGAGATCTTTTTTTCCCCCCGCGAGAAGTTGAAAATGATTGATTGATTGAACCTTGTTTGTTTTTTTTGCACAGGGCGGCAGAGGCCTAAAGCGAAAAAGTTTTATAAAACCCAGCTGAAGGCCTAGGACTGGGGCGACGCCGCGCGTGCCCACAGAGAGGGCTCTGCGTACCACCTGTGGCACATGTGCCATAGGTTCGCCACCATGGATATAAAGCAACGGTCCCCAACCTTTTCACACCAGGGACTGGTTTTGTGGAAGACAATTTTTCTATGGACTTGGCGGGGGGGGGAGGGAGGCAGGAGCATGCATGCAACCTATATCCCATGCGCGCCCACTTTTCGCTTGCTTGCTGCTCACCTCCCATTGTGCAACCCAGTTCTTAACAGGCCATGGACCCAGTACCAGGGTTTGGGGACCCCTGATATAAAGAATATAAAGATATAAAGAATGCTGGCTGACTTCAGATATGGTCAAAGTATTTGAGTTTCAACTTCAGGATCTCCTCTAAGACTGACCGGTTTGATCGCCTTGCAGTCCAAGGGACTCGCAGGAGTCTTCTCCAGCACCAGAGTTCAAAGGGCTCAATTCTTTGGCACTCAGCCTTTCTTACGGTCCATACATTGCAACTGGGAAGACCATAGCCTTGACTATACGCACTTTTGTTGACAGGGTGATGTCTCTGCTTTTTAGTGTGCTGTCTAGATTTTCCATGGCTTTCCTCCAAGCGTCTTTTAATTTCTTGGCTGCAGTCCCCATCTGCGGTGATCTTGGAGCCCAGGAAAATAAAATCTGTCACTACCTCCATTTCCTCCCCATCTATTTGCCAAGAATTGAGAGGGCCGGATGCCATGATCTTGGTTTTCTTAATGTTCAGTTTTAAATTAATCAATATGTCCCCCTTATGTTTTATTCTTAAAAGACCTTGTTGACATTTACAAACCTATGGGTTCTTCCAACCTTCTATGCAAGAGTTGTATCACACTCTGTTCTATTCTGAGTTCTTTCCCATCAGATGTCTGGGTTGGTTTTTGGGAATGCCGTATTTATGGCATTACGGTAACCAAGTCATTGCGGGTGCGATGGCTCAGCAGTTAAAGACGCTGAGCTTGAAAGCGGACAGCCCGGGTTTGAGACCTAAATGTCATGCAATGGGGTGAGTTCCCATTCCTTGCCTAAGCTCCTGCCCACCTAGCCATTCGAAAGCATGCAAATGTGAGTAGATAAATAGGTACCACTTCGGTGGGAACAGCGTTCCATGCATCTCAGGGTATAGCTCGCTGAGGACATGACCACAGAAAATGTCTTTGGACAATGTTGGCTCCGTTGACCAAGAAACAGTGATGAGCAGAGTCAGACACTGCCGGATAGGGAAACCATTACCTTTTTACCTTTAGTAACCAAGTATTTATCATTGTTTGGCCAAGTCAATGTGATCTCACCAAAAACATTCCAATCGTTTGGGATGCAAGTGGTCACTGGATTAGGGAATTATGGCACTGATTTGGCAAATCTTGTTTATTCCTATCTAATATCATGCGAAGCAGTGATGGCAAACCTTTTAGAGACCGAGTGCCCAAACTGCAACCCAAAACCCACTTATGTATCATCGGGTGCTGGGTGGGTGTGGCCCTTTGGGTGGGTGTGGCCAATTGGGTGGGCGTGGCCCATTGGGTGGGCGTGGCTGCAGTGGTAAAGGCAGACTGGGTGGGACTAAAAAGTTCAATCAATCAATTCCAACTTTGCGAGAACTTTTTTTTTCACGCGAGAAGTTGAGATTGATTGATTGATTGAACCTTCTTTTTGTGTACACGGGGGTGGAGGCCTAAAGCAAAAAGGTTTTATAAAACCCAGCTGAAGGCCTAGGACTGGTGTGATGGCAGGCGTGCCCACAGAGAGGCCTCCGGGTGCCACCTGTGGCATGCGTGCCATAGGTTCGCCACCACGGATGTGAAGTGTTAACACCACTCTACAATGCCTTGGTAAGACCCCCCATGGAAGACTGCAACCAGTGTTGGTTGTCACAATGTAAAAAAGATGTTGGGACTCTAGGAAGCATACAAAGAAGACCAACAAACTGGCAGCTAAAACATATGAAGAACGGTTGCAGTAATTGGGTATGTTTAGTTTAGTGAAAAGAAAGACTATAGTGGTACCCATGGTTCTATGATAGCAATCTACCAATATCTCAGAGGTTGCCAGAAGGAAGAGGGAGTCAACCTATTCACCAAAGGACCTGAAGGCAGGACAAGAAGCCACAGATGGAAACTAATCAAGGAAAGAAGCAACCTAGAAGTAAGGGGAAAAAACCTCCTGATAGTAAGAACAATTAATCAGTGGAATGATTTGCCTCCAGAAGCTGTGGGTGCTCCAACACTGAAAGTTTTTAAGAAGAGACGAGTGTTGCTTGTCTGGCATGGTATAGGGTCGAACAAGGGGTTGGACTAGAAGACCTCCAAGGTCCCTTCCAACTCTGTTATTCCCTTAAGAGGCAGAGGGAGAAGTCTGGAAGGCCATTATTTGCCCCTGCTCATCCTCTCATCAAGTAACCCATCTGAACAACACCAACTTAGGACACTACTTAGCAAAGCTCCCTTGCTTATTGTCTCAGCTGCAGTGTCTATATTTTTATGCTTCGTTTCCCCAGCATCATTTATAGCGGTACCCATGGTGATAAGCACAATGCAAATAGTCTGACAGATGGATGCAGTTGCAGACTCTGCAAAAAAAAGAGAGAGAGAGAGAGAGAAAGAAAAAAAAGAGAGAGAGATGGCTCATTCGCTCTCGAGCTTTAGAAGGAAGACCTTTTTGATCTTAAACCGTCTTTTCCACGGATAGGAGTTCTTTGAAGGAACTTAAGAGAGGCGGCTGCAAGGGGAGCGCGTTCCTCACAATGAAAGCTCTTTTGGGGTGCTAAGAGGATCAGTGAGATGCTCAATGGGTTAACATGACAATAACCCATTGTCCTGTTAACCCATTGAGCGTGGGTTATAACACTTGGTCAAAAAATAGCCAGAAGGTGTCTATTGTCGCCAAGAATTGATCTCCAGCTACTTTTCAGCAGCACAGTTTTCCCCTGCCCAATAAATGTGTTTGTGTGTGTGTGTGTGTGTGTGTGTGTGTGCGCGTGTGAATTCAATCATTTGTTCAGAGGGTTAGGGTTAGGGATAGGGTTCTGTCCAGATCTCTAGATGTGGGTATTCTCTGAACTTGGTTGTTTCCTGCAAGTAAACAACCAGGTTCAGAGAGCACCAAAGACCCAACAATTCAACCCTAAGCTACCAATATTCTCTACTACTATCATCTATGGAGATCCTCAGCCGTCCAGCTCATGGATGTCCCAAAGGTGATTTTTGCAAAAGCGAACTGGATATTCTTAGGTTTGTTTGTTTTTCTTCCTTGAAAACATTTCGCTTCTCATCCAAGAAGCTTCCGAAATGAAAGCAGCTTCTTGGATGAGAAGCAAAAGGTCTTCCAGGAAAAAGCAAAGAAAGCCCAGTTGTCTTTTGAAAAAGCACCTTGGGGACGCTCTCTGTGGTCAGATCTCTAGGTGTGTTGAGCTGCCTCTCGGGAGCAAAAACCGCATTATATTAATCATGTAAGCGTCGGCTGATTCTCTCTTTTTCTTTACCCTTGAGTTGGACAGTAGGGATCAGATATGGATCGAAACCCACTGCCAACCAGCTGGGGAGAGTCTGTTTTCAGGAATAGTCCCACCCGTGTATATGAAAAGGAGAAGAGGAAAAGCTTTCTATTTAGTTATGTTCCTTCTTGCTCCTAGCAAAACACTCAAAGAAAAGTGTATCGCCAATGCAATTCGCTGCTTCCTTTTCCACGACTTCCTCTAACCCAGACACGTCAAACACAAGGCCCGGGGCCCAGATCCGGCCCGCGAAGTGGTTTCATGCGGCCCGCGAAGCCATCCTGGAAACAGTGAGGGAATGGCCCCCACTGCCTTGGCCCTGGCCCAGAGACCCTCCTTCTGCCAGAGACCCTCAGATCTGTCCCACTCCTGCCCAGGCCCCCATAGGTACCCTTGATGCCAACAATGTAGAGTTGGCCACGCCCACCCAGTAGGCCATACGCACTCTAGCCACGCCCACCCAGTAGGCCACGCCCACCCTGGCCACACCCACCCGGCCCCCTGAGGGCAACCGCAATGCTGATGCGGCCCTCAATGAAATTGAGTTTGACACCCCTGCTCTAACGTTTTTGAAAATGTGGCATGCTTTACTTCAACATGTAACAGGCAATTCCCTAATTCAATTCCGCAGTCTCTTCTGAATCTTTTACCATATAAGTGACATCACCTTATGATGTTTGGAAGGGCTGGGGGAGATACACCCCCTCTGTTCTTTACACCACGTGTAACTTGGCAAACGTTTAGTAAGACCAGACTTGGAATATTGCATCCAGTTTTGGTCACCACAATGTGAAAAAGATGTTGAGACTCTAGAAAGAGGACAGAGAAGAACAACAAAGGTAATTAGGGGACCGGAGGCTAAAACATGTCAAGAACGGTTGCTGGAGTTCGGTATATCTTGTTTAATGCGAAGAAGGACAAGGGATGACATGATAGCGGTGTTCCAAGATTTGAGGGGCTGCCACAAAGAAGGGGGGTGGGTGTCAACTTATTTTTCAAAGCAACAAGAAGCAACGGATGGAAACTAACCAAGGAGAGAAGCAACCTAGAACTAAGGAGAAATATCCTGATAGTGAGAACAATTAACCAGTGGAACAACCTGCCTCCAGAAGCGGTGAATGCTCCAACACTGGAGGTTTTTAAGAAGAGACTGGACAGCCATTTGCCTGAAATGGTATAGGGTTTCCTGCCTGAGCAGGGGGCTGGACTAGATGACCTCCGAGGTCCCTTCCAACTCTGTTACTCTGTTATTGCTTTTCCTCCCTCTCCTCCCCCTACCAAACTTGATGTCCTTTCAGCACAGAGAAGTTGCTCCTATCCCAAATCTTTGTAGCAATCTTTTCTTAGTTCTGCAATGTCCTCCTTGAAATTCAGTAACAGAACTAGGCAAAATTCACTTGGTTTGGAAAAAAATAAAATTAAAAGCATCTTTAATCTGGAATCCTTTCTTAACCGGCTCTTGTCTGGGTGTTGCCGTTTGAACTGCTAGACATGGAATCAGAGATTTTCATGGAATTGTCCACTACCCACCCAAGGTGTCCTTTCTGCTCTGTCATCGTGGCCAGTGAGTAAGTCAATTCAAGACTTTTGTTCCAAAATGCATCGCTTTCCTGATGCTGAGAACAGTGGGCTGATTTATGACCCAATCATCCACTTCAGAGAAATTCTTGTCGAGCTCCTTTGAAAACAAAGTTGAGTAATGTCCTGAGGTCTTGTGTATACGATAGATATGAACATCTAACCATGTTGATTCTCTGAAATGTTATCTGAGATTAGGATGGGTAAACCAGTCCCCTCCAGCTACTTTGGACCAATCTGCTCAAGCTGAACCAGTCATAAAATAGAAAAAAACACAAAATTATAATTAAAAAAAATGCCTTGAGGACACCTGACTGGATGTTTTCAACCAGATCATAGAAAGTTACTGGGATTTATACTGGGCACGGCAGTTTTTCATGCAAGTCTGTGTTAGATGAAATAGAAATTATACCTTGTATGTGACAGGACTGGCTTCTAATATTGCTGCTATAAATTGCGTGTACATGGGAAATATAGACGCTATGTCTCACGGTTTCCCCAGCTTTCTATACAAACGGATTCCATCTCAACGGGGGAAAATGCTAACAGAGAATGTCTCTGGAGATTCTCAGTCATCCATGTTGTCCTAACGGTGCTTTCTCAAAAGTCATTTTTTCTTGTTTGTCTGTTTTTTTCCCTTGAAAACATTTCGCTTCTCATCCAAGAAGCTTCTCCAGTTCTGACTGAACGGTGGTGATGGAAGGATTTATGTTCTTTGCAATCACCTGGTCTGCAGATAAATCCCCAAGTGGTCTCAACAGCCAACCCCCCCCCTTCAACAGACCTTTGGCATGCCAATGCCCAGATGACTGCAAAGAATATAAATCCTTCTACTCGCCATCATTCAGTCAGAAGTGAAGAAGCTTCTTGGATGAGAGGCGAAACATCTTCATGGAAAAACAAAGAAAATCCAGTTGCCTCTTGAAAATGCACACTTTGGGCTAACATGGGATATTCCATCGGTAAAAAAATATTCTTACATGCTTAATTCTTTTCACTGTAGTCATCTCCAAAGCAGATAATTTGTTCCCTTCCAAAGTCAAACAGATTTAGACCACATTAAAGATTGCTAGAATTTATATTGTCGTTTAGTGCCTTAAAGCACTAGATGACCGTAACAATTTACATGAGAACCTGGCAACAAAGGACAGTTTAAATCCCATACAAAAAAAACCACACCAAAACACTGAAGGAAATGATTAAAACCAATAGGGAACTGGTTTGTTCAAGGCTAATAAAAATGCAGCATAACATTTGTATAGCACATTCAAGTTTTCCCTGACCCTCTAAAGTTTTTAAGAAGAGACTGGACATCCACTTGTCTGAAATGGTATTGGGTTTCCTGCCTGAGCTGGGGGTTGGACTAGATGACCTCCAAGGTCCCTTCCAACTCGGCTATTCTGTTTTTCTGCTAGAGTAGTATACAACAACAACTTTTATTATGACAGTCACAAGCGACACAGAGAGACATTACAAAGCTAGTTAGATGGCTGGCAAGAAAATCATACAATTCTTTTTCCCAGGTATTATCGGAATAACAGAATGGCAGAGTTGGAAGGGACCTTGGAGGTCATCTAGTCCAACCCCCTGCTCAGGCAGGAAACCCTATTACCATTCCAGACCAATGGTTGTCCAATCTCTTCTTAAAAACCTCCAGTGTTGGAGAATTCACCGCAACTTCTGGAGGCAAACAGTTCTACTTGTTAATTGTTCTCAGTGTCAGGAAATTTCTCCTTAATTCTAGGTTGATTCTCTCCTGGATTAGTTTCCATCCATTGCTCAAACCCAGTTTTGGATGGGAAGGAAAACTGCATATAAAGAGAAACAGATATATATATATTAATAGGCTGAGCGGATTTGTGCCTAAATAACACATCACCCCGCTTTTCAGGGAAATTCAGGAACATTCTTAGGCTGACCTTATTGCACTTGCAAAGTTATCCAAAAGAGACACGGAGAGAAGCAGGTAGCGCCTTAACTCTGCACTCTCTGAAATGAAGGTGAATACGTAGGGGGAAAAGAAATGAAAGCTTTTGTTGTTGTTGTTTTGTTTTTTAAGCTTCTGAAGAGAACGAGGTAACAGAATAATGAGAACGAGACCTGATTTAGCATTATGCCGATCGTTTTCCAAGAGCAAAAAATGACGCCGGGGTGGAGCATGATGCGCGTGTGAAAAACCTTTCCTTGGGAACAAACACAGGATCCCTGCAACCGACTCTGTGTAGGCTACTTAAAAGATTAACACCCGAACTGATTCTCTTCACCCTACTGCATGAAGTAAACAGGGCATGCATCATCAGACTGAACGATCAGAATCTGGTTAAAGTTTGCATGTGCACTGCCTTTTAAACCTCGGTTACATTTCAGGAATATCCAAAACCCAGGTATATCTTTGTCTCGTTTTTTGTTGTAATATCATGGGTTACCTGTTCCTTCCCTGGCTTTTCTAGACATTAACTCGAGAAGACAATATGCCAAACTCTGGACGTTGCCCGCACCCTATATGCGTCCATATGTACGCCGCCAGGAAAAACCCTTTGCAGCTCAACGTTATGTTAGCATACAGCAATATCTTAGGGAACAGCTATTAACACACACACACACACACACACACACACACACACTTCAGACCCCCTGGCCGCAAGACACCCAGCCTTGGCAGTCAAGCGCACGATCTGAATCTGTCACGGATCAAATCATGGCGGGAGAGGAAAAATAAAAGAAAGAAATCTAGGGAATCTTTTTTCTCCCACTGGCTGTGCTTGCCTGCCTTCCAGCAGCGAAAGCGGGCATTTCCACGAACAGGCGATGCTGTCGCCCTTTAAGTGCCTTTTAATAGCACTAAAATTAACCGATTTAGGACCGGGTTTTTTTTTTTTTTAAAAAAAGGAAAGCCAAAAACTTCAGCCAATTTTTTTCTTTCTTTTTTTTTTTTTGCAGAATTCAACCGCGTCCACCCATCTCTTCCTCTTCTTCCCCCATCCCCCAAACGTGGGCATAAAGATAATGGCTTGACAGGGGTGCTAACCCCCCCCTCCTCCTTTGCCAGCCCCACTGACAGAGATCTTGCGCAGAAAATCCATGGAAAGCTGAAAGACAAATTAGCCATCCTCTGTCGAAAAGGGGGAAAAAAAAATGCTGAAGCTGCATCACTCACCCAAAAAGGCAGGTTTCACGGGAACAAAAGCAGAGTCTCCCTGAACAGCAGCAGCAGAAGCAGCTTCCCGACAGGCCCCCACCCCATCAGCTGCTGAGTTCCCACTCGCCTGTATCATTAAGCCAAAACGCTCTGCACAGTCACCAAAGCAGTTGCATTATAAAATGGGCAGCTCCTAGACTCTCAGTGTTTTACATCACAGGGGGAGGTCACACAGCGACACAGACGGGGCGTGCATGCACACTCACACACACACACACAAACACACACACAGATATACACAAACGGTACGTGCGCTCAGTTATCTCTCATCTCTCTCTCTCGACGTATTGGAAGCCAAAGGGACACTGCGTGTTCTGCTCTCTACAAATCCCAGCTGGGCTTGGATGCAACTTTACTTGCCTCTCAAAACACCTTCTGAAGGCAGGACCTTCTAAGTGCTTGCAAGGAATTGGGTAGGGCTTGTCTAGGGAAAAGGAGGACGGGGTGACGTGAGAGCAGTGTTCCAAGATGTGAGGGGCTGCCCCAAAGAAGAGGGAGTCAAGCTATTCTCCAAAGCGCCTGAAGGCAGGACGAGAAGCAACGGGTGGAAACTAGTCAAGGAGAGAAGCAACCTAGAACCAAGGAGAAATTTCTTAACAGTGAGAACAATTAATCCGCGGAACGGCTTGCCTCCAGGAGTTGTGGGTGCTCCATCGCTGGAGGCTTTTAAGAAGAGACTGGACAACCACTTGTCTGGAATGGTATAGGGCAGGGGTCCCCAAAAGCTTGGGGCCCTCCTGTATAAGGTCTCCTGCCTGAACAGGGGTTGGACGAGGTGGGAGGACTGAACTATATAAGGATCATTCTATTGATAGAAGAGAATGCTTGTAGCTCAGGGTTAAAATGTGGGGTCCTTAGTGCTCTCTGAGCTTGGTTGTTTTCTTGGAAATATTTCATTACCAGGTTACACCTCCTTACCAACCCAGATGGACAGAGATTAACACAAAAATTAACATTAGACCAAAAATCCTGAAGCAAACAATAGCCCATTCAAGAACTATAATAATAATGATGGTGATGATGATGAAGTTGGAAGGAACCTTGGAGGTCATCTAGTCCAACCCCCTGCTCAGGCAGGAAACCCTATACCATTTCAGACAAATGGCTGGCCAGTCTCTTCTTAAAGACTTCTAGTGTTGGAGCATTCACAGCTTCTGGAGGCAGGTTGTTCCACCGGTTAATTGTTCTAACTGTCAGGAAGTTTCTCCTTAGTTCTAGGTTGCTTCTCTCCTTGATTAGTTTCCATCCGTTGCTTCTTCTCCTGCCTTCAGGTACTTTGGAGAATAGCTTGACTCCCTCTTCTTTGGGGCAGCCCCTGAGATATTGGAACACTGCTATCATGTCCCCCCTCGTCCTTCTCTTCATTAAACTAGACATACCCAATTCCTGCAACATTTCTTCATACGTGTTAGCCTTCAGTCCCCTGATCATCTTTGTTGCTCTTCTCTGCACTCTTTCTAGAGTCTCAACATCTTTTTTATATCTTGACAACCAAAACTGGAGGCAGTATTCCAGGTGTGGCCTTACCAAGGCATTGTAAAGTGGTATTAATATTTCATGTGATCTTGATTCTCTCCCTCTGTTAATGCAGCCTAGCACTGTGTTGGCTTTTTTGGCAGCTGCAGCACACGGGTGGCTGATATTTAAGTGATTGTCTACTAAGACTCCGAGATCCCTCTCACAGTTACTACTATTGAGCAAGGTACCACATATACTATAGCTATGCATTTGATTTTTCCTGCCTAAATGTAGAACCTTACTTTTTTCACCACTGAATTTCATTTTTTTAGATAGCGCCCAGTGTTCAAGTCTGTCCAGATCCTCCTGTATCTTCAGCCTATCTTCTAGAGTGTTGGCTATTCCTGCCACCTTGGTGTCGTTTGCAAATTGGATGAGTTCCCCATCTATCCCCTTGTCATCTATCCCCTGCCAAACAAGCTAACAGTAAATAACAACCCAACCAAGGAAGCGCCAAGAACACTAGACCAACAATGCTGACAGGGCAAGCCACTAGTTTATAAAACAAGAGCACATCTCCCTTTCTACCAACTTTGATGAAGTTACCCAGTTGGGTAATGAAAATAACCAAGCTCAGAGACCACCAAGGGCCCCACAATCATTATATTGGCTCATCCCCCAATTTATCTAGAGCAGAAAATAGGGTGCCATTTTGCTTTACAGAACTTGTCAGAAATTTGGGGTGTGTGTTGCTGTTTGCAACCCCGCCCTCCATCTTTTAAAATACAACAGTCTCTTCATCCCATATTTCATTTCATTCTCTATTAACCGTTTTTAAATCCTCGTCATCCATCCAAATCAGTAAAAGTCCCCTCATCCAGGGCTTTTCAACCTTTTCACCCATTGTACCACTTTTAGGATATGGCAACATCTGGGTACCACCAGTCGCCTAGCTAGGTGTCAAAAACTTGATGACCAAAAAAAAAAAAAGTGATGAAGTACAGGTAATCCTCAACTTACAACAGTTCGCTTAGTGACTGTCCAAAGTTACAATGGCACTGAAAAAAGTGCCCCCCCCAAACCACAGCCGAGCAAGACACCTGCCTGCCCGCCTGGCGGCGCTCTTTCTGCTGGGTGGTTGCAGCAGGTTTTGCTCACTTCACATGATCCTGGGACACTGTGACCGTCATAAATATGAATCAGTTGCCAAGCATCTGAATGTAAATCACAAGACCCTGGAGATGCTGCAACATTCCAGCTGGTTGGCGCTTCTTCTGGGCTCAGCAGACATGCCAGGATAAGTGCCGAGCTCCAGCTGGATCCTGGTACTGATCCTGGCGCTTCCGCTGAGCCCTGACAGCCCTGCAGCTCCAGCCGTCTCTCGCTCAGGCTTGTGCGGTGCTGCCACCAGTTCAGCTCATTCCCCTCCCCCGCTACCATTTTTCTAGGATGATTGTGTACCAGCTGCCAGGTGCCAATGTACCACAGGTGGTACCTGTACCACTGGTTGAAAAGCCCTGCATTAAGGGTTACCAGAAATAAGAACATAGTTATTACCAGCTTGACCTAATGAATCTATCTGTATTCTTTCCTTTGACATCCATTTCTCATTTTCTACCTTTAAACAAATCTGCCAAACCTCATCATTCAAATCTAATCAATAAAGATCCAATAAACAATATGAAGCAATATCACTGTAATTGTTTTAACCTTAATTTAATAGATTTAAAATGCAACAAATGAACTCTTTCCCATATAACTTTTATCTAGAAACAAAACCTTAAAATTTCATCCAGGCCTGGCCTAGTAAAAAAAAACCACAACAAGAACCCAACATTGTATTATTATTTTTTTGCTCCCAACAATCTTATTCTTTAGTCTCTTCAGATGATACCCAAATGCTTGGTTTCTTTTATTTTCTCTTTGTCTCTTCTCACAAAATTGCTGACAGCGTTAACAAATCCCTTTGGTAAATCCAATATACAAAGGTTACCTGAGTCACATTTCTAATCCATTATTTATGTGTCCTTTTTACTTATTAAAACATCAACCAGTTTTATTTGTGCATTCAGTAATTTCATCTTTTTCCATAACCTTGAAAGTCTTTGATTTTTAAATCTAGATTTAAATCACTTTCAGTCTTATCTAGTAAAGTTTGTTCCTCTTTTATAACATTATTTAGTCTATCAATAGAATAGAATAGAATAGAATAGAATAGAATAGAATAGAATAGAATAGAATAGAATAGAATAGAATAGAATAGAATAGAATAGAATAGAATAATAGAGTTGGAAGAGACCTTGGAGGTCTTCTAGTCCAACCCCCTGCTCAGGCAGAAAACCCTATACCATTTCAGACAAATGGCTGTCCAATCCCTTCTTAAAAACATCCAGTGTTGGAGCGCCCATAACTTCTGGAGGCAGGTTGTTCCACTGGTTAATTGTTCTAACTGTCAGGAAATTTCTCCTTAGTTCTAGGTTGCTTCTCTCCTCGGTTAGTTTCCATCCTTTGCTTCAATAATGATGTGTGCCTTAACATTAGCTTCTGACTTCATTGTTCACAAATATCTCTCAATAGATTTATTGCTGAAATATTCAGCATTACCAATTTGAGTTTAAGTATGGTTTTCCTTTAGTTGTGATCTTTATTTCCTTCTAGCACCCTCTACTTATCTTATCAGGTTTTTCTTTGGAAACCAAAACCAAAACTAGTTCCTCCAATATATATATATATATATATATATATATATATATATATATATATATATATATATATATATATATATATATATATATATATATATATATATATATATATATATAGAGAGAGAGAGAGAGAGAGAGAGAGAGAGAGAGAGAGAGAGAGAGAGAGAGAGAGAGAGAGATTCTTGCGGGTGTCTGTATGTGTAGATCTAGAGTCTCGGGTTTCTTCCCGCGTTCCTTTCATCTTCAGAAAGTTGTGGCAACGTTTCGTGGTTGTGCCTCGTTATCATTGTGGGTTCGGATTTGCTTTTTGAATGGTTGTGTGGTGGTGATGTCATGTGGTGTTATCATGAGTTTGGGTCTATCCTTCTTGGTGGTTGGGACTCGTCTGTCAATCAAGGCGGGTTTCCAAATGGTTGGTAGGCGAGAGGTATCATCTCGTTTGTTTATGCTGTGGGGGCGTTTTTCTATCTCAATGGCTTCTCTGATTATTCTGTTGTTAAAATGTTCAATTTTGGCGATAGTTTTGGTTTTTTTAAAATCAATTTCATGTCCCGTGGCTTCAAAGTGTTGGACCAGGGATGAAGTTTGTTCTCCACAAAACAGAAACCTAACTACAGCTGCAACATCAGCCACTTTAAACCCCACCAAACCACACAATAAGCAAACTGACACCCACTATAAAAACATGGCACCACCACAAACACGAAGCCGAACAAAAGCAGCACAACTCACCAGCTCAGGTCTAAGGCTGGCAGCTGAGACAAGCCCATCCACTCAAAACACACCCCCACCCAATCAGAACACACCCACCATTCAAAACACACTCCCACCCAATCAGAACACACTTACTCCCCCACCCAATCAGAGCACACCTCCACCCACAGAACACACCCCCTCTGGCAGTTTAAAAAAGAGGAACAAACAGCCACATGCTTCTCCCAGAAGAAGAAAGCAGAAGCCACCAGCCTGATGATGACAGATGGGATTCCGTCGAAACGTCGCCCCTACACCTTTAGTTCTACGTGGGAAAAAACCTGAATAACCAAAGATCCATATATATATATATATATCATATGTGTGTGTGTGTGTGTGTGTATGTATGTATATGTGTGTGTGTATATATATATATATATATATATATATATATATATATATATATATGTGTGTGTGTGTGTGTGTGTGTGTGTGTGTGTGTGTGTGTGTATGTATGTATTCTAATCACCCTTTTGCTGTTACTGAAAAAGATTTTTTTAAAAAAAGTCTCTTAAATTTGTCCTTAAACCGTCTACCATAAAAAATTAAAAGAAGCTCACTGTCAAGTACTGGGGAAATCAGGAGATTCAGGCAGTTCTTTAATGAGTATAAACATTTATTGCAAACTTAAACTCTCTACAAGAATCTGACCAACTGGGGAAAGAGATAAGAAAGTTAGTCAATGTGGGCTGGACTTAGATCGATTGCGGATGTGCAGGGATTTGTGACTGATGACCTGTTTGACCCCAGGCACAGCCTAGCCATCTCCTACACTCACCCAGTGAATAACATAAAACTTGCTTTTCCAAAGGTTCTCAATATTTAAAAAAGTAATAAAAAAAATAATCTAGAAGTGATTAAGGAATAAGGATTGGCTGAACTTTATGGCCTTAATGGCTACATTACAACGGTGCGCTTAGATGGAACTACTTGATGCCCAGCTGCTTGACTTACAAGAAGATAGCATAACTATTGGTTCCTGCCATCTATTCATGAGGAGCTGTTATCCAGAGTATGTGCGGGCAATCTCACAACCTCTCCTTTAGATTACACCCCAGTTTTGATCTATTTTCCACCTTGCACTGAGACAATGGAGCAGAGGTGCAGAAAGATCAAACGAAGCATTCCAAGATTTGGAAAGGGATTACAGAAAACAGAATTCCAAGTTCCGATGTTTGTCCTTCCCTACCCTCACCCGACTACAGTTTGGGCCCTCAGCAATTGCGCTGCATTTACGGCTGTTTGCAGCACGCCATGTTCACATGACTGTGACATATGATGATTTCTGGAAACCAGTGTTTACTTCCGGTTTCCGGCAAAAAAAAAAAATCTCCCATAGTTAACAACATTCTTAACAAGCTTAACAACATTTGCTAGATGACCATTCTGTTCTCTTTGTGACCACCGTGTCTCCTTAACAATTGCCACAAGAGAAGTCATAAAATAACACGGTGACCCCCATTTACAACCGTGGTGGCTTATGACCAAAATTATGGGTTCAGTTGCAGCTGTAGGTTGAGGATTACCTGTATCTGTAACTTAATATCATTGCATCTGTGAATTAATATCAAAGATGTTCGGACTCTAGAAAGACGGCAGAAAAGACCAACAAAGATGATTAGGGTTCTGGAGGCTAACATGGTTCAGAACGGTTGCTGGAATTGGGTATGTCTAGTTTAATGAAGAGAAGGACAAGGGGTGACACGATAGCAGTGTTCCAATATCTCAGGGGCTTCCACAAAGAAGAGGGATTCAAGCTACTCTCCAAAGCACCTGAAGGGAGGACAAGAAGCAACGGATGGAAACTAATCAAGGAGAGAAGCAACTATTGTGTAGTGGGTCCGACGCAAGGAAGAGACACCAGCCGGTGTGTGAGTTCAGCTCTTTATTGAAGGGGGGTAGTGAACTGGGAAGTGAGGGCTACCTGGCCTCCTTAAATACCTAGCCAGGTAAGCGGACAGCCAATGGGGTTGGCCCTAGGTTTCCCGCCGAAACTGGGTTTCCCACCGAAACCGTCCAGGCCAATGCCCCCTGGTGGCTGTTGCTATGCAGGTGCCTGCATACATAACAGCAACCTAGAACTAAGGACAAACTTCCTGACTGTGAGAATGATCAACCAGTGGAACGGCTTGCCTTCAGAAGTTGTTGGTGCTCCATCACTGTTTTCAAGAAGAGATTTAACAGCCATTTGTCCATAATGATATAAGATTTCCTGCCTGAGCAGGACTACAAAATCTCCAAGGTCCCTTCTAATTCTGTTATTCTGGTGCCACCAGCCTTTGCCAAAGGACTTTGTTCTATTTGTCCTGCCAATAATGTATCTTTCTGAAGGACTAATTGAAAGTGCCACCCAGGAATGAACTGTAACAACAACAACAACAACAACAACAACTTCAAAATATCTCAGTGGTGAATAAATCTGAGGTGCAAAACAACACTCCTGTTCCACCTTCACGTGAATGTAGGGTGAGAGGTGGAAGAATCTATTAAAAATGTAAAATTGGATTACTTTTGGTGATAGAAGCAGAACAGCCCCCTGCGGTGATGAATGCATTGTGTAGAACTTGGTGCTGCAAAAAGCTGTGATAGAGTACTGAAAAATGGTTCATCTGTAGAATTAGCCAATCCCTGCAGGATTTCCGAGCATAATTATCGGAAATAAAGATGACTTATAATGGAAGACTTCTGAACATTTGTCTCCTGAGCCCCGTTTAAACAGGAAAGCTTCTTTAATGCTTCAAATGGGTTTCTTCCCCATGCCATCTCCAAATTGGAACAATAATCCCCATAATAATAAATAAATGAAGTCAATTTGAGTTTTTAATGGAATACTTTTTCAGAAAATGTGGGCTTTCTTTTATAAATGGGATGACTTTGCATGTTTAAAATTGATTTTCCATTCTTTCAAAAGCGAGTAGTTCAACAAGGTTGGGGAGAAAGAAATCTACTTTGGCCCACGATAAGAGTTTACAGAATTCAAGGGAGCTGGACGTGGATGCTTGTGAGTACGTAAGGATCCCTGGCTTATTCTCCTCTTGACTCCACCTCCATGCTCTGTATTTACTACCAGGGCTTTTTTTGTCATAGAACGCTCAGAACGGAGTTCCGGCACCTTTTTTGGATGGAACCTTGTAGGGTAGGCAAGGCGGGTTGTATGACATGTGTGAGTTCCGGCACCTTTTTCTTTTACAAAAAAAGCACTGTTTACTACACATACACACACCCAAATACAAATAAAAGTATCATTTACTCCAATGAGGACTATATATTTATATAAAGTTCACACTCCTTCTTCTGTACACACATAGCTTAGGAGGTGAAGTGGATTTTTTTTATTGTATTTTTAAATTTTGATGTAAACTAGTTAATGCTGCTCTTCTATGTTCCTTTCTAGAATTCTGGGTAATGTTCTTTTGAAATTTCGTACCTAAGTAGGCAGGATGTAAACTCATTCTACAAATATAAAGTAATTTAAGTGTTAGAGTCTGCATCTCTCTCTTTTTTTTGAAGTTTTAGAGAGCTTTTTTGTCAAAGGAACGTATGAAAATGCATTTCTGAAAAATATAAATATTGAATATGAGGCTTTAAAAAATTAAAGAAAATGCTTTTTCAAATCCTTCATGTAAATTTTTATGCAGCTCGGTCTAAAAATAATGTTTTAAAGCAAGAATATGCCATCCTATAACTGTCCACCTCACTTTTTCAACCTATGATCTCCTGACTGTGAAGAAACCAATCCATTTTGATGGTGCAAGTTTTAATTTTTTGTTCGTTTGTTTGCTACAACTCCAATTCCCTTAAAAAGGACCAACAACAACTGTTGTGATAATGTTGCTGCATCTCCCATGATCTCACACCCTTCGGAACTGAAAATCAAAAGGAGTAAGGAAGCCTTGGCTAAAATAAAATGCCTTTATTTATCTAGAACAGAAAAAGAGATTTGCTGGTTTTCAAGAAAACCGTTGTGAAGCGTGGTCACATGACTGAAAGACACAGCAAACGGCGGGAAAGGCAGCCCTGTTACCGAGCACCTGAGATTCAGCCGTTAGTTAGACCACGAAGCGGGTCTGCCCGTTGGAACTTTGAATCGGGATTGTAAGTTCAAGTTGGTTTGTAACTTTAAAACGGTCGCTAAATGACCGGTCGTAAGCCGAGGACCATCTGTACTACCTCGCGTCCAACTTCTGTTATCGTTCCGAAAACAAAACGAAACGGGGAAGCCATGACACTAAAATGATCAAAGGCCTGGAGACTAAAACATACGAAGAACGGCTGCGGGACTTGGGTTTGGCTAGCTAGTCTAAAGAAAAGAAGAAATAGGGGAGACATGATAGCAGCGTTCCAGTATTTGAGGGGCTGCCCCAAAGAAGAGGAGAGCACGTTATTCACCAAAGCACCAGAGGGCAGGACGAGAAACAACGGTTGGAAACTGATCAAAGAGAGAAACAACCTGGAATTGAGGAGAAACTTCCTGACAGTGAGGACAATCAACCAGTGGAACAGCTTGCCACCAGAAATCGTGGGCGCTCCATCACTGGAGGTTTTTAAGAAGAGACTGGACAATCACCTGTCTGAGATGCTATAGGTTCTCCTGCTTAAGTAGGGGGCTGGACTAGAAGACCTCCAAGGTCCCTTCCAGCTCTATTCGATTCTAATACCCAACTCAGTTTTATAAAGGTAAGCTGGCCTAGCTAAAATTCATATTCGTGAATTTTCGTGATCTGCCCGGCGAAGGAAGGGCAAGAAAAACCCGGGAAAGATGCTGAATGGCCTTCTCCCTTTTTTTTTTTGGACATCTCTCTCTCTTCAGAGGCAGTCAAATGGAAACCTCCCCCCCCCGCCGCCCCCACTCCATTGCTTCAAGCATTATTAGGTCAAATTTAATTTTCCACTCCACTTGGCCAGGAAGACTCTCCTTCCGACGTTTGTGACAGGAGTCTCTCCCGTTTTGAGATTTCAGATGGTCAGGAAGCAAGGAGATTGTACTTGTTTTGCACTGAATACACCCACTCCCCCCACCCCTGCGGATTTTCTTTCAAAAAAATAAAAATAAAATAAAATATCCTTTTATATGATTCAGAGTGCCTCGAAGGAGAAAGGACCGCTTTTGACCCTTTTTGCCGATGTGTTTCGCTTCTACCTAGCTTCGAGGCATAGCACTTGGGTTACCCAGGAAAAGCGGCAGCCCCACCGTTTGCTTTACACGCAATCCACAAGCAAGATGGATGTCTCACAACCAACACTGTCTTTGCCCTCCCCGACACTGACCTGTAAGGTCCTTTCAGAAAACCCTTCTTTGCCTGTCAAGACATACAGTCTTTTTCTTCCCACAAGCTCAGCCATAGATTTCCCTTTTGCCGTGTTCCGACATTTGAGGGGCTGCCACAAAGAAGAGGTGTGTGTGTGTGTGTGTGTGTGTGAACCTGCTTTCCAAAGCACTTGACTAGAAGGCAAGACAAGAAACAACGGATGGAAACTAATCAAGGAGAGAAGCAAAATGGAATGAAAGAGAAGCTTCCCTAACAGTGAGAACAATTAACCAGTGGAACTACCTGCCTCCAGAAGCTGTGAATGCTCCAACACTGGAGGCTTTTAAGGAAAGACTGGCCAGCCACTTGTCTGGAACGGGATAGGGTTTCCTGCCTGAGCAGGGGGTTGGACTAGAAGACCTCCGAGGTCCCTTCCAACTCTGTTGTTCTGCTTTGATCTATTGCAGTTGGTACTAACGTAAGGCTGGAGCAGATTTATTTATTTGTTCACTGATTAATTGATAAAGGTAAAGGTAAAGGTTCCCCTGCACATGCGTGCTAGTCGTTTCCAACTCTAGGGGCTGGTGCTCGTCTCTGTTTCAAAGCCGAAGAGCCAGCGCTTGTCCGAGGACGTATCCGTGGTCATGTGGCCCGCATGACTAGACGCCAAAGGCGCACAGAACGCTGTTACCTTCCCATCGTAGCGGTCCCTATTTTTCTACTTGCATTTTTTACGTGCTTTCGAACTGCTAGGTTGGCAGAAGCTGGGACGAGTAACAGGCGCTCACTCTGTTACGCGGCACTCGGGATTCGACCCGCCAAACTGCTGACCTTCTGATCTACAAGCTCAGTGTCTTAACCCACTGAGCCACTGCGTCCCTTGATTAATTGATATCCCACCCTTATTATTTGTTTATAAACAATTCAAGGTGGCGAACATATCTAATATTTATTCCTCCCCCTATGTTCCCCACAACAACCCTGTGAGGTGGATTGGGCTAAGAGTGACTGGCCCAAAGTCACCCGGCTGGCTTTCATTCCAAAGGCAGAACTAGAGCTCACTGCCTTCTGGTGATTGGCCCAAAGTCACCCAGCCAGGTTTCATGCCTAGTAAGGAGGAACTAGAACTCACCGTCTCCTGGTTTGTAGCCTGGCGCATTAACCACTAAATCAAACAGATATCAGGATTGAACTGTGGGGTCCTTAAGTGCTGAGTTCGACTGTTTTCTGGAAGACATTTCATTACCAGACTACGTAACATTATCAGTGTAGATCAGGACTCTTCAAACTTGGCCCTTTTATGACTTGTGGACTTCAACTCCCAGAATTCCTCAGCCAGGCACGCTGGCTGAGGAATTCTGGGAATTGAAGTCCACAAGTCATAAAAGGGGCCAAGTTTGAAGAGCCCTGATGTAGATATTTCTGGAACAGGACTTTAGCCTGATTCTGGAGGTGGTGCTGTATACACAACCTTATCCCATTCTATGCACTAATTCCCCGTCATTAAAAACCAAGCTGGATCATATCAGGTATCAGATTGCTAGTATGTTTTAAACCAAATTAAAATCAGAGGAAGTGCTTTCAGCCTTCATGCAGATATTTTGAGAAACGCTTCAACTATCCCTGGGTGATGACATCACAACATTAGTTCTGTGTTGCCCTGATTTTAGAAGGCTGTTGAGAAAAACAGAGCTGTCATCCCCATTTGCAAAGACCCAGTAGCGTAAGAAGGAAAAAAAACACAGGAGAACTTAAAATACAGTGTCAATACTATAGCAACTACTATGTAGGACAAACAGGCAGATTAGCAGAGCACATCCATGAGCATCAACTAGAAGTCAGAAGACACAATATAAACTCCCTAATCTTAGAATACGTGGGCAGACAAGCATAGTTTCAACTGGGAGACAGTGAGCATCCTAGACCAAGCAGAACCAAAAAAATGCGAAGGAATTCCTGGAATTCAGACATATCATCCATCAACAGACCCAAAGAGATGGACCATGTTTACACACCATTCAAAAGAGACTATAAAGAAGGAAACAAAGAAGACCAGAACACATCCGCTGCAGCAGCCAATACTTAGATAAACCCTACTTAGATAAGCAGGGATGAACACCGGACAAACAATCAAACAGACAACAATAACCTAATCAAGGAAATATCAAGGAGATATTTCCACACTCCCACCAACACAGACAGAGCAAGCTATTGTATAAAAACAGGGAGCAAGCCACACATGCACCAGCACTGATAAAGTTACCTAGATGGGTAATGAAACGTCTGCAAGCTAACAGCCAATCTCAGAGGGCACCCAGGAGTCCACTTTCAGAAAAAAAATACTTTGCTTGAAACTCAAGTGAAAAACTAACAGTATTAATTTTACAAGTCTGATAGTCATCAACTTATCACAAGACTTTATTTGCCCCTATCTTGAGTTTAGGAAACAGGCGAGGAAATGAAAACAGGAAGTGATTTCAGTCATTTTGACCTGTGTCCTGTTTTTTTTTATATTACATTTATATCCCACCCTTCTCCGAAAACTCAGGGCGGCTTACAAGCTTAGCAGTAGCCTTCATTCTATGTATATGCCTGCTTGTTAGGGTTTTCACACCCCCCCCCAAGCGGCATTATTACAAAGTCAGCTTATTGCCCCCAACAATCTGGGTCCTCATTTTACCTACCTCAGAAGGATGGAAGGCTAAGTCAACCTTGAGCCTGGTGGGACTCGAACCTGCACTAATTGCAGGCAGCTGGTGTTACTTAAGGAGGCATTAGCCCACTGCTCCACCAAGGCTCTTTTAAAGGATTGAGCAGGGATCTTTTATTTCCTTTATAAAATCCTCCTTGTAAAGTTTCTCTCTATTATATTATATCTTCAGCATGCTTCTTGCAATGACACGTCCTGGCAACCATTTCGTACACCGATATCATATACTGCAGACACATTTCCAAACTCTAGTTGCAGCATCCAAAGCCACTTAATTGATGGGGGTGTAGAAAAATCTACCTTAAGCTAACTCTGGATCTACTCTCAGCCTCAGACAGAACAAAATCCCCAAGGAATGAGCAGCTTAACATTTATTTGCACATTTTTTTTAGCTTTCCTTGACAATAATAATCTCTGCTGCAGTGGACATTCTTTTGAGAAAGTCTGGAAGTAAATTAAGACATTGAAAGTTCCCCCGCCCCGCTATAATCTTGGTGGGAGTTTTGCCAACCTTTCCAAGCTCGACAACAAAAGCTTAGAAATTATTCATGTGGTTCTTGGGTTAATTTTTTTTTTACAAAGGATAGCACCATCCCAATATCTGAGGGGCAGCAACAAAGAAGTGGCGGGGGGTGTCAACCTATCCTCCAAAGCACCAGGAGGCAAAGACAAGAAACAATGGATGGAAACTAATCAAGGAGAGAAATTTCCTGACAGTGAGAACATTTAATCAGTGGAACAACCTGCCTCCAGAAGTTGTGAATGTTCCAACACTGGAAGTTTTAAAGAAGAGACTGGCCAGCCATTTGTCCGAAATGGTATAGGGCACAGGTCTGCAACCTGCGGCTCCGGAGCCGCATGTGGCTCTTTCAGCCATCTCCTGCGGCTCCCAGTCCTCTGACATGTGCAGTCCAAAAAAAAAAAAGTTCAACCAATCAAATATGCAGGGTAGGTGCATATCTCGCCTTGTCTCCACTCTTCAGTCAAACCCTGTTCTGCGCATGCACGCATGTACGTGCATGTGCACACATTTTTTGCGGCTCCCAGTTTTTCCTTTTGTGAGGGAACCGGTTCCGAGTGGCTCCTTCACTGTTTCAGGTTGGTGATCCCTGGTATAGGGTTTCCTCAGTGGTGGGATTCAAACAGGTGAACAACCAGTTCTCTGTGTGGGATGCTGCTTCCGGAAGTCCATTCTGGGCCTGGGCGACAAAGAATTAGCTACCGGTTCTGCCGAACTGGTGCCAACCGGCTGAATCCCACCGCTGGGTTTCCTACGTGAGTAGGCGGTTGGCTTAGAAGGCCTCCAAGGTCCCTTCCAGCTCTATTCTGATTGATTGAACGGTCAAACAAATTATTATTATTATATTTTGTCCCCAGCGAAATGCAATCACCATGTCGCCAATGTGAAAATGAAGGCTAACTCAAATGTCACCTAAAATGATTTTTCCCCCCATTTCATATTGATGAACAAGAGGAAGAAAGGTCTGATGGATGAACCAGCACTGCATCTATGGCAGGATGCTATGGCTATAATGCTGCAATAGTACAGATTGTGCATTCGTCCGAACTCGTATTTGCTATGAAAAATTCGCCCATCGGCACGGACGGCAGCTTACTCCTTTTTCTCCTTCTGCCTGACAGAACTGTGAATTTTCATAAGCCCCCCATCGCAAAACATTTAAGAACGGCTCTCAAGCGTGAATGAGCATGAGATGCTAACTATTTAAATGAGAACTGTTATCAAATACCTGACATGAAATACTATCCTGTGTTACATAGTGACAGCAAACATTAAACGAGATTACAGATAATGGGGTTAATTCATTTCTCTTGTATCAATGCAGTGGAAGCACTGATACGAGATAAATGAATTGTGTGGGGCCCTTTGGTGCTCTCTGAGCTTGGTGGTTTTCTTGCAGACGTCTCATCACCAAACTAGGTAACATCATCAGTGCTAGAAGAGAGGAGGAGGAGGAGGAAGAGGAGGGGAGGAAGAAGAAGACGACAACTGTGGGGCCCTTGGTGCTCTCTGAGCTTGGTGGTTTTCTTGCAGATGTCTCATCACCAAACTAGGTAACATCATCAGTGCTAGAAGGAAGTGGGGTTTGTGGAGGAGGAGGAGGAGGAGGAGGAGGAGGAGGAGGAGGAGGAGGAGGAGGAGGAGGAGGAGGAGGAGGAGGAGGAGGAAGACAACAACTGTGGGCCCCTTGGTGCTCTCTGAACTTGGGACTTTTCTTGCTGATGTCTCATTACCAAACTAGATAACATCACCAGTGCTAGAAAGGAGTGAGGTTTGTGGAGGAGGAGGAGGAGGAGGAGGAGGAGGAAGAGGAGGAGGAGGAGGAGGAGGAGGAGGAGGAGGAAGACGGCAACTATGGGATCCTTGGTACTTTCTGAGCTTGGTGGTTTTCTTGCAGATATCTCATTACCAAAGTAGGTAACATCATCAGTGCTAGGTCCACCATGCTCAGTTCAACCTTGAGCTACAAATATTCTCCTCTTATTGCAATTAATTCCAGATTGCTACCAACGAGTGACTGGATTTGAGGACAAAGCCAAGGATATTTTTCAAGGTCCAAGGAACAATACTGGATGAATTTGTTGCAGTACAAAATTGGAAAGAACCATTGAGTCTCCCTGACTAGTACAGGTAATCCTCGGCTTACAACAGTTCATTTAGCGACCATTCAAAGTTACAACGGCACTGAAAAATGTGACTGATGACCGTTTTTCACACAACCGTCGCAGCACTCCCAGGGTCACGTGATTTACATTTCGATGCTTGACAACTGGTAGTATTTTATTTTCCTGCCGTGTCCCGGAGCCACGTGATTCCCCCTTTTGCGACCGTCTGACAAGCAAAGTCAACGGAGAGGTCAAATTCACTTCACAACCGGGTTGCTAACTTAACCACTGCAGGTGTTCGCCTAACAACGGTGGCAAGAAAGGTCGTAAAATGGGGCGAACCTCACTTAACAAATGTCTCAGCGACAGAAATTTGGGGCTCAATTGTGGCTGTAACTTGAGGACCGCCTGTATTTCCACAATGTAGTCAGAAATGGCTTCCGTGCCTTTCCTTGGACCAGGGGTAGGCAACCTTGGCTCTTTTATGTCTCCTGGACTTCAACTCCCAGAATTCCTGAGCCAGCACAGCTGGCTTAGGAATTCTGGGACTTGAAGTCCACAAGTCATAAAAGAGCCAAGGTTGCCTACTCCTGCCTTGGACGCAACATTAGTAGATCCATAGTCAAAACAGCAAGTTTTTTTTCCTCCCCCCCAAACAATTGTCCACATTCAGCTCTCTGGGGACTTAGTAGCTTAATCACTTCAGATAATTATTCCATGTCCCGAATTATGAGGGGACCCACATTTGTACTCCTATTCTACAAGTAGCTCTCCCACTTACAATCATTCATTGACTGATGGTTTAAAGTTAGTCTCAATTTCTTCCAAGCTGATCATTCTGTTGTCAAAACGCAACGATTTTCTGTTCCAAAACAGGATGTTGTAAGAGCATTCCGAGTTAATCAGAAAAACGACTTAAGTTAATTAGTAACATCTTCCCCCCCCCCTCCTCCCAGTCTCCTTGATCTGTTAAGCTCGGAGGAGAGAAACGGCAAACAGGGAACGCGGAACAAACTGAAAACGAACGAAGGAATTGGGAAAAATAGAAATGCAAATATGCAGAAAGAGGCGATGACTCTTTCTTTTGCTGTGACTAAGCAGAGAAGCACACACACACACACACACACACACACACACACACACAATGGGTAAAACTGAATCGAAAGATCACCCAAATGGAGCAAAACAATCAGGGTGCCAGAAAGTGACTAATTAATTACAGTGATTAGAGGAACTTGATTATGGCGTCTTTATACAAAACATCCTGCTGGCCCTTTGCTTACTACGGTGTTTACTACGAGCTGTTAAAAAAGGCAGCTGTTAAATGAGTTTCGTCCCATGGGATGACCTTTTTGCCATAGTTGTTAAGCCAATCACTGCAGATAATAATAATGATAATAATAATAATAATAATAATAATAATAATAATAATAATAATAATAATAAGAAGAAGAAGAAGAAGAAGAAGAAGAAGAAGAAGAAGAAGAAGAAGAAGAAGAAGAAGAAGAAGAAATTGGAAGGGACCTTGGAGGTCATCTAGTCCAACCCCCTGCTAGAGGCAGGAAACCCTATACCATTTCAGACAAATGGCTGGCCAGTCTCTTCTTAAAAACTTCCAGTTGTTCAGGGAGTCACGTGGTCATGAACTGAAACCAACATTCCCCACTGACTTTGCTTGTCGGAAGCTGGCTGGGAAAGTCGGAAACGGTGATGATGACGTGATCCCAGGACACTGCAAAAGTTGGTTGCAACGGTCGTAAGTGTGAAAAATGGTGGTAAGTCCCTTTTCTTCAGTGCCCCTGTTCCTTTGAACAGTCAGTAAATGAACTGTTGTAAGTAAAGGATTTCTGGTATTGCCGGACATAACCGACCTTCCTCAAAAACGATCTAATTTCTTAATTTTGCAATATAATTCCAAACTACACTGACATCTTTAACCCAATCAGGTTTTCTGCTTCTACTGCACTAGAAAAATCACAGACCATAAGAACGTTTTAATTTGTTTAATTGTGGGCTAGTCTTATTTAATTCTATTTTAAAGTGTACTTATTTGTATTGTTTTAACTCGCCCTGTAAACCGCCCTTCGGGAATAGGGCAGTATATAAAATCAATTAAATAAATAAAATAAATAAACGTAACCAGCAGAGAAGAGGCCAGTAGGAATTACCGGTGGATTCTCCGATAGTTAATATTATTATAAATTACAAGATGCATAATACTTCTGTTTTTATTGTATTGTAAGCCTCCCCATCTCGTCTTGGATAGTGAAATTGTCCATAGAGTAAATAAATAATCGACGGGCCATTTTGTCTGTCTATATGCCAAGATAGCCCTTCATCTGTGCCTGTAATTTTTGTCTTTCAATTCACCGATGCCTATCTCTTGAGACAAAAGCCCCGCATGGTAAGTCAATCAAAAATCATTCTTCCGATTGCCATGGCAACATCTCTGCAGCATCTAAAGATGCAAAATGTGTAGTTGTAGGACTTGGTCCTGACACTGGAATGGAATATATTTATATTTATTTATTTATATTTATTTATATATATATATATATATGTTAAGTGTTTGTTAAGTATTTTAGAATACCTTGCTAGGCCCAAACATGGGACAAATCTTATTGCCTGTTTCAGCCTAACCCAAGGCCATCCACAGGCTGTAGTCAAAACAGTGACAGCTCCTATTTGTGTACTTTTTTTGGATTGCTAACAAAGAATTAAAGGTCTCCCTTTAATTCTTTGTTAGCAATCCAAAAAATTTACATTTATATATATATATATATATATGTATGTATGTATGTATGTATGTATGTATGTCAAATGCTTGTTAACTATTTTTAGATTACCTTGCTAGGCCCCAAACATGGGACAAATCTTTATTTCCTGTGTCAGCCTAACCTGAAGGCCATCGACAGGCAGTAGTCACACCGGTGACAGCTCATATTTGTGTAAATTTTAAATTGCTAACAAAGAATTAAGGGAGACTGATATGCATTTCAAACTTATTAGTTTTCATCAGTCAGCCATACCCTTCTGAGATTCAAACCTGGGCTGATTGCACATTAGGCAGTTTTTTTCACCTCTAAGCCACAGGCTCTCTCTCGCTTTGTTAGCTGAGAAGCAAGGGGAGATATGTGTCAAATGCTTGTTAACTAATTTAGATTACCTTGCTAGGCCCCAAACATGGGACAAATCTTTATTTCCTGTGTCAGCCTAACCTGAAGGCCATCGACAGGCAGTAGTCACACGGTGACAGCATATATATATATATATATATATATATATATATATATATATATATATATATATATATATATATATATATGTTTTCGTAGATTCTCGCGGGTGTCTGTATGTGTAGATCTAGAGTCTCGGGTTTCTTCCCGCGTTCCTTTCATCTTCAGAAAGTTGTGGCGACGTTTCGACGAAATCCCATCCGTCATCATCAGGCCGGAGTGTTCCTCCTGCTGCTTCCAGGAGCAATGCGTGGTCTGGCTGTTCCTTTCCTTCCAACTGCCGTGGGGCTGTGTTCTGACAGTCAGAACACAGCCCCACCGGCAGTTGGAAGGAAAGGAACAGCCAGACCACGCATTGCTCCTGGAAGCAGCAGGAGGAACACTCCGGCCTGATGATGACGGATGGGATTTCGTCGAAACGTCGCCACAACTTTCTGAAGATGAAAGGAACGCGGGAAGAAACCCGAGACTCTAGATCTACATATATATATATATATATATATATATATATATATATATATATATATATATATATATATATATATATATATCAGCCTCCCTAAATTCTTTGTTAGTAATTTACACAAATATATGAACTGTCCGGTGTGACTACAGCCTGTTCGATGGCCTTTGAGATAAGGCTGAAAACAGGAAATAAAGATTTGCTACATGTTTGGGGCCTAGCAAGGTAATCTAAGAGTTAACATATTGACACACACACACACACACACACACACACACACACACACACACACATATAAAACTGAACAAAGTGTTGAAAATGCCTGTGTCCGAAAAGTCGTGGGAACATAGGGTGGAAAGAGTTGTCGAGAATGAGAGGGTGAAGATCTTGTGGGACTTCCGAATACAGACAGATAGCCATTTGGAACACAACACGCCAGATATCACAGTTGTAGAGAACCGAAGCGTACAGCTGATTGATATCGGTGTACCAGGAGATGCCAGAGTAGAAGAAAAATAAATGGAAAAAATTACAAAATACCGCGACTGGCCATCGAAACTGCGCGATTATGGATGAAACGTGTAATAGTGATACCCATTGTGATCAGGGCACTGGAACTACGTCCAAAAACTTTGCAAAATACATCAAGAAATTGCAGCTTCCTGCAATAACTCCAGCAAAGCTACAAAAAACTGCGCTACTCAGTTTAAAATTGAAAAAGGGTTGCCCCCTATCACCATTATTGTTTGTTTTAACATTAGAGATTTTATTAATCAAAATTCGAGAGTCCTCTATCATAAAGGGAATTAAAATAAAACAGAATGATTATAGATTGAGAGCTTTTGCTGATGACTTGGTTGTGACAGTATCCCAACCGTTAGAGTCGGTTATAGATTTGATGGAAATTATAACTCAGTATGGTAAGGTTTCTGGGTTTAAGGTGAATAGTAATAAGACTAAGATACTATCCAAGAACTTATCTATGAGTGAAAGGGATATGTTATCCAAATTAACAGGTTTTGAAATAGTGAAGAAGGTTAAATATTTAGGAGTATATATTGCAGCCTCAAATGTAAAATTGTATAAGAATAATTATGAAACACTATGGTCGAAGGTACAAAGGGACTTAAATAATTGGAAAAAAATTACAATTATCATTAAAAAAAATAAAAATAAAAATAAATAAAAAAATTAAAAAAATTAAAAAACAAAAGAAACTGCAGCTTCCTGCAATAACTCCAGCAAAGCTACAAAAAACTGCGCTACTCAGAACATCTTACATTTGAAGGAGATACCCGGTTTATACCTAGGATGCTGGCAGCAGCCCGGTGTCAACCATTAGTGCCAGTCAATTTGAGTGTTCAGTTGACTGAGGTTCATGTTTAATGAATAATAGTTATATAATAATAATAATGAATTGAGCAAAGGGTTGAAAGTTATCAGCATTCCCGGTTAAAATTGAGTTATGTATCTGAATAGCAGGAAGAAAAGGATTTTGCTGGCTAGGATGTTGGACTTTGACATTTTAATGTGGCTTTTCTGAAGCCTGCCCGTTGGTCTCTATTTTTTATTTCTATATCTCTCGTACCCACTTGTAATTACTGCCCTGTGCTTTAGCAGCACTTCTGTGAACCTTCCTGAACAGATTCTATTGGCAGGAATAACTGGGGTGGAAACCTAATACTAGGATGAGGTTGCTAAGCCAGGAAGAAACCACAGATGAAAGCAGACCTGCGTGACCTAACATGAAATGATAAGTAATTCAAGGTAGGTGGAAATATATCCTTCCTACTGTAAACAACTCCGTTGACTTAAACGATGTGAGTCTACTTTCTTTTGGCAGCTATGGGCCCAAATCTTCCAATATCTCAAGGAGACATCTCAGATGCAGTTTCTGACATATCCCCAGGAAAAAGGTTCAATCATGAGGCCCCACCTGATGTATTGCAGATTTCAACACGCACACAACTCACGCTCTCTCTCTCTCTCTCTCTCTCTCTCTCTCTCTCTCTCTCTCTCTCTCTCTCTCTCTCTCTCTCTCTCTCTCAGACACAAACATTACCACCCTCCAATGAGAGAGGCACATGAGAGGCAATTTGGACAGGCTGATCTTGTAGTGGACTACGTTGTGGTAGAAGGAGGAGGAGGAGGAGGAGGAAGAAGAAGGGGGAGGAGGAGGAAGAGGAGATGGAGAAGGAGGAGAAGGAGGAAGAGGAAGTGGAGGAGGAAGAGGAAGAGGAGGAGGAGAAGGAGAAAGAAGGAGAAGAAGAAGGAGGAGGAGGAGGAAGAGGAAGAGGAGGAAGAGGAAAAGGAGGAGGAGAAGGAGAAAGAAGAAGAAGGAGGAGGAGGAAGAAGAGGAGGTAAAGGAGGAGGAAGAGGAGGAGGAGAAGGAGAAGAGAAGAGGAGGAAGAAGAGGTAAAGGAGGAGAGGAGGAGGAGGAATAGGAGGTGAAGGAGGAGGAAGAGAAAGGAGAGGAGGAGAAGGAGAAAGAGAAGGAAAAGAAGGAAGAAGGAGGAGGAGGAAGAAGAGGAGGTAAAGGAGGAGGAAGAGGAGGAGGAGGAGAAAGAGAAGGAGGAAGAAGAGGAGGTAAAGGAGGAGGAAGAGGAGGAGGAATAGGAGGTGAATGAGGAGGAAGAGAAAGAGGAGGAGGAGAAGGAGAAAGAGAAGGAAAAGAAGAGGAGGATGAAAGGAGGAGGAGGAAGAAGGAGGTAAAGGAGGAGGAAGAGGAGGAGGAGGAGAAAGAGAAGGAGGAGGAGGAAGAAGAGGTAAAGGAGGAGAGGAGGAGGAGGAATAGGAGGTGAAGGAGGAGGAAGAGAAAGAGGAGGAGGAGAAGGAGAAAGAGAAGGAAAGAAGGAAGAAGGAGGAGGAGAAGAAGAGGAGGTAAAGGAGGAGAAGAGGAGGAGGAGGAGAAAGAGAAGGAGGAGGAGGAAGAAGAGGTAAAGGAGGAGAGGAGGAGGAGGAATAGGAGGTGAAGGAGGAGGAAGAGAAAGAGGAGGAGGAGAAGGAGAAAGAGAAGGAGAAGAAGGAAGAAGGAGGAGGAGGAAGAAGAGGAGGTAAAGGAGGAGAGGAGGAGGAAGAAGAAGAGGAAGAGGAGGAGGAGGAGGAGAAGGAGAAGGAGAAAGAGAAGGAGAAGGAGAAGGAGGAGGAAGAGGAAGAGGAGAAGGAGGAAAAATAATTCTGACTGATACAGGAAGTTCTCGACTTTGCGACCACTTGTTCAGTGACTGTTGGAAGTTACAACAGAACTGAAAAAAAAAGTGACCTAGCAACCAGTGCTCACACTTACAACCTCACAGTCCCCACTGTCACGTGATCAAAATTTTGGAGCTTGACAACGTGCTTATATTTACAACGATTGCAGCGTCCCAGGGTCATAAGGCCACCCTTATGGACCTTCCCAGCTGGCCTCAGACAAACAAAGTCAAAGGGGGCTTGTCTGAATGACAGTACGACTCACTTAACAACTGCAGTAATTCACTTAACAACATGGCAAGAAAGGATATAAAATCAGGTCTGAGTCAGTTAACTGCCTTCTGGTCCCAGTTACGATTCTAAACCGATTATCTATAGTTAGTTGAGGGGGAAAAATGGGAGCTGAATCAAATTACCATTTATTTTCTTTGACTGACTGGAAAGTCATATTTGGTTTGTAGTAATATTTTATCTTGCATCCTGTTCATGTATTATGCAAAAGTTGCAGATATCAGTAGAGCAGTGGCAGTAATAATTCATTGATGAATGAGTCTGTATAGCACAGCTTTACACACACACCTAAAATGGCAAGTGATCTACAGTAGAGGCTCTTAACTTACTAGTTGAAAAATTAGAGGAGGAGGAGGAGGAGAAGAAGGAGGAGGATGAGGAAGAAGAGAGAAAGAGGAGGAGGAGGAAAGTAGAAGGAGAAGGAGGAGGAGAAGATGAAGAAGAAGGAGGAGGAGGAGAAAGAGGAGAGGAAGGGGAAAGGAGGAGGAGGAAAGGAGAAGGAGAGGAGGAGAGGAAGTGGAAGAGGAGGAGGAGGAAAGGAGAAGGAGAAGGATAGGAGGAGGAGGAGGAAGAAGAAGGGAAGAAGAAGGAGAAGAAGAAGAAGAAGAAGAAGAAGAAGAAGGAAGAAGAAGAAGAAGGGAAGAAGAAGAAGAAGAGGAGGAGAAGAAGGAGAGGAAGGGGAAAGGAGGAGGAGGAAAGGAGAAGGAGAAGGAGAGGAGGAGAGGAAGTGGAAGAGGAGGAGGAGAGGAAGGAGAAGAGGAGGAGGAGGAGGAGGAGGAGAAGGAGGAGGAGGAGGAGGAAGAAGAAGAAGAAGAAGAAGAAGAAGAAGAAGAAGAAGAAGAAGAAGAAGAAGAAGAAGAAGAAGAAGAAGAAGAAGAAAAACATAACTATGCTTATTTTCTGCTGAGTTCGCACTGAGAGAAAGAACCAGGATTCAACTCAACGACCCGGAGCATTTCAAAGGTTAAATGCAAACCTTGCTCGGTACAGAAACCCAAATTAAATCATCCTTGACTGATTGGATGTCCAACTTTTTCTTGAACCCAAAGGCCCCACCAGCTCCTTAGGAAATTAGTTCTATTATCAAACGTCTCTTACTCTTAGGATATTGTTCCTACAACTCCACCAGAATCTTTGGGCCATTCAAGACCATCAGATTGTGTCCCTCATTCTGGGACCTTGCAGAAGAGAGCTCGACCTTCTCCCCTGCGACTTGCCTTCAGATATTTGATGGATGCTATCAAATCCCCCTTGTTCTTCTTTTTTTTTTTTGAAGGCTCATCAGGGCCAGGTCTGTCAATCTTTCATAACAGCTCAATAAATTAAGTCTCGTGATCTTCCCTTCCAGCATTGCTTTTGACATCCAGATGGTTAGGAAACAATCCTTAGGCTTCTTCTGACAGCTCTTGATTAGCCTCTGTCCCACAGCAGCTAAAGCTGTCAAAGGAGACAGCATCTCTGCAGCCTCTACGGTCTAACGGAGGCCCAGATATTTAAGTCATCAATAAATGTTCTAATTAATGACATAAGAGTCACTCTCCTTAGAATAAGGAATGGCCCAAAAGCTGCCTTTGGAGGAAATGAGATTTTGTTTTCTTTCTTTTTTCTTTTTTCTTTTCTTTTCTTTCTCTTTCTTTCTTTCTTTCTTTCTTTCTTTCTTTCTTTCTTTCTTTCTTTCTTTCTTTCTCTCTCTCTCTCTCTCTTTCTTTCTTCTTTCTTTCTTTCTTTCTTTCTTTCTTTCTTTCTTTCTTTCTTTCTTTCTTTCTTTCTTTCTTTCTTTCTTTCTTTCTTTCTTTCCAGGCTGCATCTAAAAATAATCGCACCCAACTGTATTTCGATAAGCAAAAATGAAGATAAGCGAGAGAGACAGGGTCATCCTTGGGGGAATCAAGAGGAAAGTGCAGGATAGCCACAGCATTCAGACCCAACCTTTTCCAACCCTGGTTAGGGTGGAAATGACAGTACTCAACTCCTCCGTCTGCAACCTGGTGCCCTCCGAGTATGCTGAACTTCAGGATCTTTTTTTTTTGTTGCTCTGATTATTTGAATAGAAAAACAAACAAACAAAAATACACCGACTTACCATGAAAGTTAAGGCCTGTATTAACTCAGTGGAGACAGAATGAAATGCAGATAGTCCTCAGTTTACAGCCATTCATTTTAAAACCTCCAGTGTTGGAGCACCCACAACTTCTGGAGGAAGGTTGTTCCACTGGTTAATTGTTCTAACTGTCAGAATATTTCTCCTTAGTTCTAGGTTGCTTCTATCTTTGGTTAGTTTCCATCCGTTGCTTCTTGTCCTGCCTTCGGGCGCTTTGGAGAATAGCTTGACTCCCTCTTCTTTGGGGCAGCCCCTGAGATATTGGATCACTGCTATCATGTCACCCCTAGTCCATCTTTTAATTAAATGCCAGCAACTGTTCCTTATATGTTGTAGCCTCCAGTCCCCTGATCATCTTTGTTGCTCTTCTCTGTACTCTTTCTAGAGTCTCAGCATCTTTTTTACATCGTGGTGACCAAAACTGGATGCAGTATTCCAAGTGTGGCCTTACCAAGGCATTGTAAAGTGGTATTAGTACTTCACGTGATCTTGATTCTGTCCCTCTGTTAATGCGGCCTAGCACTGAGTTGGCTTTTTTTGGCAGCTGCAGCACACGGCTGGCTCATATTGAAGTGATTGTCCACTAGGACTCCGAGATCCCTCTCACAGTTGCTACTATTGAGCAAGGTACCACCCATTTGGTTTTTCTTTAATGTAGAACCTTACTTTTTTCACCACTGAGTCTCATTTTGTTAAGATTCCAGGTTAATACAGCTGGTTGTGGGGAGAAAACTGAAGGTTATTTTATTTTAAAGAATACGCGGGTTAAAAACATGATAAATATAATAATAAATATGCACATCTGCCTCTCCTCAAAAGTCTTGGCCAGGAAAAATAATAATAGATTTCTTTTAGAAGCAGCACAATAGATCCAAGCATCTTCTTTTAAGACTCTGTTCCTCTTCTCTATTTTTACTTTTGCTCCTATTTTTATACCTGGATGTTTTGTCAGGTTTGATCCAGGTCAGCCTTTTCCAAGATCACTTTTTTTTTTAAAGTCTATTCTCTTAGAAAAGACAGGGGCTGGGAAACACAGGTAGTCCTTGATAACAAAATCACTATACTTGAATTTGCTGCAAAGAAAATTGGAAGCTTCTTTATCTTTTTATATTTCTTTTTCTCTTTCCTTTTTGCACTTTTGTCGTTTCTTTGACCTTTTTTCCCTTTCTTTTTTTTCTTATTTCATACAGTATTAAGTTTTATCTTTTTAAAAAAACTCTTAATAAAGTTTATCTATATTTCACGAATGATGTATTTGCTCTATGGTGCCATCTAGGGGCTTAGCATAAGCATTACAATGGCCAGGCTTTAAAAGGAGTTTGCACCGAGTTCCATAAATCAATTTAAAATTTCAATGGCTAACTTTGCTACCCGATCTTTTGGTCCCTTGGAATTACAGTATGTTCTTATTAAATATGCAAATATGATGGAATATAGTCCAGATTCCCAGGTCATGGTTGTCCCAAAGAAGCTTTTTTCCCCCCAGGAAGCAACTGGAGCTTCTTGCATTTCTTTTGAAGACTTTTCACTTCTCATCCAAGAAGCTTCTTCAGATCTGACTGGAAGGATTTATTCTCCTTGCCGACAGAGGATCATTTGCTTTCTTTCAGAGAGTCATTGAAACCATTTTGGAGGTTTACCTGTGTCCTCAGGGTCACCTGAAAAGTGCAAATGTGCAAACCTGGATGACTGAGAATCTCCGTAGACATTTAGTGATGCACTTTGGGGTGAACACCCTCTGAATGGCGCGGGGAATATGAACGGATTTCCAGAAAACATTGCAGACTACAGGAACCATTTGAGGTTCAGTTTGAGATGCAGACAGCACAGACTCATCCCCAACAGCCTGTGCCTGTCTTCAAGGGACACAGGGCAGAACACATCCTGCAGCCAAGAAGGCTCCACCCCCATTTGCACCGCTCAGGTGACCCTGAGGACCCAGATAAACCTCCAAGTGGCCTCAATGACTCTAAAAGAATGCAAATGTCCCGCTGTCTGCAAGGAGTATAAATCCTTCCATTCCCCACCCACCAGTCAGAAGCGGAAGAAGCTTCTTGGATGAGAAGCGAAACATCTTCAAAAGAAACACAAGAAAGTCCAGTTGCCTGCTGAACAAAAAGCACCTTTTGGGACTGGGATGGTTGGCACCGCCAGAAGAGATGCTGAACTCATCTCCAATGGTTCTGAGCTCTAGACCAGAGGTCGAACAACCTAGAGTACAAGTCTTATTCTCATTAATCCTTCTAGTTAGGATCTCAGTCTAAGAAGAGTGGCTAGGATCCTGCAAGTGAACAACCGTCTATGAAGGTAGTGCTACTGGAAAGGCGTTATGTTTGCCAGAGTGGCGAATATCTGTAGCTCCGGTGTAAGATGAGGGTGAAGGTTCGTCCTCTGAGCTCATGGGTTGGCTTCCGAACATTTCGTTACCAGGCTAGCTAACGTCTTCAGCGGAGCTGAGGGGACGTCCGTGTCCGTGTTCTTCTGTTTATAAGGGCTTCAGGAGTGGGTCTTGTGATGAGGTGGTTACAAACTTTATGTTATAGAAAGCTCTTGACTTACAGCCCCAACAGAGTCCAAAATTTCCATTGCTAACTGAGACAGGTGTTGGGTGGATTTTGCCCCTTTCCTGCCACTGCTGCTAAGTGAATCACTGCAGTTGTTAAGTTAGTAATATGGCTGTTAAGTGGCTTGTGGCTTTCTCACTGACTTTTTTTTGCTTGTCAGAAGGTCACAAAAGGGGATCTCATGATCCTGGGTGTTCTGTTCCAGCCTACGTCTGGCCCTGTTTGAATGTCAGGGACAACCCCTTTTTATAGTCAACAGGCTGGAAAAACCCAACCAAATTTATTTGCAAAGAAATCAAAAGTTCAAACAAGAGTTAAACCAAAAGTGCAAACAAGAGTTAAACAAGAATAACAGACCAGGACTCTAGCATAAGATCTTCAAATGGTTGCCTTCAGCAACCAGCACCTCCCACACCTTCCCCTTTTATCAGCAGTCCCAAGGCATGGCTTCTCACTGCCTTCTCCTCACCGAGTTGCCTCATTGCCTTTCTCTGTTCTACTCTGCTGGATTGCCTCCTGCTCCTAGCGTCCCTGAATAGATCCAGCTGTGAATCATCTACGTCCAATACCTAGTGCTCACACGGCTGAGTCTGATGAGGAACATGACAGGAGGGGCCAGCCTGAGAGTCCTGCAGTGCATCAGAGCCTCCCTCTGACACCAAAGGCTCTCCAAACCCCTCCTCCTCCTCCTCTTCAGAATCATCAGATTCAGCTGCTGGTATCACAGGCTGACGCTGAATCACAACACTGGGATGTTGCAACTGTCATAAGTACATGCCAGTTGCCCAGCATCCGAATTTTGATCATGTGACCATGGGGATGTTGCACTGGTGGTAAGTGTGAAAACGGTCCTCAGTCACTTTTTTCAGCGTCCTTGCAACTTTGAACGGTCACTAAACAAACAGTTGTAAGCTGAGGACTAGCTCTAGTCAAGCATGAACTCAACCCCCCTCCCTTTATCCAGGGCTAGGTGAATACCTCCCATTGTAAACGCTCAGCTCCATTCTGTCGGCCTGACTCTACCTAGAATTAAGGGATTACAGGGCTGTAAAAAGAGAGTTTTAGTACTGAAGGAACTAGCAAAGGCAATCATAGTGTTTTGTACTGGAACCCTTGATAATTCTTAGAGAACTTGCTGAGGTTTTTGACCACTGGGTAAAAGGAAATTTTGCCTCTTATTTTTCTCTGAAATGGTATAGGGTTTCCTGCCTGAGCAGGGGGCTGGTCTAGAACACCTCCAAGGTCCCTTCCAACTCTGTTATTCTTCTTATTCTTCCAAAAAGAGAAAGGAGAGCCTCGGATATTACAAACTTAACACCTATCCTGAGCCAGGTCCTCAAACAGATGACTAAACAGCATGTGGTTCCTTTGGCAACAATTAACGAGAACCAGCATGTGTTTGTCACAAACATGTTCTGCCAGATTAACCTCATCTGCCTTTGTTTTGGGAGAAATACAGGCTTAAAAGATTGGGGAAACGGTGCAACATTTAGAAAAGCAACAAAGATGATTTTAGGGGACTGGAGACTAAAACATATAAGGAAAGGTTGCTGGAATTGGGTATGTCTAGTTTAATGAAGAGAAGGACTAAGGGTGACATGATAGCAGTGTTTCAATCTCTCAGGGGCTGCCACAAAGAAGAGGGAGTCAAGCTATTCTCCAAAGCACCTGAAGGCAGGACAAGAAGCAACGGATAGAAACTAATCAAGGAGAGAACAACCTAGAAGTAAGGAGAAATTCCCTGGCAGTGAGAACAATTAATCAGTGGAACGACCTGCCTCCAGAAGTTGTGAGTGCTCCAACACTGGAAGTCTTTAAGAAGAGACTGGACAACCATTTGTCTCAAATGGTACAGGGATCTTCTGCTTGAGCACTGAGGTTGAACTAGAAGACCTCCAAGGTCCCTTCCAACACAATGATGATGATGATGATGATGCATTTGACATGGTGTTCGCAGCCCTAAGATGGTAAAACATGGGGATAGCTTTTACAACCACTAGAAGCATTAATGATCGGATGAATGCTAACCTCTAGAAAGCATTCATAAATGATCCCATGTCAACTTACAAAGTAGTGGAGAGGCATAGAGATTTGTCTCATGGGCCCTGAGGTAATCAATATTTTGAAGGCTTTGAGTGTAGATAAATGGATGGCGGTTTTGAGTGTACAATAATCACAATCTCAAAGGACACAAAGCTAGTGCTAGATGAGTTAGAGGCTAGAACAGTCAGCCACAACCTTTCCGGCTTTGTGGACTGGTATGCGCACATGTGTGTGTGTGTGTGTGTGTGTGTAGACGGGATGGTTCCGTGCAAGCAGTAGGCGAGCACGCATGCAAAAGCAGCTCCATTTGCTAACACTGAGGTGTTCATGCCAACAAGTAGCGTTACTTCTCAGGAGAAAGAGGCTACACGAAACCCAGTGAAGGAAAGACAGGATAGCAGGTCAGAGATAACAGGGATAGGTGAGGATAGACTTGAAGTAAAGAGAGAAGTGACAGAAACACAAGAACAGGTGATCCTGAGGAGGTCTCAATGTAGCAATAAAGGTGTACCTCCTGATCAGTTCACAGCAAGTGGGGTTAGAGCGCATAATGTAAGGTATGAACCCCATAATTGCCAAGAAATGTTATCATTACCTCAAGTAGAGATAATTCTGGGAGTTGAAGTCCACAAGCCATGAAAGGGCCAAGTTTGAAGACGCGTGTCCTAGAAGATCAAGAAAAGGGTCCTAAGATGGAGTCATCATGGCAAATCTCCTGGCCTTGGGTGAAAGAGCGTGCCATTTATTTATTTATTTATTAGCAATTTTTATCTATCTATCTATCTATCTATCTATCTATCTATCTATCTATCTATCTATCAAAATTCAAGGTGAATATACCTAGTGCTCCTTCCTCCTCCTAATTTCCCCACAGCAACAATCCTGTGAGGTAGATTGGTTTGAGAGAGTGACTGGCTGAAAGTCACCCACATGTCTTTCATGCCTAAGCAGGATTAGAACTCAGAGTCTCCTGGCAGCTAACAGAACAACAGAGTTGGAAGGGACCTTGGAGGTCTTCTAGTCCAACCCCCTGCTCAGGCAGGAAACGCTACACCATTTCAGACCAATGGCTGTCCAGTCTCTTCTTAAAAACCTCCAGTGTTGGAGCATTCACCACCTCTGGAGGCAGGTTGTTCCACTGGTTAATTGTTCTAACTGTCAGGAAGTTTCTCCTTAGTTCTAGGTTGCTTCTCTCCTTGGTTAGTCTCCATCCGTTGCTTCTTGTCCTGCCTTCAGGCGATTTGGAGAATAGGTCTTACCCCTGTTCACCAAACTGTATCTCATATTATCTCATATCATTTTGCCCTCTCAAAGTTATAGTCTGAAGTGATCCACGTTGATGGCTGGAGACTTTCAAATGTGTATTTTCACTTCTTGTTCCTAACACGCCCACACACCCACACCCACAAAAGCAATTAATCTCTTGTGACATCCTTACCTTCAATTTGCCTTGGTCTTGCAAATGTTCTTGCGCTCACAGCACCATCACGCCTGCTGTCCCTCAAAACTGCAAGGCGACTGCCAGGATGGAGAAAGAATCAGCATGACACCAGGGTAGTTCACAGGGGGCAACAAAGGACTTAGATTTCCTTTGCAGATTTTGTTAAGCAGGGTGTTCGTTTGCAAGCTGTCATATTTGGTGGATTGGGTGTTTTCTTCCTGCAGAGGTGCTGCATTGCAGCATACAAAGCAGAACACAGCTTCCTGTGCATGAGAAGGTTGTGGGCACTGTCTCTTGTGCTTCTTACTCCTACCCAGGGCTTTTTTTGTCATAGAACGCTCAGAACGGAGTCCCGGCACCTTTTTTGGATGAAACCTTGTAGAGTAGGCAAGGCGGGTTGTATGACACGTGTGAGTTCCGGCACCTTTTTCTTTTACAAAAAAAAAAAAAAGCACTGTGTTCTGTACCAGCCTGCTACCGGCCCTGCAGAAAAGGCAGGGACAACCCCTTTTACAAGAAGGCAAGAGGCTGGAATTACGCCTGCCAAATTTATTACTACAAAAACAAACGGAACAAGACAAACCAAGAAACAGGAGCTTTAAGAAACAGGAACTATCCGAGCGGTTGCCTTCAGCAAACCAGCCCTCCCAGACATTCCCCTTATATAGAGTTCAGGGCATGGCTTCTCTCTGCCTCCTTCCGAGGAGCCCCATTGCCTTCCTCTGTTTACTCCTAATTGACTGCCTCCTGCGTCGGGCGTCCTTGAACAGGGCCAGCTGTGGGTCATCTTCATCCACGCTGTCAGGCTCACACAGCTGGGTCTCCGTGGTGACCAAGTGGGAGGGTCCTGCCTGAGGGCTCTCATCAGCAAGATCTTCAACCCCCTCAGCAAGGTCTTCAACACCCCCCTCCTCCTCCTCTGAGTCGTCTGACCCAACTGCCGAACCCACAGGCTGACCCTGAATCACAACAGCACTGCTCCTACCCTACCGCAATGCAAGTTTTGCATGTTCCTGGGTCCACTTGCTCCATCTTGGAGGACATTCCGATTTTCAGTTGGAAGAAGAGACAGACAAGATCCAGTTGGCTTCTGCTGTGTTGCTCATGCAGCAAAATGTTCTTCAGAAGGCATTTCCTGTGCCTGCTCCGAAAGACATCCTACTTGCTCTGACAGATCTCCTGCAATCTACCAGGGATCCGTAGCTTAGCAGCCAAATCTGCACAGCAAAGCTTGGAAATGTGGTCCCTTCTCTTCACCGTGCTTCTGTGGATGGGAGGAAAGCACTTAAGAGCATTGAAAAGAGCCTGTCGGATTAAACCAAAGATTGCCTCAGTCCCATAATTTGTTTCCCACAACAGCCAGCTAAGTCGGTTGTTTTTCAGTCTGGGAGTTGAAGTCTGGCTGGGGAATTCTGGGAGTTGAAGTCCACGCATCTTCAAGTTGTCCAGGATTGAGAAACACCGAGCTAAGTGCTTTTTAGTCCTCCCAGCTAGGAGCAGAGACACAACTCTCCTGATCCTCTTCCCTGGTAACCATCATTTGGAGATTGTCTCCAATCCAGAAGCAACCTTTAGGTTTTAACACTGTCAGCCTTCAATGGAGCTGTTCTCCATGAATGAACTCAACCCATCCCTGTTCGTAGCTTAGTGTGGGAAGTAAGCCTCTCCCAGAGAAAGAAATATTTTTGGGGAATACTAAAAATCAGAATATTATATTTCCCCAAAGGATCTTAAAAGCAGAACCCCCTTCCCCCCAAGTCTCTCTGCCCCAAACAGAAACCAGGTCTACAGAAATGCAGATGTGGTAATCTTGTCAGAAAGATTGGAGTCAGGAAGCTGGGATTAGAAAGACAAAGATCTCTAGAATCAACAATCCCTCACACCAAAAAAAATCCAACACCCATCAGCCACATCCCCAGGGAAGCAGGATATGACCTTTGGGACATAATAGGATTAACCCACCACCATCAGAATAACAGAAAGGCAGGCTGAGACTCAGGTCAAAGTTCATGCCACAGGAACAACTCCAAACAAAAGCCCAAGAAGGTATAAAAACCCACCACTCCCTACTACATGTGATCAATTTTTTCCAGAGGCATCTTTCTGTCTGGCTCTCCTCTTCAATAAACTGCAACCTTCTTTCTAAAGCAGCCTCCATGTTTGTTTATTCCCGGCTTGGACTGGACCCTGATGAAGATTTTTCTTTCAACATTAGCTTTTAAAGTAATCCTCTCCTTTTTCCCCACAGAGATGAGAAGCAGTCAGAATTTGCCTTTTGGTGGCCTATCTCTGCCACAACGCTGTCCGCAATCCTTGGAGGACATTCAGCTCACCATGTCCTCCCTTGGAAGTCTTGTCTGCTATTTCTGTATGAACTTGGTCCAGTCATTCTTTCTAAGGCTCCTGCTTCACACAGTTTTTTTTTGTGTGGAGAAAAATTAAAGCCCTGATATTAGGGCTTCGGGTAATAATAGTATGTAAGAATAACCCTGGGAGTTAGGAAGAAGAGCTGTAGATTGAATAATAGTTTGAAAAATGATATTTGAGTCTGAAGGAGGAGAGGTGGCAAAAGTAACTCAGAAGGACTAGGACCCTGCCTAGGTTTCAGGACAGTAAAAGCAGGGCTTTTTTTATGTATATAAAATGTATATAACACACAAAAAATAATGTAAGACAAGAAGGCATGTTAGACCGATAACACCATGTCCAAAGTTTCTAAATATAATTAAAATTTGTTCTTAAAAAAAACCAACAACAACGAAGCTCAGAGAGCACCCAGGACCCCACAGTTGTCATCCTCCTCCTCCTCCTCCTCTCCACAAGATGGAGAACTTTTCTCCTTTAGAGTTTAATACACCTGATTGTGCTTCTTGTCTGGACTACCTCGCAGGGCTAATCCTTTTAATCAGCACCCAAAATATCTGAAATTACTTTTTGTTTTTCAGGCAACGAATTCTTGTTATTTCCACTTCCTAATTCTGGTGGTTTTTTTGGTTTTTTTTTTAATCCCTGATCATTCTTGCTGGTCTCTGCTAAATTTAGGGTTTTTCCTCCCCCTCTTAATTATCTGTTGTGGGCTATTTTTTTGCTTTGCTTCTTCTAGAATCTTTGTGGTCTCAATCCTGCTAGAATTAGGTACTCTTTCCAAAAGTCTTGCATGTTGCCTTGGGAACACACACGTAGCTTAATTGCACTCTCAGTCTGGTGGACGAAACAGTAAATCAAAACTCTGCCCATGTTCCACTCATTTATTTCTTAGATATTATAAATTGTTTGCGAAAGACTGGCACACCTTCAGCCAATCACCTTGAGAGTAGCCTCGTAAACAGCAAGAAGCCAATTTAAGGCTCCCTATGAATTTCTGACAAGCTGAAAATCACACACTGAGCAACAGAACAATACGGAGGCAACATAAAATATTAACTGCCCTTTATGTCAAATTAATCTTTCTCTCTCTTTTTTTTTCATTCAAAGGGATTGAACGGACGCAGCATGTCGCAGATAGCCCTTGACTTACAACAAGGTTGCAACGGCGCTGGAAAAAGTCACCTATCACCATTTTTCACACTTAGGACCATTTGCAACATCCCCGGGGTCACATGATCAAAATTCAGACACTGGGGCAACCGATTCATATTTATGACGGTTGCAGTGATTCACTTACCAGCTTTGGCAAGGAAGGTTGCAAAACATGACAGAATTCACTTAACAAATGTCTCGCTTAGCAACACAAAATCTGGGGCTCAATTGTGGTCGTAAGTCAAGGACTATCTGTATACAGATTTAATATGTTCTGCAATCCAAAAGGCAAATGATTTCACATCCCGTATCGCCCCGGATGCCCTAATTTTAGTGAGAAAATCCCTACGCTCTAATAGTTCCTTTTTTTTGTTTTTTTTGGGTAATAGTATTGCCAGAAATACGAAGTAGTCGTGTCCCAACATCTTGAGTTGTCGCTGTGAATTCCACAAAAGGTACTAAAACTTCTGCTGACGGTTTCATGCAGTCACTCCCTCTTCACTATGCTGGTGATGTTTGCTTTTTTACAGTCTCTGGCAGAGTAATTAAAAGAAACAAACAAACAAAAAACCTTTAGTTATGTTACGTGGTGGTGGTTCGTTTAGATCAGCCAGGTGGTTGAAGTCAATTCTGTTCCCGCGCCGGCTCTTCCTTTGGGACATTCCAAGGACAGGATTTCTTACTTGCTGTCGAGAGGAAGAAGGCAGCTGACGTGCAGTTCCACCTTCTTGGTTCAAAGTCCTACCACTGATCTTGAATTTCAGTTCTCTGAAGCCATAATTGTTCAAGTTCTTTGTGGGAAAAGATTTCCTTCCTTCCTTCCTTCCTTCCTTCCTTCCTTCCTCTCTCCCTTCCTTTTCCTTTTGCTCTTCCCCTCCTCCTCCCTCCCTTCCTTCTTCCTCCCTTTCTTTGTCCTTCCCTCCCTCCCTCCCCTTCCTTCCTCCCTTCTCCTTCCTTCCTTCCTTCCTGCCTTCCTCTCTCCCTTCCTTTTCCTTTTGCTCTTCCCCTCCCTCCCTCCCTTCCTTCTTCCTCCCTTTCTTTGTCCTTCCCTCCCTCCCTCCCCTTCCTTCCTCCTTCTCCTTCCTTCCTTCTTTCCTTCCTCTCTCCCTTCCTTTTCCTTTTGCCCTTCCCCTCCCTCCCTCCCTGCCTTCCTCCCTCCTTCCTTTCTTCCTCCCTCCCTCCCCCTTCCTTCCTTCCTCTCTCCCTTCCTTTTCCTTTTGCCCTTCCCCTCCCTCCCTCCCTTACTCCTTCCTCCCTTTCTTCGTCCCTCCCTCCCTCCCCCTTCCTTTCTCCTCCTTCCTTCCTTCCTTCTTTCCTTCCTCTCTCCCTTCCTTTTCCTTTTGCCCTTCCCCTCCCTCTCTCCTTCCTTTCTCCTCCTCCCTCCCTCCCCCTTCCTTCCTTCCTCTCCCCCTTCCTTTTCCTTTTGCCTTCCCCTCCCTCGCTCCCTCCTTCCTTTCTTCCTCCCTCCCTCCCCCTTCCTTCCTTGTGGTAATACTCTCAATCAATGGAGAAAAGAATGATCCTCCTCACCTGCTCCTTTTATTCAGTTGTTTCATTTATCCTTTGAAAAATATCACTTAAAAAATCACTTAAAAAGTCCCACTCGTCATCTTCAGGCTGGTGTGGACAATGTTCCTCCAGGCCTTCCTGTCCTCTACCATCTTCTGGAGTCCATTTAAGCTCACACCTACTGCTTCAGTGACTCCATCCAGCCACCTCATTCTCTGTCGTCCCCTTCTTCTCTTGCCCTCAACCTTTCCCAGCATTAGGCTCTTCTCCAGTGAGTCCTTCCTTCTCATTAGGTGGCCAAAATATTTGAATTTCATATCTCTATCTCTATCTCTATCTCTATCTCTATCTCTATCTCATATCTATCTATCTATCTATCTATCTATCTATCTATCTATCTATCTATCTATCTATCTATCTATCTATCTATCCAGGGGAAACAGAAGCGGGTGCAACCTCTGTCCCGGTTGGAATTCAGCCTGTCATTCAAAGCTGAAATTATTTATTTATACCATCTGTAGAGCCACCCATCTTAAACAATTTATCAGAAACGCCAATGACCGCTATCTCTCTCCTTTGCAATCAAGCACTTTGGATCAAGTTGCAACGGAGGCCTTAGCAGGGTGTTCACTGGAGTGGAAAGAGAAGGATTTATACTGATGGATCTAGGACATGTTTATTCTTAAGTTATTACCCATAAAACTTTAAACAATTGTCTGGAGAAGTTTTTTGAGCCATAGCCAGCAGCCCATTTAACTTTTTTTTTTTAAAAAAAATTGGTCCTGGTGGGGAGTTGAATAATTTGGTATTACATCAAATATAACTCCGTTCCTCAGCAATGAGACATGACAGCTTCACGTAAGGACTCTAGTGCGGGATTTAGTCACCAAGGGAGAACTTTAAAGTGAATAAAATCAGCTTCTTTTCTTTTATACAAGGAACACCTGTGACAGTGGATGAAAATTTTGAGCATCCTTTCCCCCCCCCCCCCCCCATTCAATTGTGTCTGATTTTCGGAGACGGTCTGGATAAGTCCCTGCAGTTTTCTTGGAAAGATTTTTTCAGGGGTACTTTGCCATTGTCTCCTTCCTAGGGTCGAGGGAAAGAGACTGGCCCATGGTCATCCAACTGGCTTTGTGCCTAAGATGGGACTATAATTCACCATCTCCCATTTTCTAGCCTGGTGCCTTAACCACTACACCAAATTGGCTCTCAGGAGGATCCATAAGGAGATCCAAAATGGAAGCTGTGATAATTTTTGGAACCAGGGCCAACTGAGAAGTATCAAAACAGTCAAGACGGCAGCTATGACCATAAGATTTGTACCCACCAACTTGTCACAATGCTCCTGCTGGGACACCCCCCCCCCTATTAATTAATGTAAGGCTTCTCTTCCAAGCCCCTGAGGGCAAAACAAAAAGTAATGGATGGAAATGTATCAAAGAGAGATCCAGCCTAGAATTAAGGAGAAACTTCCTGTCATGAGAACAATTAATCAGTGGAATGACCTGCCTCCAGAAGTTGTGGGTGCTCCATCACTAGAGGTTTTCAAGAAGAGATTGGACACCTATTTGATTGGGATGGTATAGGATCTTCTGCTTGAGCAGGGGGTTGGTCTAGAAGGCCTCCAAGGTCCCTTTCCAGCTCTGCTACTCTTCCGAGCTATTCTCAGAGCATATCTAGTTAGGCAACTAGTTGCTTTTGACCTGGCAAGATTCTGTCTATAAGTGAAGAAAGAAACTACTCTTAAGTAATTCCATGTTGTGCTTGGTTCTTAGGGCCTGACACAAGCCCTTAGTGACTTGGCTTTTCCTCAAAACTCCAGTTCAGCTCACGATCATGGCTTGTTTCGGCTGTGATATGTGTTTTCCCATGTTACACAACATCCTTTTCTGTTAATTTTGTTTGCTTTAGATCTGGACTGGTTAGACTAGACTAGACTAGACTAGACTAGACTAGACTAGACTAGACTAGACTAGACTAGACTAGACTAGACTAGAATAACAGAGTTGGAAGGGACCTTGTAGGTCTTTCCAGTCCACCCATTGCTCAAGCAGGAGACCCTGTATCATTTCAGACAAGTGATTGTCTAGTCTAGTCTTTTCTTAAAGTGATGAAGCGCCCACGATTTCTGGAGGCAAGCTGTTCCACTGGTTAATTGGTCCTCACTGTTAGGAAGTTTCTCCTTAATTCCAGGTTGCTTCTCTCCTTGATGAGTTTCCAACCATTGTTTCTTGTCCTGCCCTCTGGTGCTTTGGAGAATAATTTGACCCCCTCTTCTTTGTGACAGCCCCTCAAATACTGGAACACTGCTTATCATGTCACCCCTAATTCTTCTTTTCTTTAGACTAGCCCAGGGGTCGGCAACCTCGGCTCTTTTATGACTCGTGGACTTCAACTCCCAGAATTCCTGAGCTTCGTATGTTTTATGTTATACGAATAAAACCCCACTGAGAGATGGCTTTGACCGAAGGTGGTCCTATCAATTAAAACTGTAATTACTGTACTTCACGATACCTACATATAAATCACAGACAGTGAGAGATTCTGTGGCACCCAGTCCCCTTCTGAAATAAAAGGCTTCGCACCATGGTCCATGCTTTTAAGACGTTTGTGACACATCAGCAGGTTCAACCGCTCCATATCCTAAGTAATTTTCCTTGCTCGTTGGCACTTGATGATTTACGTCTTTACACAAGTCAAAGTTATTCAAAGGTTTGGATCCTTTTGTGACTTATTCCCTGAGACACTAGTAACGTGATGCCTGCTGACATTTTCAACTGAAAGTTTAGTGGATGGATTGAACCCCCCCTGCCCCCTTGAGTTTTTTTTATCTCCTGTACACAAAGGAAAGAATATCTTGGTATTGCTAGGGAGGAACAAATGTAAACATACTGTCTTACTGCTATCAACAAACCACAAGGCAGGTAATCGCTAAAGACAACAGCGGGTTACCGTAGCCTGTGAAACTAGAATCCTGTATTAAATAAGAAAGCAAGTACAAAGCAGAGAATTCTAACATTACAGAATACAAACAGAATGAGAATAACAGAGTTGGGAGGGATCTTGAAGCCCAAGCCCAGGGGTAGGCAACCTCGGCTCTTTTATGACTCATGGACTTCAACTCCCAGAATTCCTGAGTCATTGAAGTCTTTTTTTTAAATGCTGCTGTTGCAAGGGGAGCAGGAAACCCCCCCCCCCAACATGGATCACAGAAGATCAGAGGATCCAAAAGTAGCAACCCAATGGCTGATCTGTGTCGTTTTGTTTTGTGTTCTTCAAAATAAGGATGGAAATTGGAGCAGCGATTTCTGCCTCCACCCTGTCCGCAAAGAAACTGAAAACCCAGCTTCAAAATTTGACATTAGGTTTCGGCAACGCTACTTGGAGCTATTTAGAAAGTTTCGACAGAGGAATGTTTCTAAGGTGGAAATGAGGTCAGAAATGAGATATCCTCGGTGTTACCCAGTTCCATTCTCATCCTCCAAAATCTTTCCCCCAAATGATCATGGAGATGCTGCAAAGGTTGTGTGAAAAAACGGACGTAAGTCGCTTTTTTTCAGTGCTGCCGTAACTTTGAACAGTTACTAAATGAACTGTAAAAAATTCGAGGACTCCTTGTATTATCTTTCACAGTTGGCTTTGTGAGAACTTGGCCAGCAACCCAGGTGCCCGTGTAACCTTTCCCCCGCACATTTTTTGCAGAGGCAAATGAGAAACTTGTTGAAACAAAGAAAATAAAGGCAAGTGGATAACATATGTAGGCAAGGAAATGCAAATTCTTGGAAAAACCAGCCCTTTGGGGTGGCAAGTAGGACATCCCATCGCCACTTGCAGAAGCATTCCAAGAGCTTCATAGTCCGTGTTGAATAACTTGGGAGTTTAGTTTTCATACATGGTTCAAAGCTTCACCTCCACTGTCAGATATTTAATGCAAATTATAGTGGACCCAGTTTCCAGAGTTTTTCATTAGCGTCAACTCCAGCTGAGTGGCCACCATCAGCAATGCAATAAAGACCCAAAGAGTTGCTGTCCTTGGTGCTGATTTTGTTGCCCTTATAATAGTCCATAGCTACCCAAAAGTGCTCTTTCTTTTTCTTTCTTTCTTTCTTTCTTTCTTTCTTTCTTTCTTTCTTTCTTTCTTTCTTTCTCTCTCTCTCTCTCTCTCCTTCCTTCCTTCCTTCTTTCCTTTCTTCTTTCACTCAACTCCAGCTGAGTGGCTACCATCAGCAATGCAATAAAGACCCAAAGAGCTGCTCTCCCTGGTGCTGATTTTTTTGCCCCTATAATAGTCCATAGCTACCCAAAAGTGCTCTTTCTTTCTTTCTTTCTTTCTTTCTTTCTTTCTTTCTTTCTTTCTTTCTTTCTTTCTTTCTTTCTCTCTCTCTCTCTCTTTCTCCTTCCTTCCTTCCTTCCTTCTTTCCATTCTTCTTTCATTCAACTCCAGCTGAGTGGCTACCATCAGCAATGTAATAAAGACCCAAAGAGCTGCTGTCCCTGGTGCTGATTTTTTTGCCCCTATAATAGTCCATAGCTACCCAAAAGTGCTCTTTCTTTCTTTCTTTCTTTCTTTCTTTCTTTCTTTCTTTCTTTCTTTCTTTCTCTCTCTCTCTCTCTCTCTCTCCTTCCTTCTTTCCTTCCTTCCTTCCTTCCTTCCTTTCATTCAACTCCAGCTGAGTGGCTACCATCAGCAATGCAATAAAGACCCAAAGAGCTGCTGTCCCTGGTGCTGATTTTTTTGCCCCTATAATAGTCCATAGCTACCCAAAAGTGCTCTTTCTTTCTTTCTTTCTTTCTTTCTTTCTTTCTTTCTTTCTTTCTTTCTTTCTTTCTTTCTTTCTTCTCTCTCTCTCTCTCTCTCTCTCCTTCCTTCTTTCCTTCCTTCCTTCCTTCCTTCCTTCCTTTCATTCAACTCCAGCTGAGTGGCTACCATCAGCAATGCAATAAAGACCCAAAGAGCTGCTGTCCCTGGTGCTGATTTTTTTGCCCCTATAATAGTCCATAGCTACCCAAAAGTGCTTTCTTTCTTTCTTTCTTTCTTTCTTTCTTTCTTTCTTTCTTTCTTTCTTTCTTTCTTTCTTTCTTTCTTTCTTTCTTCTTTCCTTTCTTATTTCTTTCTTTCTTTTCTTTCCCTCCCTCCCCCTTCCTTCCTTCCTTCCTTCCTTCCTTCCTTCCTTCCTTCCTTCCTTTCTCTCCCTCCCTCCCTCCCTCCCTCCCTCCCTCCCTCCCTCCCTCTTTCTTCTTTCTTTATTTCTCTCTTTCTTTCTCTCTTTCTTCTGAAAACACTGCTTCTCATCCAAGAAACTTCTTCAGTTCAACTTCTTGGATGAGAAATGAATTAAAAAAAAACCCCTCCAAAAGTCCAGTTGCCTTTGGGATAAAGCACCCTTTGGGACAACCATGACCTGGATGATTGAGTATCTCCATAGGCATTCAGTCCATAGTTACATCTAGTAAGCTATCCTGCAGGAATCCTCAACTTATGACCAGGGTTGCCAAGCAAAACAGTTGTTAGGAGAACAGGACAAGAAAACCGTACTGATGATGTTACCTAGTTTGGTAACGAAACATTCCGAAATTATATTGAAACAAGCTGGGAGAATAAACCACAGCCAAAATAAATGAGTTGTGTCCAATTTTATGATCCTTTTTGCCATGGTTGTTAAGTGACTCAGTGCAGTTGTTAACTGAATCATTCAGGCATTAAGCAGATCTGGCTTCCCCCATTGACTTTGCTTGCCAGAAGCCAGCTGGCAAGATTGCACATGGCCACCTGATGACCCTGGGATACTGCAAATGTCACAAATACACAAATCAGTGCCACAATGGTCATAAGTATGAGGACTGGTTATGAGTCACTTTTTTTTCCACTGTAACTTCTAAGGGTTGCTAAAACAAGTGGTTTACCTCCATTTGATTCCTTTTTCTTTTTCTAAATAAATTATTTTATTCCCAAAGTAAAAATATTCCAAAAGAAAAAGAAGACAAGCACAGAGGAAAACCAAACAAGAACAAATGTCCATTAAACACACACACACACACACACACACACACACACACACACACAGTCTCCCCTAGTTGAATACTGATAAATGTATTTCAACAATAGTCGTTTCTCCCATTGCGCAACAAATCTAGAGTTTATGAACTTTTGCAGCTCTATTGACCCAACCAATTCGACCTGGCATTTATCTACTGCAGGGGTTCCCAACCTTTTCTACACCCCACACCCCTAGAACGCTTCTGATATATTCTCGCACCCTTTACGAAAGTTCGAATTAATGCCGACGAATTCTACACATACTCTATAATTTTGAAAACCCAAGTTTTCGCGCCCCCTGGAACATCGTCTCGCACCCCTGGTTGGGAACCCCTGATCTACTGTAAAAAAAGAACAGTTAATGGGAAAGCCATTAAATTTCAAAGCTCTCTGTCATCAATCTATATAGGTAGTCCTCGACTTACAACCATTGGTTTAGTGACGGTTCAAAGTTACAACGGCACTGAAAAAAGCCATTTAGGATTGCTTTTTCACATTTACGACCACTGGGGCATCTCCACGGTCACGTGATCAAATTTCAGGTGCTCGACAACTGACTCATATTTATGACGGTCGCAGTGTCTCTCCTCTCCCCCCCCCCTTTTGCAACTTTCAGAGAAGCAAAGTCAACGGGGAAGCCGGGTTCACTTAACGACCGTCTGACTAACGTAACAACCGCAGTGATTCATTTAACATCTGTGGCAAAAAAGGCTGTAAAACGGGGGTGGGGTGGGGAAACCTACTTAACCAATGTCTCACTTAGTGACAGAAATTTTGGGCTCGAAGTTAGCCGTACATCGGTGTGTGTGTGTGTGTGTGTGTGTGTGTGTGTGTGTGTGTGAGCTACCTGTATTATTGTATTTTCCCTGGGTTTAATTCCTG
>NC_139514.1:7428426-7623905 GCF_947247035.1 Vipera ursinii
TAGAATAGAATAGAATAGAATAGAATAGAATAGAATAGAATAACAGAGTTGGAAGGGACCTTGGAGGTCATCTAGTACAACCCTCTGTTCAGGCAGGAAGCCCTATACCATTTCAGACAAATGGCTGTCCAGTCTCTTCTTAAAAACTTCCAGTGATGGAGCATTCACCGCTTCTGGATGCAAGTCATTCCACTGGTTAATTCTTCTTACTGTCAGGAAATTTCTCCTTAGTTCTAGGTTGCTTCTCTCTTTGGTTAGTTTCCATCCATTGCTTCTTGTCCTGCCTTCAGGTGCTTTGGAGAATAGCTTGAGTCTCTCTTAGCTTTATAGACTAGCTTGACTTATTCACCCACTCACCTAAGCTGCCTTTGTAGCACTTGCCCACAGGTCTGTAACACCTGCTCGCGGCACCTGCCCACCAACCCACAGCTCTTACCCACTGGCCTGCTTTCCTTATAGTCCTGCCTCGTCTCACATTGTGTCCATGTGAAGTCTTTGCTTAACAACTTACATGGTGCCGGAGGTTATGACGGCAACCGGGACTGCTGGAATCCACACTGCTGAGCAACATGTGACAGCAGCTTTATGACTGCATTGCCTAGTGATGCAAATTCCGGTTTGAGCTGCTGTCATAATCCAGGGACTACCTATATGGTGTGGCTGTCCATGGTCCTGAAGGAGGAGCACTTGATTTCAAGGTTTCCAGAACTTAGAATTGGCACAGAAGGCACAGAATCATGCCCAAATCCTGCACAATTCCTCAAAAAATAAAGGAGGAATGAATGTTGTTATGAAGGAACCCTTAGGTCTGCATGGACCGATATTTAAAGCAAAAAGGCAAGCAAATCCATTCAATACATATTCAGCATACATTGAAAATAACGATTTGCTGCCATGTGAAGGCAGCAAATTAACATGATTAAGCCAGCATAAAAGTTCTTGCATTCCTTGCCAAACCTCTACAGCTAGAAGTGATCATTGCCATTCTGCTGTCACTCGTGATACAGGTCTTTCTTTCCTATTAAAAGATACCTCGTTTCATTAGTTTAATCATTTTGTACTAAATTATTCTACCTTAAAAGGGTCTTTTGAAGAGATAGCCAGAAAAATCAGCCAAACATTTTTATGACCTATTATTTGCTCTTCCTTGTGATTGTAGCTGGTTGCGTGTGTGTGTTAGCTAAGCAAGAATGGCTTTTGACATTCATCACTAAACAACTTTTTTCCCCCTTAGGTATGGCTAAATCACTGATACGAGGAATCCTCGGCTTATGGCCATAACTGATCCCAGAATTAGGTCGTAAGTTGTAGTGGTAGTTAAGCAGGTCCTCATGTTAGATGTTCCTGATTTTACAACCTTTTCTGTAGCAGTTGTTAAGTGAATATGGCAGCTGTGAATCAAACACAATGGTTGTGAAACGAATCCCTTATGCCCAATAAGCAATTTATCCTGGAAGCTGGAAGTAAACTTTGGAAAACAACAAAAATGCCCAAAAGTATAGTCAGATGATTGGCAAACAGCCGCAAATGTGAGCTGGTTGCCAAGCAATCAAAATGAGATGACATGACTGCAGTATGTGTGTGTGTGTGTGTGTGTGTGTGTGTGTGCATGTGGGGGAAACTGTTGGAACTTTGAAACAGGTTGTAAGTAGTTCTGGAAAGGTCCGTTGTAACTTCAAACATCCACTAAGTGATCAGCCACTAAGTGAGGACCAGCAGTACAATGCTCCATCATTGGATGTTTTCAAGAAGAGACTGGATAGCCACTTGTCTGGAATGGGATAGGTTCTCCTGCTTGAGCAGGGGGTTGGACTAGAAGATCTCCAAGGTCCCTTCTAGTTCTGTGATAAATTTATTATTTATTTATTTATTTGATTTATATACCGCCCTTCTCCCGAAGGACTCAGGGCGGTGTACAGGGCAATAAGATGCAATAAAAATACAATATATAAAAAAGTTAAAAGGAGAATTAAATAAAATAGCCCAATTACAATAAAAAGTTAATTAAAATTACAATTAAAATACCCCAAACCCATCAGGCCAGGCTGGCTTGTTCAAATAGGTGAGTTTTCAGGTCACGGCGGAAAGAGCGAAGGTCAGGAGCCATCCGGAGCTCAACCGGTAAATGATTCCAAAGGTCTGGCGCGCCCACAGAGAAGGCCCTCCCCCTGGGGGCCGCCAGCCGACACTCTCTGACCGACGGCACCCTGAGGAGGCCCTCTCTGTGGGAGCGCACAGGACGAAGGGAAGTTGACGCCGGCAGCAGGTGCTCCCGTAAGTAATCTGGACCCATGCCAAATTGGTAGATTCTTGTGTATACAGTAGGTATAAGCCATAAATCAGCTTAATTGAAACTTAATGTGCGGTCCTTATTCGCCGCACCAATAAGGATGTGTGCTAAATGTACATGTGTTCCAGTGATGTGCAACCTTTTTTAAGGCTAGAGTTGACCTTTAACCAGCATGTAAGGACTCTATGTCTCCCCAAATAGTAAACAAACAGGCCAATACAACTTGATTAAAATGAAAGTAATAAGATACATGGGTTGCCTTGAACATTTTGTAATTTCCACTGGTCCTGATCAAAGCAACAGGTTTGGCAGCAATTTGCACAAATCCTGGAGGGCTCAATATAGCCCTTGAGCTTCAGACTGCATGCTCACAATGCAACTTTGTAATGAAATGTCGATGCTTTTTTCCAGCATCAACTGCAACTAATGCAGTTTAAGATATGGTTGAGTGCTGCAAGAAGAAGGAATCACTACTGACCTCTTAGTTCCAAAGATAAAGGCAAGAAAACTGACCAAAGAGAGAAGCAACCTGGAACCAAGGAGAAACTTCCTAGTGAGGACAATCAACCAGTGGAACTGCTTGCCACCAGAAATCGTGGGCGCTCCATCAATGGAGATCTTTAAGAAGAGACTGGACAATCACCTGTCTGAGATGGTATAGGTCCTCCTGCTTGAGCGGGGGGCTGGACTAGAAGACCTCCAAGGTCCCTTCCAGTTCTACTCTACTCTACTCTACTCTACTCTACTCTACTCTACTCTACTCTACTCTACTCTACTCTACTCTACTCTACTATACTATACTATACTATACTCTATTCTATTCCGGCTAAAAGCATGAAGCCTTCTGACATATGAGAAGTTATTGCTGTTATCCTGAAGTACCTTAAATTAATAGATTCCTGACAGGAATGCAATAATTAATCCATTTCATCACATATGAGCTTCTGCAGTTTGCAAACTGCAGGAATCTTCCAGAATTTTGTTCTGCAAATCCACTCCCCGGCGGATTCATTTATTTCTGTTTCCTCTCTGTATTAGCCTTGCTTCCTGCAAGCTGCTGATAGTTTCTTGATGGACGTTTAAGCTACGCTGCTGCATGCTGATGCGTTATCCTCCTGCATCTCGATCGGATTTGGGGTTGTTTCCCCCCCCTGCCCTTTCAAAGCTTCTGCAAGCAAACCTAATCTCTCTTCACGAAATGCAATTTCGTTCTTGCTTGACTCAGCTGCTGAATGAACTTTGTGTCTAGGACGACGGTTTTTTTTTTAAAAAAAAATTCTTACTTTTGTGATTGTTCTTTTGGTAGTAACCCACGAAGCTTAAGTGGATACTGGCTTCTACCGGTAGTCCTTGACTTACGACTGTCCGCTTAGCAACCATTCGAAGTAACGAACAGAGCCCGCAAAGACTACATACGGCCGGTTTTTGGAAGTCTGATGTTGGCCACAGACACAGTCAGATGACTGCATTTTGGGTGCTCAGCAACCAGCCCGCAGTCATGTGACCGTGATGTATGACCCTTTTGCTGGAAACCATGGTTAGCTTCCAGTTCCCCGCAAAAACAAGCTCATAGCGAACCATGCTTTCGCTTAATGACTGTGGCATCTACTTAATGACCATGATATTAGCTCAATGACGATTATAGAAAAGGTGGTCCAGTCCCATGGTGGCCCACTTTACAATCTTCATGACTAACAATTGTAATTGTAAGGAGGCCGAGGAGGAGAGGTCCCGGGGCTTATGGAGCGAAGGAACTGGATGAGGCTGTCGGCAGGCCCAGAGGAAGGGAGAGAGGCTTTTGGAGAAGCTGGTGGCAGCGACAGCGTGCTCCAGGGGCGAAAAGAAGCAAGGCCTTTTTAAGGAAAAGGTGGAAGAGTCAGGATCAGAAAAAGCAAAGGAGGCGAGGTTGGCGTGCAGGAATACAATCTAATTTGAGGGCTAATCCACACGGAGCCCGGTTTCCATCTGTCCTGTTTGCCATCGTTCGATGCCTAGAGACTAAAATGGACGATCTGAAACTTGAGCTGGAAGCCACGAACAAGAAGTGTATATCGGAGGTGGTGGCCCTTTGAGAGCTGTAAGCAGCGAAATTTCATTTCGGTGCATGCCGACTGGTGTACATTCAAAGTGACAATAAAGTTGTTGCTATTGTTATTGCTAATCGCTAGGCTCAATTATGCAAATGGGGCAAAACTGTCAAGGTGACGATTTAGAAGCTAACCAGCTTGTATAATGTGAGATGAATGATGCAATGTTAGGAATGACTCAGCAGGAGTCTGTATCTCTTTAAGAGCTTGAGTACAAAAGGGAAGGCCTTGCTGCAGTCTTTCTCTCTCGTCCCTTTCCTGCTGTAACTGCTGTGTGTTGGAGTTTGCCGAATTATCACCACATGGATGTATCTTGTTTCTAGTGTGTATTTGTAGATAGTATAATATACACCATTTTGATACAAACCACTGTGTACTGTATTTACCCCTGGGTTACCTCAGCACAATAAGACTGTGCATGCTCTGACAGGTTATGGGCCTAGAATGAGGACAAACCCAGTGACAGTTTGACCCAGAGGAGTTAAGCCTTCTGTTTTATGGTGGTTTGTAGTGGTTTAAAGAAGCACGCAACATGGCTTCCATCAGTGTAACGGGAGGAGGTTTCGCAGTTTCTCGGCTGAATGAGACAAGTTACCTCTCCTGGAGTCTGAAAATGGAGATGTACCTGCAAAGGGAGGAGTTGTGGATGAGAGTTACTGATCCACCTGCAGCCCTGGATGATGGGGAGCGGAGAAAGAATGAGGAAACGTTGGCCAGCATAATCCTGAGTTTAGAGGATAGCCAGCTGATACACGTGAGGGGTCTCCAGTCTGCTAAGGAATGCTGGGAAGCTTTGTGCAGTGTGTATGCGAGAGAAACTGCAAGCAGCAAAGTAACATGACCGTGATTTATGACAGTTTTGCTGGAAACCAGGGTTAAGTTCCAGTTTCCGGCAAAAACCAGCCCATAGAGAACAATGCATTTGCTTAATGACTGTGGCATTTCCTCAATGACCATGAAAATTATACAGAAAAGGTTGTCCGGTCCTGTGGTGGCCCACTTTACAATCTTCATGACTCACAACTGTAATTGGTAGACTCAGTTATGTAAATAGGGCAAAACTCGCTTAGCAATGAACCCGGCCTTTCATGCCTGACAGTCAGGAGCTCTTTGGCACCTCCCCGCAGGGCCTCAACGGCAGCCATCTTTTGGGGCCATCCTTGAGTGGGAGAGAGAGAAAAATTATAGACCTGCCTTCACAAAACAGCTGAGGAGACTGAAGCAATGAAGCCTAGTTTCTTAATTCCACTCTCTCGGTATGCAAAATGAAAGAACAATTATCGTAGTGTCCCGGAACCCTAAATGCGTAAAAATGTAGCCAAAAGGCTTTCTTATAATCCACAGCAAATTGCAAAAAATAAATAAATTACAGAGCTGCTGATCAGTTTTAAGGTAGCCCTTGGCTGGCAAGCCTTTGTTTAGTGACCATACAAAGTGACAATGGCCGTGGAAAAAAGTAAAATAACGACCGCTTTTCATTCTTACGACCGTTCCGGCCTGCCCATGATCCTCACATGATCAAAATTCATGCACTTGGCAACTGACTTGTATTTATGACGGTTGCAGAGTCCCGGGGGGGCAGGTCCTGTGACCCGCTTTTGCGACGGTCCGACAAGCAAAGTCAATGGGGGAAGCCAGACTCATTGAACCGCCATGCGCCTGAGTTAACAACCGCACAGATTCGCTTAAGAACTGTGGCAAGAAAGGTCGTAAAATGGGTCAAAACTCACTTAGCCACTGCCTTGCTTAATAATGGAAATGTTAATAGAGAATTACTAGATTCACTTAACAACCATGTTACTAACTTAACAACTGCGGTGATTGTTAACTGTGGCAAGATTAAGCCAGATTCACTTAGAATAGAATAGAATAGAATAGAATAGAATAGAATAGAATAGAATAGAATAGAATAGAATAGAATAGAATAGAATAGAATAGAATAGAATAGAATAGAGCTGGAAGGGACCTTGGAGGTCTTCTAGTCCAGCCCACTGGTCAAGCAGGAGAATCTATACCGTCTCAGACAAGTTACTGTCCAGTCTCTTCTTAAAAACCTCCAGTGATGGAGCATTCACCGCTTCTGGAGGCAGGTTGTTCCACTGGTTAATTGTCCTCACTGTCAGGAAGTTTCTCCTTAATTCCAGGTTGCTTCTCTCCTTGATCAGTTTCCAACCATTGTTTCTCATCCTTCCCTCTGGTGCTCTGGTGAACAACCTGGCCCCCCTCTGCCTTGTGGCAGCCCCTCATATACTGGAACACTGCTATCATGTCTCCCCTATTTCTTCTTTTCTTTAGACTAGCCAAACCCAAGTCCCACAGCTGTTCTTTGTATGTTTTGGTGTCCGGGTTGCGCTTCTCTGATTTTTCCCCCCAAACTCTCAACATCTTTTTTGTGATACGGTGACCTGTGCTGGGCTCAAAATTTTGGTCGTTATGTCGACAATTACCTGTATTATGACGGCAAGGGATCACAAGCCTGGCAAAGTTTTTCTAAAGTCACGGCTGGGAGAAATTGAAAGGATTCACTAACAGTAGATGGCAGAGCTGGCCTTTTCTTTGTCAACTACGGCACCGTGCAGGCCGTAGAACAGTAGAATGTTAATTCCAAATCTTCTTCGAAGCCATCATCCTACAAAATGGCAGTTTGGTTGCTGATACCGGAGAATAAAATGTCCTTTCCCATCCAGCCACGAAGGTCAGGTAATCCTTGACCTACAACAGTTCATTTAATGGCCATTCAAAGTTACAACCACACTGGGGGAAAAAAACAATTTAGCACCCTTTGGGACACTTATGACCGTTGCAGCATCCCGATGGTCATGTCATCAAAATTCGGATGCTTGGCCACTGATTCGTATTTATGACGGTTGCAGTGTCTGACCATCTGACAGGCAAAGTCAATGGGGAAAGCCAGATTCACTTAACAACTGTGTCATTAACTTAATAACTGCGGTGATTCACTTAAGGATGGCGGCAAGAAAGGTCGTTAAATAGGGCAAAACTCCCTTAACGAATGTAGTGCTTAGCAACAGAAAATTGGGGCATTTTTGTGGCCGTAAGTCGAGGACTACCCCTGTATATCATGGTATAAATATGCATTTATGATATAATAATATAATATGATAGTAATAATGGAGTTTTAGTTTCTGTAGCCAAGAAATTAAAAGACGCTTGCTCCTGGGGAGGAAAGCCATGGCAAATCTTGACAGCACACTAAAAAGCAGAGACATCACCCTGCCAACAAAAGTGTGCATAGTCAAGGCTATGGTCTTCCCAGTTGCAATGTATGGCAGTGAAAGTTGGGCCATAAGAAAGGCTGAGCGCCAAAGAATTGAGGCCTTTGAACTATGGTGCTGGAGAAGACTCCTGCGAGTCCCTCAGACTGCAAGGTGATCAAACTGGTCAGTCCTAGAGGAGATCAACCCTGACTGCTCTTTAGAAGGCCAGTTCCTGAAGCTAAAACTCAAATACTTTGGCCACCTAATGAGAAGGAAGGACTCACTGGAGAAGAGCCTCATGCTGGGAAAGATTGAGGGCAAGAGAAGACGGGGACGATAGAAAACGAGGTGGTTGGATGGAGTCACTGAAACGATAGGCGTGACCTTAAATGGACTCCAGAAGATAGTAGAGGACAGGAAGGCTTGGAGGAACGTTGTCCATGGGGTCGCAATGGGTCAGACATGACTTCGCAGCTAACAACAACAAATAATGGATTTGGAAGGGACCATGGAGGTCTTCTAGTCTAACCCCCTGCTCTGGCAGGAAACCCTATGCTTATATTTATTCAAAGTTGACTGTGAAAAGAGAAAAACAGGAGACCATCAGTTCAAAAAATCTGCTCACCTCCTTTCCATCATCTCTCTACAGCAGAGGTCCCCAACCTTTTGGGCACCAGGGACCGGTTACATGGAGAGAGCTTTTTCTGTGGACCAGAGGGGGCGTGGTTTTGTGTGCTACCTGCGTCCTGCAGATGTGGCTTTGCTTGTTTGTCTGGATCGGTTGCTGCCATGCCATGACCAGCAGGGGGTTGGGGACCCTTGCTTTACAGGTACCATTCACCCTTCAGAAAGGATCCTATGTGTTTTTAAACTATATTGGAGTGATATTTCCAATGGTTCGTATTGCTTGTAAACCATGTTAGGAGGAGGGTTTTTTAAAAAAAAAATGTCTGAAAGGATTGTAACGGTAATCATAACTGTGGTAATGAATTATTGTTATGATTAGCATCTGGCGTTGTTATGGTAGCCAGGAGAACACCATGCAAATGCAGAATGGTCGTTTGGCTTGCCAAGATACCAGCCCTATTTTAGGAGACTCTGGCACATTTCTCATGGTGCGCCGCAAGAGGGCAAACTGGCTTCGCACCGGAGAGAAAGACCAGCGGCTCTTCTGGCAGCATCACCCATGGCCCCCTCCCCCCCCTGCATCCCCCTCCCAAGTGAGCAACCGGAAAAGTACAGAACCGTCAGGAAACTGACTGCCTGCACAGAGCACCAACTCGTCTCCACACCCAAGTGGTACCTATCCATCTACTTGCACAGAACATGCTTTCGAATTGCAAGATGGACAGAAGCTGAGGCAAGTGACGGGAGCTCACTCCACCAAACAGAGCTGGGGCTCAAACCACTGGAGTTTTCCAATCTCCATATTAGAAATTATAGAGAATATTCATAGCTCTGGTTGTGGTTTTAAGCAGACATTTGTCCTCCGAGCTTGCTGCTTGGCTCCCGGAGGTTTAATTACCAAACTATATCTTCAGTAGGGTTGATCAACAAGTATATTGACTTAGAAGCAGCGTACGGACCAATAATCAACAAACACGTTAACTTAGAAGCAGTGTATGGACCAATAATCAACAAACACATACACTTAGAAGCAGCGTTCGGACCAATAATCAACCAACACATTGACTTAGAACCAGCGTTCGGACCAATAATCAACCAACACGTTGACTTAGAAGCAGCGTACGGACCAATAATCAACAAACACATTGACTTAGAAGCAGCGTACGGACCAATAATCAACCAACAGGTTGACTTAGAAGCAGCGTACAGACCAATAATCAACAAACATGTTGACTTAGAAGCAGTGCATGGACCAATAACCAACAAGTTGACTTAGAAGCAGCGTACGGACCAATAATCAACAAACATGTTGACTTAGAAGCAGCGTACGGACCCGTAATCAACAAACACATTGACTTAGAAGCAGCGTACGGACCGATAATCAACAAACACATTGACTCAGAAGCAGTGTACGGACCAATAAGGAAGCGGGCCACAGAACCAACCCTTGTCCCCCCACAGCTGAATTTCACACCTCACAGCAACCAGTCAGAAGTCACAAGACCAGAATCAATCTTGTGAATCAGCCAGCCATGTGATTCAGTCAGTCCTGTGATTCAACCAGTCACAAAACCAACTGAGAACAGCAGGACAAATATAAATGACATTTCACCCCCAAAAGCCCCATTGAAGATGTTACCTAGTTTGGTAATAAAATGTTCAGGAGACAAACAGCAAACTCAAAGGACAAAGTTCCACCTGAACTATCTTCAGCATCATTAAGCCTCTGAGTCGCCATGCCTCTTTATAAGAATGAATGAATGAATGAATGAATGAATGAATGAATGAATCAATCAATCAATCAATCAATCAATCAATCAATCAATCAATCACTGTCTCTGAATTATCTGTTTTCTGCCAAAGATATTTCTTGGGTAATGGGAAAATGGGAAATTAAGACAATGATTAAACCATGCCTCTTTATAAAAAGGAATGAATGAATGAATGAATGAATGAATGAATGAATCCCTCCCTCCCTCCATCTATCCATCATTCAATTAATTAATCAATCAATCCATCAATCAATCAATCAGTGTCTCTGAATTATCTGAATTGCTTTTTGCCAAAGATATTTCTTGGGTAATGGGAAATTAAGACAATGATTAAACCATGGCTCTTTATAAAAATGAATGAATGAATGAATGAATGAATGAATGAATGAATGAATCCATCCATCCATCCATCCATCCATCCATCCATCCATCCATCAATGTCTCTGAATTATCTGAATTGTTTTCTGCCAAAGATATTTCTTGGGTAATGGGATAATGGGAAATTAAGACAATGATTAAACCATGCCTCTTTATAAAAAGGAATGAATGAATGAATGAATGAATGAATCAATCAATCAATCAATCAATCAATCAATCAATCCATTCATCCATCTATCCATCCATCCATCCATCCATCCATCCATCCATCCATCCATCCATCATCAATGTCTCTGAATTATTTGAATTGCTTTCTGCCAAAGATATTCCTTGGGTAATGGGAAATTAAGACAATGATTAAACCAAAGCAAACGCATGCCAACCTAGCTAATAGAATGGAAAACCAGAAGGGTTATGATGTTGGATTTAGACTGGAGATTCCCAGGACTAGGTCCCATCCTCTGTCATGGAAATTTGGTGGACCCTTCAAGCCAAATCCCTCTCTCTTTCAGCCCCAGAGATCTGGGGAAGTCGCAGTTGTGGGAATAAAAATAAGGTGGGATCTCCAGATAAGTTGCCTTGAGCTCCTAAAGGAGGGGGGAAAAATGTGATTTGATAACGTATGAACTAAACACGCCCGAATTATGTTTTGGCTTAGAAGCCTTACGCGTAAACCAAACCAAACCAAACCCAAAAGACGGTCAGATGGTAATTACTTACAGACAAAATTTGATCTCCTCTCTGCAGTTCCCCACTGAGGTCGGCTGGTCCACCTGCTAGGATGAAGGAGACAAAAATGCCTTCCCTGTCTTCTCCTCCTACAATGTTAAAACCAAGCCCGGTCGAGCCCTTATGTAAGACAACTTTCCGAGGCTCCCTGTGAAAAGAAAAGAACATGGCTTACCTACTCGTATGTCCTAGGCAAAATACAGGCAACCCGTTAAATAGGTCTTTCCCAATTTCTTTTCAGAATAATATCACTCGGGCCAATTTCACTCTTTTATAAACCCACAGAAGCTTATTTCAATACAGGTAGTCCTCGGCTTAATAATAACAATAATACTAATAATAACAACAACAAAGTTGGAAGGGATTTTGGAGATCATCTAGTCCAACCCCCTCCTCAGGCAGGAAACCCTATACCACTTCAGACAAATGGCTGTCCAGTCTCTTCTTGAAAACTTCCGGTGTTGGAGCATTCACCGCTTCTGGAGGCAGGTTGTTCCACCGGTTAATTGTTCCAACTGTCAGGAAGTTTCTCCTTCGTTCTAGGGTGCTTCTCTCTTTCCAACAGTTCATTTAGGGACCGTTCAAAGTTACAACGGCACTGGAAAAAGTGACTTATGACCGTTTTTCACACTTACGTCCATGGCAGCGTCCCCATGGTCACCTGATCAAACTTTGGGTGCTTGGCAACTGACCCACATTTATAACAAGTCGCCGTATTCCCTGGTCATGTGATCCTCTTTTGCGACCTCCTCACAAGCGAAGTCAAGGGTGGGGGGCGGAAGGCCGAATCCGCTGAACGGCCCTGTTACTAAATTGAACTGCAATGATTCACTGAACAAATGTGGCAAGGAACGTCGTAGAATGGGGCAAAAACCCACTTAGCAACTGTTGTTGCCTAGCAACGGAAATTTTGGACTCATTTGCAGGACGTCGGTTGACTTCCGGCCACAGCCGAGCTCAAAATTTCCGCTGCTAAGCAAGGCAGTTGTTAAGTGATTTACGTCCCACCTTATGACCTTTTTTTGCCCTGGCTGTGAAGCGAAGCACTGGAGTTAAGGGAATCCTGCAGTTGTGAACGTGAAGCTGGGTTCCCACATTGACTTTGCACCCTGAGAAGGTTGCAAACGCCATTCACAGGACCGAGAGACACTGCAACCGTAGCAAATACTTCCAGGTTTGCAAGCACCCGAAGTTCGATCATGTGACCACGGGGATGCTGCAAGGGTCATAAGTATGAGAATCTGGTCCCAAGTCCCTTTTTTTTTCCAGCGCTGCCGTAACTCTGAACGGTCATTAGACGTTTTGTTGTAAGTCAAAGGCCAGCTTAGTTCTGACTGATGCGTTTTCCTATTAATTCCACCAGGTAAACCTTGGCAGCATTTTATAAAAAGCCTGAATCTCTTAATTCTAGGCTTTCCCCCCCCTCCCCCACCACCACCTCTCTTCCATAAGATGTCCTTCTTGCTTGTTCACTCAGCAAATAACAGAATAACAGAGTTGGAAAGGGACCTGGGAGGTCTTCTAGTCCAACCCCCTGCTCAAGCAGGAGACCGGCTACCATTTCATAAGAAGGGCTGCCCGATCTATTCTTAAAAACCTCCCGTGATGGAGCGTTGACCGCACGTAGATTGTTTCAGGGGAAATTTTAACAACTCTTGAGAGTTTTAGAGTCCAGGTTTTATATTCCTGGCTCTTCCCAAACGCTATCCCAACTGGGTTTCTAAGGGTGAAGCAAATCCTAAGCTGTTCTGACTATCTTTTGGGGTTCACGCTTTACTCTAAAGGTGGGTTGTAGCCTGTCCCCCTCCAATCCAGCAGTTTTGCGTTGATCTGAAAGCTCCTATTGGCACAGGGAGAAAAAAACAACCTTGCTTTTCCTTTCAAAACTGATTGCACCCCGATGCCAACCTTGACGGGATCACTCTGCGCCTCTCTGCTGGCAGTCCCACTTCGGATTTTTTTTCTTCGCAGAATCAATTCAGTTTTTAATTGCGTAATTGTGACCCAGCATAACTCTTACAGGAAAACGGGACAGCTGTTTCTGGGCACGGCGCGAGCGTTTTCCTCCACGGAGACACCCCTTCCTGGCAATTATATTTTTCTTTCTCTCCCCACCAAAGGAAGCGATTGAAAATCAAAATGTTGCACAGGGTGGTGAGGCTGGATGGAAAAAAGTCCCAAGTCACCGTCTGGCTTCTGGATCCAACAGCCTCGTCCACAATGCAAAAAAACAACAACCAATTACAGCAAAAACCAGCAGGTGAAACGAAAGACGTGGGATTGAAGCTGCAGCAGACTGCAGCAGAAGGCACTGTGGATCGCACACTTGATTGTTGACGAATTAGGTCAGTGCCCCCCGCCACCAACCTTTCGGGCACCAGGGACCGGTTCCGTGGAGAGAGGGTTTTCCCACTGACCGGAGAGAGCGTGGTTTCACGTGCTGACAGCATCCCCGTGGATGCTTCTGGCCGGCTATGGACCAGTTGAGGACCCCTGAATTAGGTGGAATGTCCCAAAGGTGTTTTTTCAAGAGGCAACTGGACTTTTTTTTTTGTTTTTTTTTTCTTGAAGGTGTTTCGCTTCTCACCCAAGAAGCTTCTTCAGTTCTAACTCTGAAGCACTGAAGAACTCGAGAAGCTTCTTGGATGAGAAGCGAAACGTCTTCAAGGAAAAATAAAAAGTTCAGTTGCCTCTTTGAACAAGCACCTTTGGGACAACCATGACCTGGAGGACTGAGACCCTCCACAGACAATTAGGTGGAATAGAATAGAAAAGAGCTGGAAGGGACCTTGGAGGTCTTCTAGTCCAGCCCCCCGCTTAAGCAGGAGAACCTACACCATCTTCTTCAAAATCTCCAGTAATGGGGGGGCGCCCACAATTTCTGTGTGGGGGATTTAAATGAAAAGTAGGACCTTGATAAGCTATGAGGTAAAATATTCCAGACTACACATCTCCTTTGGTGAGATGCCTTCTCAAGTATTGTGTCCAGTTCTGGAAAACGTACTTGAGAAGCTGGAATAAGTTAAGAGAAGGTCAACAAGGGGGTTGAGGGAACCATAAACAGGAAACAGGAAAGCAGATGTCTGATGAAGATGACACTGAAAGACCTGGAGAGGTTTGAGGTGGAGAAGGGAGGACTGGGGCTGAAGATTGAAGTGGTCTTCAAAGGACTGAAAGGATCTCTTTGGGTGAAAGGCAAGATCTGTTTCTGTTGTTCCAGAGTACAGAACACAGAATGATAGCTATAAAGGAACCAGGAAATAGGAAAACAGATTGCCGTTGAATTTTAGGAGGAGAAGGTACTGACTGTAGGGGATGGTGCTCATCTCTGTTTCAAGGCTATCAAGCCAGCGCTGTAGGAAGACCTTTCCGAGCTCATGTGTCAGCATGATGTCACAGAGCTTTCTTACCTTCCCATCAAAATGGTACCTATTTATCTACTCGCATTTGCATGCTTTCAAATCGCTACTGTAGCTTGGCAGGAGCTGGAGTGAGGATGGGAGCTCGCCCCATTGCGTGGCGCTGGGGTCTTGAACCTGGGCTGCCAGCTTTCCAGCTTGTGAGCTCAGAGTCTTAACCGCTGAGCCACCATGCTGCCCAAAAGAAGATTGAGCTAGGTCAGGGGTAGGCAACCTGGGCTCTTTTATGATTCGTGGACTTCAACTCCCAGAATTCCTGAGCCAGTCTGAGAGAAACTATGGCCCCTTCATGACTTGTGGACTTCAACTCCCAGAATTCCTGAGCCAGTATGGCTCAGCTTGGAAACCTCTCCCTTTTCCCTCAGCATGGCTGGCTCAGGAATTCGGGGAGTTGAAGTCCACGAGTCATAAAGTGGCCTAGGCCAAAAGTAGGCAACCTTGGCTCTTTTATGACTCGTGGACTTCAACTCCCAGAATTCCTGAGCCAGCATGGCTCATCTTGGAAACCTCTCTCTTTCCCCTCAGCATGGCTGACTCAGGAATTCTGGGAGTTGAAGTCCATGAGTCATAAAAGAGCCGAGGTTGCCTACCCCTGAGCTAGGTTTTAAATCTGTTTTGACACCTTTTTTTTGGCGTGGCTGTTACTAGGAGCAGAGGTGGCGCAGTGGTTCGAATGCAGTAGTGCAACTACTTCTGCTGATTGTTGGCTGCCAGCAGTTCAGCAGTTCGAGTCTCACCGGCTCAGCCTCCTGAGGTTGGTAAAATTGAGCATCCAAACCAATAGATCAGGAGTGAACTGTGACAGATCGCTAGGCAAAAGAAGGGATTCTTTTGATGATGGTTAGTTTCCCTACAGGCAATAGTAAGAAACCATCAGCCTTGGCAGGAGTATTTAGAAGGAAAGAGGGAGCAGAGCTGGCGCAGTGGTTCGAATGCAGTATTGTGGTCTGACTCTGCCCACTGCCAGGAGTTCGATCCTGACCGGCTCAAGCCTTTCCATCCTTCCAAGATAGGTAAAAGGTGGACCCAGGTTGTTGTTGTTGGGGGGGGGGCAATATGCTGTCTATTGCTATTGCTATTAAGCAACGATAACAACGATGTCTCTCATTAGTGGTTAGAACGGTGATATCAATTCCACTAGTTCAGAACTATTCTTATATATTGAATAGCATGGATTGCTATCAAATATTGTCAACAGACGCGCAATGTCAGCAGGAGGAGTTGATAGAAGGGACAATCTCTCAAAGATCAATTCTTTTGTTAATCATCCTTTTGTTTGTAGTTTCATTTTAGTTAACCTTGATCCTTTGTGTCTTCAGGAAATATCCTGTAGGGCTGGGTTTGTTGTTTTTTTTTTAAACACATTTCCAGAAGTGATTTATAAGAAATTTCCCTATAGATTCTATCCTATAAATTCTAGATATTATTGTTTTTTATTATTGTTGTTTATTATATTTGGTGGCAGAGTCAGCTAGATATTCAGTCTGGGTTTGCCATTTTGTCCATCTATCGAGTTCTCCCCAAGGGCCTAGGATCTCCCTAAGAACAGGCAGATGTGGATGCTTATTATTATTGTTTTATTTATTTTTATCCCACCTTTATTGTTTTTCATAAATAATTCAAAGTGGCAAATACAGTATATCTAATACTCCTTCTTTCTCCTATTTTTCCCATAACAATGACACTGTGGGGTGAGTTGGGTTGACAGAGAATGACTGGCACAAAGTCACCCAGCTGCCTTTAATGTCTAAGGTGGAACTAGAATTCCCAGTCTCCTGGTGATTGGCTCCAAAGTCAACCAGCTAGCTTTCATGCCGAAGGCAGGACCATAATTCACAGTTTCCCAGTGATTGGCCCAAAGTCATCTAGTCAGCTTTCAGGCCTAAGGTGGAACTAGAATTCCCAGTCTCCTGGTGATTGGGCCAAAATCACCCAGCCGGCTTTCATGCCTAAGGTGGGACTAGAACTCCTAGTCTCCTGGTGATTGGCTCAAAGTCACCCAGCAGACTTTCATGCCTAAGGCAAGACTACAATTCACAGGCTCCTGGTGATTGGCCCCAAATCAACAATTCTGAATCTCTTTCTTGAATACTAGACAGATTCGGGAACTGTGTACACACAGTCTTAACCTCTTAAAGGAAAGAGGCAGCATATGTGATATAATAAATTATATTCAGGAGACAAGAGTATATGTAGATTCAATGGTTATGAATGGAAAAAAAAAGCTTAAACAAATGTCAGTGGCAAGGATCGAAACTTTATCATATTGGTTCCCTCTTACCCTTCTATTGACATGGTCCTCTGGATATTCACGGTGGGAGGCTGGGTTACAGAACTATGCCTGGAATGACTGCATGAAAAGGAAAAGGAAAAGGAAATGGAAAAGGAAAAAGGAAAAGGAAAAGGAATTAATAAAAATAGCAGGAGGTGGGGGTTTTTTGCTCATGGAGGTTCATGGTCTTATTGTGACCAAAGTGATTGGATCATCTAAAATAGCAGGTTGTAGATCCCATATGGATGCCCACGGAACAATTGTGCATCCAGTGAGATTGAAGAGGACAAAAAACATAAAATAGGGCAATGGCAGTTGAGGCTGATGCTCTGACGTAATGCAAGTCAAATAACTCTTTTTGGGAAATAGGATAATCATGTTTGATGTCTTGCCCATGAAAATGAATACCTCTGGCATTACTTTTCCACCTGGAATGTACAGAGATGTATTACCAAAAATGTCACTTTATGGAATAACCATCCATCTGTCCATCCATCCAGCTATTCACCAACTCATCCATCCATCCATCCATCCATCCATCCATCCATCCATCCATCCAAATCATCCATCTATCAAGTTATCCATCTGTTGCTTTATCTATCCATCCATCCACCTATCCATCCATCCACCATCCATCCATCCACCATCCATCCATCCACTTATCCATCCATCCATCCACCATCCATCCACTTATCCATCCATCCATCCACTTATCCATCCATCCATCCATCCAATTCATCCATCTATCAAGTTATCTATCTGTTGCTTTATCTATCCATCCATCCACCTATCCATCCATCCAGCTATCCATCCATGCATCTATCCATCCACCATCCATCCACTTATCCATCCATCCACTTATCCATCCATCCATCCACATCCATCCATCAATCAACATCCATCCACCCCTTCATCATCCATCCATCCATCCACCCATTCACTACTCACCCACCCACCCACCCATCCATCAACATCCATCCATCAACATCCATCCATCCATCCATCCATCCATCCATCCATCCATCCAATTCATCCATCTATCAAGTTATCCATCTGTTGCTTTATCTATCCATCCATCCACCTATCCATCCATCCATCCACCATCCATCCATCCACTTATCCATCCATCCATCCATCCATCAATCCATCCATCCATCCACCATCCATCCATCCACCCACATCCATCCATCCATCCATCCATCCTTCCATCCATCTATCGTTATCCATCTGTTGCTTTATCTATCCATCCATCCATCCACCTATCCATCCATCCACCATCCATCCATCCATCCATCTATCCATCCATCCATCCATCCACCATCCATCCATCCACCATCCATCCATCCACTTATCCATCCATCCATCCATCCATCCATCAATCCATCCATCCATCCACCATCCATCCATCCACATCCATCCATCCATCCATCCATCCACCTATCCATCCATCCACCATCCATCCATCCATCCATCCATCTATCCATCCATCCATCCATCCATCATCCATCCACATCCATCCATCAATCAACATCCATCCACCCCATCATCCATCCATCCATCCACCCATTCACCACTCACCCACCCACCCATCCATCAACATCCATCCATCAATATCCATCCATCCATCCATCCATCCATCCATCCATCCATCCATCCATGCTTTCTAAAGGAGTAAACAGCAATATTTTAGCTCATTCTAACTCTTAGCCAACATTCTGGCCAAACCTCTCCAGCCTGTAAATGTAGATGAATGGGAAACCACTAGTAGGGCTATAGACGAGACTGGGAAGAAGAACAAAACAGCCTAGAAGGAGTGCATGGTAAACCAGTTCCATATTGTTAACCAGAAAACTGGATTTGTCTACCCCGTACAATGATTCAGAATAGAGCTTTAATTGAGGGACATTTTACTTTATCCCTTAATTGTAGCAGCATTTCAAATATACAGTTATCCAGTGCCTAGAAATAAAACAGGCTTGCGGTGAAGATAACCCTGCAATTTTACCTTGATGGCATGTATTGATTTATGAATCTTGAATATTTTTAGAGCTTTTAACACTTGAGCTTTCTTTTTTATCAGATCACTCCAAAGTGCAGACTCAATATTATAACTACAAGATGAGAGGTATAATGCACAGTTACTCAGGTCCCGTTACACAATGGATCTGCTTGCTGAATGTATTCATTTTCCAAGTTCACACAATGCCTTTGAGCCATATATTGGCTATATAGGTTGGCTTTGTATAACATGCCAAGGCACACACAGATAGTCCTTGACTTACAACCACGTTCCCATTCTTAAGCAAAACAGTTAAGTGAGTTTTGCCCCATTTGACAACCTTTCGTGCCGTAGTCGTTAAGGTAGTCACACGGTTGTTAAGGGAACCTGGCTTCCCCCATTGACTATGGCTGTCAGAAGGTCGCAAAAGGGGATCACGTGACACACACTCCCCGGGACACCACAGCCGTCATAAGTACATGCCAGTTGCCGAGCCTCCAAATTTTGTTCACGTGACCTACGGGGAGGCTGCAATGGTTTTAAGTGTGAAACATGGTCATACGTTCAGTGACGTTGTGACTTCAAACGGTCGCTAAACAAACTGTGGTAAGTCAAGGACTCTCTGTACACACAAAACAATTAAGTTGAACACTCACTGAAGTGGGCATGAGCAAATGACTGAAACTTACCTGATGAAGCATGTTGTGTGAACTCCTGGGCTGCCTTTACTCATTATATTAGGCTAAAATGTGGGTGATTTCTTTGGAGCACTGTGTATTCTATCAGCCCAGGCAGCCTGGCTGGGTATGATTCAAGAAATATATGATCGCAGGACAATCAATTCAATAAATGTCAGGTATACAAATTACAAGGTGATGTGTTTGGGTGCAGATGGCTTTACATGACTTTTATGAGACTTCTGTGCTCTGCGAAAGGCTTTATTAGGAATTTATGTCTAAGACAGATTTCTGTGGATGAAGTGGGAAAAAATAACGTACAGCGGTACCTTGGTACTCAACTCCTTTGAAACTTATCAGATTTGGTATGCAACGCATTTTGAGGCGAAAATTTCGTCCCGGTACTCATCATTTGTTTAGTACTCAATGCACAAGTGAGAATTTGCCAGCGTCGGCTGCCTTGTGACTTAGTACATTATTCCTTATGGGGAAAAAAATATTTGGTGCTGATCATTTTCGGTATTCCTCACGTCTCCTGGAATCACTTAGGGATAAATACCGAGGTACCACTGCTAAAAATCAAACTGGACTTCTGGTGGCTACACGGAGATGCTTATATAACATAGAATAGAATAATAAGGCTGGAAGGGACTAGTGATGGGATTGATTTGTGCTTTCGATTGTAAGCCGCCCTGAGTCTTCGGAGAAGGGCAGGATATAAATGGGATTAAAAAAAAAATCTGGGAACAACCAGTTCACTTTGTGGATGCCGCTTCCAGAAGTCCATTCTGGGCCTGGGCAACAAAAAAATTAGCTACCAGTTCTGCCGAAGTGGTGCAAACTGGCTGAATCCCACCACTGGAAGGGACCTTGGAGGTCTTCTAGTCCAACCCCCTGCTCAAGCAGGAAACTCCATAGCATTCTGGACAAATGACCGTCCAGTCTATGCTTGAAAACCTCCAGTTGTGGCCACTATTGTCTTCTCCCACATTTTGTTTTAAACTTCCAGGTCTAATCTAGAGCCCTGAAATATACTAACGGTTTCCCATTCATGTGTTCACCAAGGCTGCTTCGCTTTTCAAATTCAACAACGTTCTACTCTTAGCAAAAAGTAAATTTGTGGACTTTTGAGGCCTTTTCAAAAATGTCAGAACCCCAGAAGCAAAAGCTCCTCTTAAACACTCCTTCAGTCACCGCATCTTTTTGCTGTAATCTCCCCCCTCCTTTTTTTGGCGTGGGGGGGTAGAGACGGAGAAGTGTCCAATGAAGTCAATAAACAAATAATCAGCCATATGGAACCTTGAAATATTGAAAGAACCTTTGGCTTTATATTTGAACTCCAAGCTTTTCCTATCTCGGGTGTAAAATATGCCAGTTGAAGTTGTTAGCCCATCCTTGGTTCCTCATTTTGTTAAAAAAATATTGCTAGTTATCTTTAGATCTTTGGAGGGGGGGGGGGAAAGCTTGCACACTGATAAAAAAATGTAAGGTGCCTTAAAGTGGGGAGCAATTATAATATACATCTCTGACAGAAAGCCCTGATGGACCAAATTAGGCTTAATCTACATATATGTAGATGGCATCACATCATGCCTAGGTTTACAGTTCCGTGCAGATTATTAGCATGCTAAAACACAGCTACCTATGAATATTAGGAAGGAACAGAAAACAAACAAACAACAGCCACCAGGAGAGAACAGAATACAAAGATGGTGAATGAACGAACGGAAAATTAGCATGAAATAATGGGTCAGAGGAAATTATAGCTCTTATTCAAAAAAAACCCCCCAAATTCTAACATAATTCTAGGCCAGGGGTAGGCAACCTCGACTCTTTTATGACTCATGGACTTCAACTCCCAGAATTCCTGAGTCAGCATAGCTGACTCAGGAATTCTGGGAGTTGAAGTCCTTGAGTCATAAAAGAGCCGAGGTTGCCTACCTCTATTCTAGGCTAAGGCTCTAATTTCACCTTAGCGCCCCGCCGGAGACGTGACTGCAACTGCTCTTGTGATTCGCTGCTTATTAAATTGCAGCAGAGAAGCTAAAACTCACACCTTTTCTTTAAGGCCTGGGGAGGGTAGTTTTGTGAAATTCGAAAACGCTTCCTTCCCAATGTGACTTAATAAGAATAACGGTGCCGCTGAGGTTAGAATCCCACGCGGCACGATGACACCCGCTCCGTGAATATAATAACCAGCTTTCTCTACGGGATGTTGGGAAAAGTGGTTTGCAAAAGTGTAAGACTATTAAAAAAAAAACAAGAAAAAAACCCCCCTGCTCTCTGAAACGCCAGCGGAGTGAATGGAATTGTAGAGATCACTGGAGATCGGAAGAGAGAGAGAGAGAGAGAGAGAGAGAGAGAGAGAGAGAAATAAACCAATGGTGAAGGAATCACATCCTGCTAGATTCGGTGTCGGTGGGAAACCGGTAGATAACTAGTGAACTGTGACAGATCACTAGGCCACAGGTCTGCAACCTGCGGCTCCAGAGCCACATGTGGCTCTTTCAGCCGTCTCCTGCGGCTCCCAGTCCTCTGCTATGTGTACTCCCCCCAAAAAAAAGTGGGACTAAAAAAGTTCAACCAATCAATTCAAATATGCAGGGTAGGTGCATATCTCGCCTTGGCTCCACTCTTCAGTCAAACTCTGTTCTGCGCATGTACGCATGTACGCGCATGCGGACACATTTTTTGCGGCTCCCAGTTTTTCCTTTTGTGAGGGAACCGGTTCCGAGTGGCTCTTCCACTGTTTCAGGTTGCTGACCCCTGCACTAGGTGAACGAAGGGATTCTTTTGATGATGGTTTGTTTCCGACAGGTAACGGTAAGAAACCATCAGCCTTGGGAGGAGCATTTACAAGGAAAGAGGGAGCGGAGCTGACCCACTGGTTCAAATGCAGCATTGTGGTCTGACTCTACCCACGGTAGAGAAGTCTAAGCGCTATTGCTATCCTTCTCTGAGTAAGCCTATCTCTAGGATTTTCCTATTAATGTATGATACACGGTCCAGGAAAGGAAAACTTACGTTTTCCTGCTATCAAGAAATAAGACCCCATTGTCATCTGTGCAATGTTGGGCTGGGGGCGATTAGGTTAGCCCCGTTGCACCAACAAAATGTGTAGTTGCAAGGATGCTGTTTTGAATTCTGCCCTAAACAATAGGTCCAAACTTCCGTGTCAGGTGTCACGAGTCCTGGTGGGGCTGCATCTCCTCCTTCTGTTAAATAATTTCCCTAGCTTGGTACCACAATCATCTGTTTTAGGCCTAACCACAACTGGAAAGTTCCTCCTTGATATTGATCTTGGGAGTTGTACAAGAAATGGAAAAAAAAAGAGAGAGAATATGGCTCAACTTAGATCTACCTTGGAAAACAGAATACCATAGTTGGAAGGGACCTTGGAGGTCATCTAGTCCAACCCCCTGCTCAAGCAGGAGACCCTATTACCATTTCAGATAAATGGTCGTCCAATCTCTTCATCAAAACCTTCAGTGATGGAGTACCCAGAACGTCTGGAGGCAAGCTGTTACACTGCTTCTATTGTCCAGCATCGTGGTCATTAGAGAAGAACGCATCATGGAAACCATGCTTGGATTGATCCACTAGTTTACTTTTTCTACCGTTCTCTACCGCTTGCTCCCAGCATAGGAGACCTCTCCCTCCCTCCCACCCTCTCTTTTCTCTTTCTCTCTCTCTCTCTCTCTCTCTGACAGTGAGTTGGGCAGCCATTTGGAACCTAAAACATAGAATAAGAGTTGGGAGGGACCTTGGGGGTCTTCAGGCAAACCTTTTAGAGACGGAGTGTCCCAAAACCACCCCTGCCCCCTCCACCTGCCCCCAGCCCACCCCCCCATGCCACCCTCCCACAGGGCTACCTACCACCTCAACAGCCCACCTCAGATCGTCCAGATAGGCCAGCAGCACCATGGTAGCCATGCCTTCTGCCCGGGCCCTATGGCATCAATGGGGTGCAACGGGGCGCAAGGGCGGAGTCTTGTCCCCGCTGCCCGGCTGCCGAGTGGGCCACGCTCGAGGCAACTCTCCTCTGGGGGGGGATACTGATGATGAGGGGGCTATAGGGGGAGGCGGGGCTGGGGCGATGGCACGCATGCCCACAGAGAGGGTTCTGAGTGCCACCTCTGGCACGCGTGCCATAGGTTCGCCACCACTGCCCTATACCATTTCAGACAAATGGCTGTCCAGTCTCTTTCTGAAAGCCTCTAGTGATGGGGCACCCACAACATCTGAAGGCAAGTCATTCTGCTGGTTGATTGCTCTCACAGTTAACTCTCACGGTCTCCTTAGTTCTACGTTGCTTCTCTCTTTGGTTAGAAGATACAACTTTTCTTAAGTAAAACTAAATACATCTACATTCATATTGAGGTAGTCTTCCATCTGCTACTTGCTTGGTGAAGCAATAACAGTCTAAAGCCATGATCTTAGAGACACATAAGAAGAGGGACCATTTGGGGGAGAACAAAGTTCTACCAAGATTCTCTCCCCCACTTTCTCTTTCAGGATTCTCTCTGCCACCGAATTACTTGCATCTTTAAAAAAAAGAATTGCCTTCCTTATTGCTCATTTCGCTTCCTTCCATCTTTCATTCGTGAACTCAGCACAGATGAACAATCTAAACCTAAGGGCACCATACTCTGCCTGAAAGGTTCACAACCAAACAACCCAGAGGTAGTTGAACCCGTAGAAGAGTCTACAAAAGGCCCAGCAGACACTGAAAAGTCCCTTAAATCGTGCACCTTTTGGAGGTGTCAACCCAGAGTTAGATATCCAATTCCATACAATACAACTTTCCACCTTCTGTAAGGTCCCACCCCAAAGGGTTCAGATGCCACCGTGGCTCCCGGATCTCCAGACCTAACTGTCTTGGTAGGAGAGACAATGTTTCTCTGGGTGCAATGTACAGCCTATCTTCTCTGCGCTTAAGTGACACCCATGCATTCTCGCGTGTGGAAAGGAGGAATAAGCACATGCAGTACCTGATGATTTCAGAGTCAGGGAGCAGGCCTATGTGGTAGTGGGGGTAGGGAGCGGAAAGGAGGAAGCTTTTGTCACACTCGACAGGGGAATAATGTCTAGGAGAAGGTGGCTTATCACAGAATTTGTTCACAGTGCTGTAAACGGGTTCTGGAGGCCTGGTGGTAACAGAGAGACGAAAAAGAAGAGATTAGGTTTCTTTCAACATGCACGACACCATCGATTGCACAGCGAACTGTATTCAGAGGCATGCAAAGGAGGCCGACAAGAAAAAGGGGTTAGATACACAGAACTCCTGAGAAGTGACGGCAATGCTAGTCACAACGATTGAGAGCGCAAAACGCACAGTACTGTACACGAGACAGCCAGAGGAAAGGAAACCGGTAACACAACCGTGGCAGAACATTCAGGTCTTAGCTTGTCAAGCTGGTCTCAAGAGCTTCCTTCTTACCTTCTGGAACTCAAGAGGAGAAGGTTTATTCCCCACCCCGAAATTCCTTTGCTTCACCAGTGCATTTAAACTGAAAAGTTAGACACAAAACTTTAGCAGCCAAGGAAGAAAATTAGGAACACACCATGAGGGTCAACGGTGCAGGTTGGCGCTGGGTCATCCCAATTTCGAAGGCTCTCGAGTGTACATTTATGGGTGATGCACTCACAAGTTGTGGCCAACTGACATAGGAATCCATTCTCTACGGTGGCTCATGGTTTTGAGAAGATTAAGGATACAGGAGGTCAAACAGATCCAGAGCTGGCCTGTCAGACAGTAGGCCAGGTCACTCAACGTTACACTTGTAGAAGCAATTCTTCTCTAGAAAAGGAACAGGCTACGGTAGAACCAGGACATTGTTTTCCAATATTTAGAATGGATAAGAATCGAAATGAACAACACAGAATGCCAATTCCTCTTCTGCGGGCAACAAAATTGAAATATTAGCAGATATTTAAACTATTGATCTTGGCTTTAGAGGGGACAAGGTGCTAACGTAGCATCGGAGAGCGTAATAGCAGATGGTGGCCATGAAGTAGCAGATGGTGGCCTTGGTGGAGCAGTGGGCTAATGCCTCCTTAAGTAACACCAGCTGCCTGCAATTAGTGCAGGTTCAAGTCCCACCAGGCTCAAGGTTGACTCAGCCTTCCATCCTTCCGAGGTAGGTAAAATGAGGACCCAGATTGTTGGGGGCAATAAGCTGACTTTGTAATAATGCCGCTTGGGGGGGTGTGTGAAAGCCCTAATAAGCAGGCATATACATAGAATGAAGGCTATTGCTAAGCACATTGGTTTGTGCTTCTTAGATTGTAAGCCACCCTGAGTCTTCAGAGAAGGGCAGGATATAAATGGGATTAAAAAAAAAAAGTACATGATGAAGACCAGAACATCTGTTACATTGGGCTATCAGCTCAAACATCAGGATAACTAGCCCCTCCAATCTAGCAACATGGAGTGGTTGTGGGTATTTGGACCATTCTGAACTGAACATTTTCCATTCTTTTATCGGGACTTGTATACAATTTGAGGGTCTTCCTGGACTTGCAGCTCCTGCTGGAAGAGAAAGTGGTGGCTGGCATAGGAAAGTGTTTGGATGGATTCGTTCTCCATCCATAAACTGTTTCTGGACTGGGAAGCCCTCCGAACAGCCACCGAGGTGCTTTGGTCACCTGAGACGTGGACTACCGCAATGTGTTCTAGGTGGGGCTGCCCCTGAAAACAGCTCAGAGGCTGCCGCTGGTCCAGAATGCAGAAGGGTGGTTGAACCTTTGCTTTTTTGAGCTAAACTGGTGATGATAGGCTTCCAGGTGCAATTCAAGGTCACCCCTGTACAGTTTTCCATGGCATAAGAACAGGCTAACCACTATCCCTCTGTTGTTGTTGTTGTTAGCTGCGAAGTCGTGTCCGACCCATCACGACCCCATGGACAACGTTCCTCCAGGCTTTCCTGTCCTCTACCATCTTCTGGAGTCCATTTAAGCTCACACCTACTGCTTCAGTGACTCCATCCAGCCACCTCATTCTCTGTCATCCCCTTCTTCTATTGCCCTCAATCCTTCCCAGCATTAGGCTCTTCTAGAGTGAGTCCTTCCTTCTCATTAGGTGGCCAAAGTATCCCTCTAGTGTCTGCCCATCCTAATTTATCTAATAGAGTTGGCATACTTTGCATTGAACGGACAGTGTCATCTGATGGGGTCTTCTCTGCCACAATGCTTGCCATCCCTCCAGCGATAAAAAAATAATAATTTGATTTATGGCAGTTGAAGACAAGTGCAGATACATCCCCCCCCTACACAGAGATTTCTGTGGCCCCTACCCTGATTTCATTTAAATGTCATTAAAAACCTACTCTCCCCCGCAGGCTATGGTAGGCGACACACTTGATGTGGGGATGTTTTATGCTAAAGGAGTCAGGTTTTTTTTTGTTGTTCCTGGATATTTGTCATTTTCCCCCTGTTTCGTATTGTCTCAAACTGTTTTTAGCAATATATACTGTCCAAAATTGGGTGGTCTTAGGAAATAGCTTAATAGCCGAAGTTTTCCATACAGCCATTCCTCAGCTTACGACCATCCGTTTAGTGATGGTTGAAAATTACAAAAGCATGACTCGTGACCGGTCCTAGCACTTACAATGGGTGGCGCACCTCCATGATTAGGTGATCAAAATTGGGGTGCTTGGCCACAGGTATGGATACACACTCTGTTGCAGGGGCCCGTGGCCATGTGATTGTCATTCGTGGCATTCCCAGCCGGCTTCCGATGAGCAAAGTTCACAGTGGAAGCCGGATTCACTTAACAACTGCATGATTCAGTTAACAACTGGGGTGATTTGTTCATCAACCCTGGCAAAAAGTTTGTAAAATCAGGCAGGAGTCGTAAAATCAGGCAAAACAACTGTCCTGCTCAGCAACGGAAATTCTGCTCCCGGTTAAGTTGTAAGTTGAGGACTACCTGTACCTCTTTGCTGCCCTCTTAATGGTTATTCCTATTTTCACAGCCCTGATGTGCTATTCTCAGTTAGTGGTGATTGGAATGACCTCTGTAAAGATCTCCTGTAGGCAATGCTATTCTAGGTCAGGGGGTCTTCAAACTGGGCCCTTTTATGGCTTGTGGACTGTGCGTGCCTGGCTGAGGAATTCTGGGAGTTGAAGTCCACAAGCCATAAAAGGGCCCAGTTTGAAGACCCCTGTTCTAGGTGGATGAAGGAGAATACTAGCACATGGCAACTTCGTAGACTCATAAAGCTAAAAAACCCACACACCAATGAAAAGTTAATGTAATAATTGATCATTATTCAAAAATTCTGGACATAATCTAGAGTAGGGGTCCCCAACCCATGGGCTGTAGACCCGTACAGGTTCACAGCCTGTGAGGAAACCAGGCCGGGCAAGCAGCAGGCGAGCGTGTGAAGCTTTACTTGCACACTCGTGGGATTAGGTTGCGTGCACGTACCCCTCCCCTCCTCGCTGGTGCTGCCGCTGCCCACTGCCACCGTGGCTATGGGTTCACAGACCCCAAAAGGTGGGGAACCGCTGGTCTAGAGTGACCTCACAGTTCTAGATCAGGAGCATTTCCACCTTTCACAATTACATTTCAGAATGAAGGTATTAAGGAAGGCAACCCTTCTGGCAGGAGAGTTTACAGCTGTCGTTTTTGTTCTATTCGTGTCAATCATTTAAACAGTCGTGGAGCACCTTCCATCCTTGCTAAACCCAGGGTGCAAAGAATAAAGACAGTCCTGTGTGAGCTAAAAGGGTCTAGGATGTTTAGGCATGGACCATTGGCCATGCTTTCTTCGGCCCCAGCCAATTTACAGCCAGTTTTCTCCTCCGCTGGCCCTCTCCCGGCCGTTCTCCAAAGCTAATGGGCCCCTGGCCCTCCACTCCTGGCCCTTCGCTGACTCCTCACAACCCATCGCCAGTTGCACACTGCTCCTGCAGCACCTTTGCTTCTGCCTGTCACCCGATTGGCCAAAGGCCCCGGTCAAATAGTGTCTGGGCGAATGGGCCAGGCCGAAGGGTGAGGGATGGAGGGCCACGGTCCCACTGGCCGTGGAGAATGACCAAGAGAGGGCTAGCGGAGAAGGAAATCTGGCTGTAAAATGGACTAAGGCAGGTGGCTGGGGGCAAAGGAGATGCGGTCAAGGGTCCGAGCCTAAACATCCCATTCCGGAACGAAAACAAGCAGGCAGAGCTGCACGCTAGACCTTGATAGTATAATATGGCAGCTAAGCCAGCATGCCAGTCTTAGTCAATCGTCGCACCAAGTCACCGTTTATGATTAGGGCTTCCTCACGCTGGCAACTGATGGCCTGTGCAGTCTCCTTGTTTTTCAGAAAGAGGTTTCAAAACCCAAGCAATGAATTCACATCTACAGTGGACTTGTATTCAGACAACCCAACTTTATGGGTTGGCGTTTATTGATAAAACTGAGCGATCCAAGGATACAGTGTGCCTAATGGCTGGAAGAACAGAGGTCTTATTTCTGGAGCACAACATATTATAAAAGCAAAATAACTGTCTAGGATGTCAAGAGAAAAAACAACAACCATAACCCCAATATCACCAAGCTATCTCTTGGTCCTTGAAGACTTCCTTTTCAGAGAAGTCTTCAATAACATGGAAACAAGCCACAAAATCTTAGCAACTGATGGATGGAAGGGACGCCCCGAGAAAACTTTCATTTTCCAAAGTTCAAAGCACTTCTGGGAATACAGGACTGAGAACAAACAACAGGGCCGATTTTCCCAAGAGCGTTTGGATAAGAAGTGCCAAAGATCTTTGGTCCAATGCATTTTAATTTTTCAAGCATGTTTTATAATTGATGGAGTCTAAGTTGTGTCTATCAGAAGAAAAGCTTGGAAGTCTTTAGAGCAGGGGTCTTCAAACTTGGCCCTTTTGTGATTTGTGGACTTCAACTCCCAGAATTCCTCAGCCAGCGTGCCTGGCTGAGGAATTCTGGGAGTTGAAGTCCACAAATCACAAAAGGGCCAAGTTTGAAGACCCCTGCTTTAGAGGATACTTGAACTGGGACTAACTTGACTAACTTCAGTAGCTTAACCTTTTCAACAGTTTGCAGTAATAATCATCAAAGGATAGACAGTTGTACTAGTTCATTTTAATCAGCCATCCAAACATCCATTCTATGTTGTTTAAATTCTTTTGAACTTCTGTTGAATGCTACTGTGACAAATTATGTCACAGCATGTAGATTTTTGAAAGGATTTCACTCTTATCTTCCCATTTTTTGTTATTCAACCTTCTTCCTTTTTTTGTTCTTCTTTTTTTTTTGCATACCAAACATATCCTTGGTGAATTTGAATTAATTTTCGCTCACGAATATAGGCCCACGTAAGATATTCCATTCTTGATTATCTATACAGATAGTCCTCAACTTACAACAATTTGTTTAGTGACTGGCCAAATTACAATGCTGCTGAAAAAAGTGACTTGTTTTTCACACTTAAAATCAATGGGGAAGCCAGATCTCCTTGGCAACCGTGTGACTAATTTAACAACTACAGTGGCTTACTTAACAGAGAGGAAAAAAACCCCTTAACAACTGTCTCACTTAGCAACAAAAAAATTGGAGCTCAATTTTTATTGTTAACTCGAGGACTGTCTGTGTTACAAGAATCTTGCCAGACTGTCTGCCTTCTCTTGCAAAATAGCAATAAAGACTTAAATGGTTTGACCTCAGATCTTTCCACCCCTGAATCAACTCTTAAGCTGGAATGTCCCTTCACTTGCCCATAGATTTCTACTAGTTACGTATATCTGGAAGCCAGTCCTATGAAGTCCGAAGATATATTTGTCTAGAATTGTAGCTTCCATCAAGAGGACATGTTCCATGTTTGTTTGTAAGGAACATGCATAGGTCTGCACAGTTATAGTAGATGATGGGGAATCTCCTAGCCATGCCCCCTAATTGATCTAGAGGTTTTTGTTGTTTTAAGAAAAGAGGTTCTTGAGTTAAGGTGGGTTACCTGGACTCCATAGATACTTCCATACCGATTGGCATCAGAATGGAAATTGTTTGCCCTCCCCATGGGTGTCGACCAGGGGGAGGAAGGGAAGTGGCCGAATAACCAAAGATGGATGGTCACATGGCAACACAAAATCCATCCCTTTGGTGCATGCATGCCTTGTGCCAACTCATGCCTACACAGGAAGCAGAGTTTGCATAGTGATGCCGATCAACAGAATAACAGGCCAACAGAGCTGGAAGGGACCTTGGAGGTCTTCTAGTCCAACCCCCTGCTCAAGTAGGAGAGCTTATACCATTTCAGACAAGTGACTGTCCGGTCTCTTCTTAAAAATCTCCAGCATCCACCATCTTCTGTAGGCAAGCCACCCCACTGATTAACTGTTCCAACTGTGAGGAAATGTATCCTTATTTCTAGGTTGGTCCTCTCTTTGTTAGTTGCCACCCATTGCCTCTCGTTCCATCTTCAGGTGCTTTGGAGAATAGGTTGACCCTCTCTTCTTTGGGGCAGTCCCTTAGATGTTGGAAGACTGCTATCAGGTCATCCCTTAGTCCTTCTTTTCATTAAAATGGACATACCCAATTCCTGCAACCTTTCTTCGTATGATTTAGCCCTAATCATCTTTGTTGCTCTTCTCTGCACTCTTTCTAGAGTCTCAACATCTTTTTTTTTTATATCGTGGTGACCAAAACTGGATGCGGTATTCCAAGTCTGGTCCTAGCAAGGCATTATAAAGTGGTACTAACACATTAAATGATCTTAGGACTGTGTTGGCTTTTTTTTTTTTTTTGGAGGCTGCAGGACATTGCTGGCTCACAAATTTTGTCACTGACGTCCGTGTCAGAGTCTGTAGATAAATTTGGTGGTCTCTCATGCAATTCCTAACCAGGCCTGGCCCTGCTTTGATTCTTAGTCCACACCCAAATTGCCAACTCCTTCTATTTAATGAGAGAATTTTCAACTTACACAGATTTTATTTTAGGGTAAACAGTATTGGGATATGCAAAATGATGTGGTTATATCTAAACATTGCACTCCCATCAGAGGTTTTATGGATTTAATCATTATGTTTTTGTGGTATCATCGAAGAGCAAAGTGCTGCTTAGCTGGTTTCATTAAAAATCTGAATTTAACTATGCTTGACGATTCCTGATGTGGTATAGTGAGCTTCGCAGCCAACTTCTTCAATAGAGCTGATTACATCGGTTAATTAGCCAGTAGTGTGCAGGATGTGTGCGAATCAATAATAATAATAATAATAATAATAATAATTCAAGATGTTAGTCACAACCATGTAAGCAAAACCTTTCTTGGGTGATGCCTGTATGTTAAAAAGGAGAGGGATTGCTATCCTGTGGTTGTAACTCCTATCTTGACTTTTTGACCTCTGCATGGAGGCCCCCGTGAACAGACTACGTTTATGGGATACCCTAAGCTACAAAACTCAGTTAGTTATCCGTATCTGGCATTGCATCCTCCATTATATATAGGTTTTTAAGCAAGCTTGATCTGGATCCGAATTGGCTTCCATTTTAGCTTTCCAGCAGTTGTATCTTACAGTACGGCTAAGCTTTGGTGGTCATTAGCTTCCTGGGTTCAAGGATTGTTTCATACTTGGATAATACAATAAGCCATAAAGTCTGGTCAACAAGCTGCAAAACGGCAGAAGGCCTTCGTAAAACAAAAAGGTAAGACCTCAGAAGGCCCAAATTCATTCATTGTGCATTTTAGCTCCCTGTAATACACTGGTGCAAAGATAGAGTTGTGCAGTCTGAAAAGGGGTGAAATCCAGAAATTATCGGGATCTGATAGGTGAGAATATTTGTGGCTCACAGTTCAAATGGTGCTCTTTCTGAGCGTGGTTGTTTTCTTGCAGACGTTTTATTATCCAAACTAGGTAACATTACCACAGATGCCGAAGCTGGCTCCTTGATGATGTTACCTAGTTTTGATAATGAAACTCTGCAAGAAAGAAACCATTTTACTCATTTTGTCGACCCTTTATAACACCAATTTCAAACAAAAACAACAACAACAACGAGTGAGTAAAACTAGTGAAAAAGTGAGTACCTCCGTCCAAAATCTAAGATTTTTTCCCCCCCTATATGAAGCAAAGGCTTATATTGAAAATGAAACATGGTCTTCATTTATTATAAAAAAAAATCTTTATAAAAAAAGATGGCAGTCTGGCATTTTTTGACGGCATTAAAACTTAGCTTTTTCAAATGCATGAGATTATTGATTTTTATTTTTTAAAAAACTTTTCAGCAGGGAGAAGACGGCTGTTACTTCTCGAAGCGTGCAAGCGAAAGAGAAGGAACACAGATTCTAATCTTGACATGGAGGTCTAAGCTCATGGCACTGCCCATCCCTCCAATGGATTGGATAAGATGAGACCCAGGTAAGAAAGTCGAAGCAAAATATTTGAGCATAATATTTCTGGTACGGAAAGAGCGGGGAGATCAGAGCTTGTATTTTTTTAGATCACTGGGCCGAGTGGCAAAATTGCAGATATGTCGAAACAAACCTTGATTATTACGGCCATAGATCCGCAGGAGGACGGTAGATATGACTAAATGCTTTGGAAAAGATAGCTAGTTAGTTACAGTGGGGCAAAAAAGCAGGGAAAAGAAGGTAAAACATGTTGGGGGAATTGTCGGCCGTTCTATGATTTGGTTACAATTTTCTCATTGTCCTAAAAAAGTAAAAGGTAAAGGTTCCCCCGCACATGCGTGCTAGTCGTTTCCGACTCTAGGGGCCAGTGCTCATCTCCATTTCAAAGCCGAAGAGCCAGCGCTTGTCCGAGGACATCTCCGTGGTCATGTGGCCGCCATGACTAGACGCCAAAGGCGCACGGAACGCTGTTACCTTCCCACCGTAGTGGTCCCTATTTTTCTACTTGCATTTTTACGTGCTTTCGAACTGCTACTTTGGCAGAAGCTGGGACGAGTGACAGGCGCTCACTCTGTTACGCGGCACTCGGGATTCGACCCGCCAAACTGCCGACCTTCTGATCGACAAGCTCAGCGTCCTAACCCACTGAGCCACCGCGTCCCTTACTCTCATTGTCCTATGAGATGACAAATATGCAGGGAACACCCCCCCACCTCCCCCCCAAAAAGAAAGGCATTAACAAAAACATTGCCAAAAAAGCATGAATGATCCCGTGTTATTTTATCCACCACCAAAGCACTTTCAAAGACCATACAGCTGCTCAATTCATTTATTTTATTGCGATTCACACAAGTACAAGGCATTTGTTACATTTCATGGTTAAAGAAATTACATAACAAATGCAACTCCCCCCCCCCCGGCGCCCACCCCACCCCCACCCCCTGCCCCATAGCATCTGAGGACGTTCTTCCCTTTTCGATTTATACACAGTTGTCTTTTAATGCCAAACATTTAATTTTACATTCTCAAGCACATCCTGAGACAAAAGTTTCACTTTTATTTCATACAAAAATTGTCCACACCGGTTGATCGGTCAACACAAATGCAAATGGCTGCTGGGTGTATCTCTTTTGCTACATATTTACATTAATTCAACCTCCCTATCTGAAAACTTTATTTGCAATTATACCACTTTCTGCAGACTCGACCTGCAAAGCACATTTGAACAAACTGCAAATCACCTACATTCCCAAACGACTTCAGTTTACGTATAGGCTAAGAGCTGTTATGAAGTGGTTATAAAAAATACAAACAAGGAAGTTTATGTTCACATGTTTAAGGACTAAAAATGAGTCTAGATGGCTTGCAGTAGGGGACAAAGGAGAATAAAGAAAAATAAATGAAACAAAGCAATTAAAGGCCAGTAAAGAGAACTCCTGTTATTTCCTTTGGAAAAAAAAAAATATCTTTCTTTGCACCAAAAATAAATCTCATCCATTAATAACATTTAATCTACTGGCTTGAATCCAATTCAGATGTACATGTACCATGGATGTCCATGAGTTTGTCCTTAGCATGAATAAAGTTAGATCCAATCCAATTCTAATTACAAAATTTGGAAGGATTATCAAAATACTATAGCTCAGGGGTCTTCAAACTTGGCCCTTTTATATGTGGATTTCAACTCTCAGAATTCCTCAGCCAGCATGGGGGAACTATGGCCCCTTCATGACTTGTGGACTTCAACTCCCAGAATTCCTCAGCCAGCATGGGGGAACTATGGCCCCTTCATGACTTGTGGACTTCAACTCCCAGAATTCCTCAGCCAGCATGGGGGAACTATGGCCCCCTTCATGACTTGTGGACTTCAACTCCCAGAATGGCTCAGCCAGCGTGCCTGGCTGAGGAATTCTGGGAGTTGAAGTCCACAAGTCATAAAAGGGTCAAGTTTGAAGACCCCTGCTATAGCTATTTAAGAACTTGGTCAAACGAAGAATTTTGGAAACAAGCAAATCTGTGCTAAATATGTTGCTTACTCTAATCTTTTTTAAAGAGTCAAATGGCAGATGGAATGATGCCACTTTCCCAAAGGGTTGTTCCCCATTTTGTTTTCCTATTTATCTGTTTAATTAATGTCATTTTATTGATTTTCCACGATTGCACTTTGGTCTAAAGTGTTCTCTCTCTCTCTCTCTTGTTACTTACATTAATCTTTTTATAATTTTTTTATTTTTGCTCATCTCCTATTTTCCAAGACACGAGGTGGTATTTAATTGGTCATTTTTGCTTGGGATTTTATTTTCTTCTGCTGAGGGTCTTCTCTGAAACAAGAACTTGGAATGTTATACACCCAGAGACCCAAAGATACATACACAGAGGCACCAACTTTTCTTTAAAACGAAATAAAAAAAAATCTTACCGATTTTCCACTTTGGAGTTTTTGCTAGTTTTAAGAAACTAACCAATAAAAGACATGCCTGGTTTAGGCATTGCATACAAAATTGTACATCATAATGTTTTACCGGTAAATGACTTTTTAAAGTTTTAATTGTAATGTAACGTGTGCGAACAACCGCCTTAAACCTAATGTAAACTGCTTTAAACTAGATTGTAAAAAATTCAATTTTTGTCTGGAACACCTTATCCAATTCAGTTTTCTTAAGCCATTAACTTTCACAGTTTTAATTCTAAATTAACTTCTGTGTGGACCTCACCCCATATTTAAGAAGTTTCTAAGGTGCCTATTGTCCCGATCACATTTTTTTTTCATTTTGCTCATTCAAATTTGTAATTTTCTGACGAATAAATATAAATAAAATGAATAAATGTTGCTAACACAAAATTTTAAAAAAACAACACCATCACAACATATAGAAATAGTAGAAAACCAAACAGCCGTGGTACATAAAACCCTCTCTAACACATAATAGGATCTAGTTTCAACAAGGGCCAAAAAGCAATTAATGCATCTGAAAACTATACCCAGTTATTGCCGTTGAATTACCAAATGATAGACAATATGAATGGAAGGTCAATAACCTTCTTCTGGCTTCCCCAAAAATGCAGATGGCTCATTGCAAAAAAATTAAATATGTGTCGTGCGCCAGGGAAATCAGAAGATCCAGGCGGTTCAAATGTCTATAAAGATTGATTGCAAGCTTAAGCTCTCTATAAAAATCTGATCTACTAACAGTCAAAGCAAATTGGCGGTAGATAAGAATCACAGGAATTCAAGGTGGGCTGGATTTAGATCCCTTGTGGTCACCAAAGGACTCAAGACTGATGACACATTTGACCTCTCCCTCCCAAGCTCAGCCAGGTCACCTCCTACAATATGTTATGTTAGGGTTAGGTTAACCCTTCATCTGACCCAGGAAGTCTTATATTATTGATGAAGGAAACAAAGATATCAGGCAAAATATCTCCCCCAAATTTGGAATAATTTGTCAACTGTCTCAGAGAAGCCTTGGTAGTGGTGGCCACTTAAATAAGGACCCAGAAAAGGTATATATTAAAAAAAATAAGTATGTGGATAGATTTAGGTTCAATGCATCGTCCCCTCAAGCATCTCTTTGGGTAGCGACAGAAGTTTTAATTACTAACTAATGAAATGGAAGAGCAACAAAGCAAGAGATTAAATGAAACATCCAAATGATTCATGCTGAAAGGACAAGTTAAGATCTGGTATTTTGGCACTAAAGTGTAGCAAACCCTGTCTTTTATGGATAAGCTACCTATATAGCCTGCATTAGGCCGTAGCTTCTTTTAACCATGATTTGAATAGACCACAGAGCCAAACCCAGGATTACAAACTGAAAATCAGGGATTACGAAGGCAAAGTTCACCAATGTGTAAAATCAAATCCAAGCAATTTTATTTAGGTAAGAATAATATGTGAAGCCAGACTACATTTCAGCAGAGGAGGTAACCTGGAACAGAGTTTATTAAATTGTGGTTAATCAAAGAAAAAGGCCATTTAGATATTCACAATCAATCTAGATGGTTCATGCCCATCTGAAGTGCTTATATATTCTTCAATCCTCATTTAGAGCCATCCAAGATACTAATTATCATCATCTGTTTAACTGGCTTTGTGATGTTTTTGATAATTCTGCCCCAGGCTCTCTGCTTTAAGCTGCCTTAAGGCTCTTGTGATGGAAACTTGGAGGAATAATATTAGCAATAGTAAAGCAATAATTATAATAATACTAATAATAATGCAACTATGCCTGGGGCTGCAAAAAACTAAATAACCACCAGAGGGCAGTGGGACAGAATTAAAGAGTTCTCCATCTCATCACTGCCATCTAGTTGGAGTTCATATATGGTAGCTCTGAATAATAACAATAAGGACAATAATGACAATAATAATAATATCATGCTCAGATCATTATACAGAGAATAAAAATAAAGCATTAAGAAAATAGAGGAGGTACAGAAAAATGTAATCTATGGCTTTACCACTGAGAAACTAAAAAGGGGAGCTCTAGCCCAAGGGTGTCAAACTTCTGCCCCACGGCTCTGACGCATCACGCGGAAGCCGCCTCCACTCCATTGCCGGCAATGGTAAAAAGGTCCCGCTACGTTGCACGACGTCACGTGACGTCGCAGGTTTGACATGTCTGCTTCCCCATTAACCATCCAGCAATGTGGCCGGTCTGAAATTTCCATTATTCATGGCTAAAATGCGCATGTGTCTTTTCTTTTCCCTCATCGGTTGCATTTGCTTCCTCTTTGGCTTCCTCAAAACCCCATCCGGCATTTGCGATAGATATGGCTCAATGCATGTCAGCTAATCCATATTCATTCCAAATATCTGAGAGGATCTCAATCTTTGCCCCGAAATAAGACTCCTTATGAAGGCCAACGTAGAAATCCGATTATACAATTTAGGCAAAACAAACCAGGAGATGGCTGTTCTTGGTAAAGAAACAATTCCCAGGGTTTTTTTTTTACTTGAGGAGACCCTTCGTGCTTTCACGTCTTCTTTATTTATTTTATTTTATTCCCATTTATATCCCGCCCTTCTCCGAAGACTCAGGGCGGCTTACAATCTAAGAAGCACAAATCAATGTGCTTAGCAATAGCCTTCATTCTATGTATATGCCTGCTTATTAGGGCTTTCGCCCCCCCCCCCAAGCGGCATTATCAGCTTATTGCCCGCAACAATCTGGGTCCTCATTTTACCTACCTCGGAAGGATGGAAGGCTGAGTCAACCTTGAGCCTGGTGGGACTCGAACCTGCAGCTGGTGTTACTTAAGGAGGCATTAGCCCACTGCTCCACCAAGGCTCTTTATGTAGTCGTAACGTCACCAAACCTGAGTTGGAAGGAGTTAAATCCTCAAGGCTGTAGCCCACATTAAAATATATTGCTTCTAGGTGTTTTTTTATTTTTTTAAGGAACCTTCAATGCAGAGTGATAGCTTTGATCAGGGAAGGCATCCTTAACTTGCTAAGTCTGTAGATTCTGATCTGATTCTTTAGAGATCCTTCTCTATGATTGCTAAGGAGGATCTGCGAGTCCGGCAGGAATCCTGGTGGCGCAGTGGTGAAACTGCAGTTCTGCAGGCAAACTCTGCCACAAGTCTAGAGTTCGATCCTGATGGGGCACAAGAATTGACTCAGCCTTCTATCTTTCCGAGGTCAGTCAAATAAGGACCCAGACTGTTGGGGGCAATACACTGACTCTGTAAACCTCCTAGAGAGGGCTGTAAAGCACTAATGGGCACTATATAATCCTAAATGGTCTTGCTATTGCTATTCTCAGCAATGGCAAAATAATAATAATAATAATAATAATAATAATAATAATAATAATAATAATAATAATAATAATAATAGAATTCTGGGAGTTCTAGTCCAAACATCTGGAGAGAATTCAGTTTGGGAAAGGCTGCACAGTTGAACTTGGTCTTTTGAACCCTGTTATTATATTCGTATTATCCAAGTTCAGAAACGGAAATGTTCTTAACTCTAACTATAATCTGTCGTAACAAGTTAGCAACTCAAAAGCATCCCTTTTACAGGTTTCCAAATCTGTTAAAAATATTGCTTTTTCCATACGTTCTCTACAATATTCGATCTCAGAAACTATGACTGTTCCAAAGATAAGGTAAGGTAAAGGTAAAGGTTCCCCCGCACATGCGTGCTAGTTGTTTCCGACTCTAGGGGCTGGTGCTCATCTCCGTTTCAAAGCCGAAGAGCCAGCACTTGTCCGAGGATGTCTCCATGGTCATGTGGCCAGCATGACTAGACGCCAAAGGCGCACGGAACGCTGTTAACTTCTCACCAGAGTGGTCCCTATTTTTCTACTTGCATTTTTACGTGCTTTCGAACTGCTAGGTTGGCAGAAGCTGGGACGAGTAACAGGAGCTCACTCTGTTACGCGGCACTCAGGATTCGACCTGCCAAACTGCCGACCTTCTGATCGACAAGCTCAGCGTCCTAACCCACTGAGCCACCGCGTCCCTATTCCAAAGATATAATGTGGCTATTTGATTTGACTTAGCTTTTTGGACAGTTAGCAGACCAAAGTACATCATTTAGGATAATGTGCAAACTCATCTAATTGGGGCTTATTCAACTAGCCACAACTAAGCAAATCGCAACTAAAGATGCACGAATTTAGCAATAGGCTTAAGTGCTCCTGAGAAAGTAAGCTTTTAAATATCTGCGACATCAGATGTTAATGGTGCATAATTTGGGACCTTCCCTTTCTCTGCAAATGAATGAAAGGGAAAAATGGGAATTCACTATCCTCTGCAAGAATTAATTTGCAAAAAATAGGAATAATCTGTCATTTTGGGGGGAACCTCATCGGTTACTTTTTCCAATCTCAGTTAAAGCCCCCCAAAAGCAAACATCCGAACTGGCAAGGAACAATTCAGGTTTCATCCTAACTGGAATCGAATTTGTTTTAGAGAACAGCGATTTCCCAGTTTTCTCAGTAAAATTGTTTTTCCTTCGGCTCCAGCTGCACCACGATTAAACTATGGCTTTTATGAAAGAATAATTAAAATCAAAGTGTTAGCTCCAGGCTGCTGATGGTTGATAAAATTAGGCAGCAACTCGTGGTATATTTCCCGACATTCCCTGATTTTTATTCATGCATCAACTCATTTGGAGTCATCATTTGCCTTAATTAAAATAAAATTATGGCAATAATATAATCGCAGTAGAAGAGACAACAGATTCAAGGAGAGCTGTACGCACTTGCAGAATTTCAGTGTATTTCCAGTGCCACACAGGTAGTCCTCAACTTACAGCAGTTCATTTAGTGACCACTCAAAGTTATAACAGAACTGAAAAAAGTGACTTAGGATCATTTTTCACACTTTTGACCGTTGCAGTCCCCCCATGGTCACATCAAAATCCAGATGTTTGGCAAATGACGCATATTTATGACAAGTGCAGTATCCCCGGGTTACGGGATCGCCTTTTGTGACCTTCTGAACAAGAAAAGTCAATGGGGAAAGCCAGATTCACTTAACCACCGTGTTACTAATTTAACGACTGCAGCGATTCACTTAACAACGGTGGCGAGAAAGGTCATAAAATGGGGGAAAATTCACTTAAGAAAGGTCTCACTTAGCAACAGAAATGTCGGGCTCGATTGTGGTTGTACGTCAGGGACTACCTGTACTATGTTGTATACGGTGCAATTCTAAATAAAAGATATTCTTCAAAAACAAACAAAAGGGAGGGTTTTTTGGGGGAGGGGAACCGTGCAGCAATGGGACCTAGTTTCTTCAAAGAAAGTTTCATCATAAACTCCACACAAGTGGTTTGAATTTTTGGAATTTGCACTGGATTAATTGGGAATTATTTGCGATCACGGCAGCTGCCAAAGGAAGTTGGAGCTGGCCGTGAAGTATTACCATGCCCCAGCCAAGCTGGGGGAGATTAATATGGTGTATATTTAGAAGATCCCAAATGAGATATTATGCATTGAGGGTATATGGATCAATCATTTCCCCAGCCTCCTTCTGCTGAAAGTTACTGCGAAGATGAAGTAAAGGGAGAAATACGGGCTCCATCATGACTTTTGGAGATGCGGTTGCCGAAGTAAGAGCTGTGGACCTTTTATCCTTCCGATCCTCGGCTAGAGATAACCAAGAACTCCCCGTTTCTACTTTCTCCTGATTGGAAAATGAATCATATGGCTGGAAGGGATCTTGGAGGTCTTCTAGTCCAACCTGCTCAAGGCAGGGGCTTCATACCAGCCAAATGGTTGTCGAGTCTATTTTGGAAAACCTCCAACCCCAGGTAGCAAGCTGTTCCATTGATCCACTGCTCTTACTGTCAGAACATTTCTCCTTTCTTCTAAGATGGATCTCTCTTTAACAAGTTTTCACCCATTATTTCTTGACCTGCTCTCTGGGGGCCTAGAGAATAAGTCAATCCCCTCACAAAAAAGATGTTAAGAGTTTGGGGAAAAAAATTCAGAGAAGAGCAAGTAAGATGATCCAAGGCCTGGAGACTAAAACATGTGCAGAACGGCCGTGGGACTTGAGTTTGGCTAGTCCAGGGGTAGGCAACCTTGGCTCTTTTAGGACTCGTGGACTTCAACTCCCAGAATCCCTGAGCCACCTGGCTCAGGAATTCTGGGAGTTGAAGTCCACGAGTCCTAAAAGAGCCAAGGTTGCCTACCCCTGGGCTAGTCTAAAGAAAAGAAGAAATAGGGGAGACGTGATAGCAGTGTTCCAGTATCTGAGGGGCTGCCACAAAGATGAGGGGGTCACATTATTCACCAAAGCACCAGAGGAAAGGAGGAGAAAAGAATGGTTGGAAACTGATCAAAGAGAGAAGCAACCTGGAATTAAAGAGAAACTTCCTGACACTGAGGACAATCAACCAGTGGAACAGCTTGCCTCCAGAAATCATGGGTGCTCCATCACTGGATGTTTTTAAGAAAAGACTGGACAGTCACTAATCTGAAATGGCATAGGTTCTCCTGCTTGAGCAGGGGGCTGGACTAGATGGCCTCTGAGGTCCATTCCATTCCATTCCATTCCATTCCATTCCATTCCATTCCATTCCATTCTATTCTATTCTATTCTATTCTATTCTATTCTATTCTATTCTATTCTATTCTATTCTATTCTATTCTATTCTATTCTATTCAACACAGCTATCATGTCACCCCCTAATCTTTCTCTTTGAAAGGCTAGGCTAGATATACCTAGCTGCCTCAACTGTTCATCATCATCTTGGATGAAAAGCGAAAGGTCTTCCTCCAGGAAAAAAAAAACCCAGTCCAGGTGGCTTTTGAAAAAAGAACCCTTGAGTCAAATCTGGGAGCTGAAGTCTATACATCTTAAAGTTGCCAGGTTTGAAGAGTCCTGGTATAGCTTATGGCAGGGCTTTTCAACCTGTTCACCCATTGTACCACTTTTTGGATATGGCAACATCCGAGTACCACCAGTCACCTAGGAAGGTGTCAAAAACTGGATGACCCCCCCCCCCAAAAAAGGCAAAAAGTGATGAAGTCCAGGTAGTCCTCGACTTACAACAGTTCGCTTAGTGACTGTTACAATAGCACTGAAAGAAGTGCCCCCCAAGCCACAGCCGAGCAAGACACCTGCCTGCCCGCCCAGCGGCGCTGTTCCTCCTGTCCGAGGTTTTCATCGTTGTGAGCATTTCTGTTGAGGATTGGTAGCGGGGGTGGGGTGGGGGTTTGGTTTTTATTCCCCCCCCTCCTCTGCTGGGTGGTTGCAGCAGGATTTGGTCACTTCACATGACCCTGGGACACTGTGACCGTCATAAATATGAATCAGTTGCCAAGCATCTGAATTTAAATCACAAGACCCTGGAGATGCTGCAACATTCCAGCTGATCGGCGCTTCTTCTGGGCTCAGCGGACGTGCCGGAATCAGCGCCGAGCTCCAGCTGGATCCTGGCGCTGATCCTGGGGCTTCTGCTGAGCCCTGACAGCCCTGCAGCTCCAGCCGTCTCTCGCTCAGGCTTGTGCGGTGCTGCCATTCCCCTCCCCCGCAAACAACTTTTCTAGGATGGTCGCGTACCACCTGCCAGGTGCCAATGTACCACAGGCAATACCTGTACCACTGGTTGAAAAGCCCTGGCTTATGGGTCTCCCGAATTCTTCTCCATTACACAGACCAAGGTCTAGGTCTGCAAACTGGTGACGTTCTGCAAATCCGAGGGAATGCAATCCACGTCTATTACGTTCAAATAAGGTTACCCAAAGACTCAGACCCAGATGACTGACTGAAATGGGAAAACAAAATACAGAAGCTAGAATAGTACGAGGTGAACCGATAAAGGAGAATGTTTGTAGCTCAGGGTAGAAATGAGAGGCTCTTTGTTGCTCTCTGAACTTGGCTGTTTTCTTGCAGACGTTTCAGTACCCAAACTCGGTAACATCGTCAGGAGCACTCAGAGAGTACCAAGGATCGTCCATACAATACTAAATTGGTGTCAGATGAGGCAAGGGTCCCCAACCCCTGGTCCGTGGACCGGTACTGGGCTGCGGCATGCCAGCAACTGGCCTGCACAAACAAGCAAAGCCCCATCCGCAGGGATGCAAGCAACACACAAAAACGCGCCCCCTCCAGTCCGTGGGAAAAACTCTCTCCACGGAACCGGTCCCCGGTGCCCAAAAGGTTGGGGGCCTCTGCCTTAGAGTATCAACTATTACGAATGTCAGAAGGACAAACTTTTTAAATTCACAATAGAGTTATCACATGAACTCTATTGCGTCCAAATGAAATTAGATCACTATATATGTATATATATATATATATATATATATATATATATATATATATATATATATATATATATATGTGTGTGTGTGTGTGTGTGTGTGTGTGTGTGTGTGTGTGTGTGTGTGTGTATATGTGTAGATCTTTGGTCATTCGGGTTTTTTCCCCACGTAGAATTGGAGGTATCAGGGCAACGTTTTGACGAAATCTCATCCGTCAACCTCAGGCTGGTGACTTCTGGGAGAAGAAGAACGAAGCTGAAGTCACCAGCCTGAGGATGACGGATGAGATTTCGTCGAAACGTTGCCCTGATACCTCCAATTCTACGTGGGGAAAAACCCGAATGACCAAAGATCTACATACAAACACCCGCGAAAACCAAGCAGCTTTGTAGGTGCTTTATATTGGGAAATTAGTTACATAAAAGCAAATGTGTCATGCTTTAGGTACAGGGGATTGCTTACATGAAAAGAGCATGGTGAGGGGAGGGGGGGAAAGGAGCTGTGGTGGAGCCTGGGCTGTTATGCATGAGTCATTATCTAGGAATTACTTTTCTGTACCTTTTGGTTCCTAGTACCAAGACCAGATCTCTTTGTTCTGGAAAGGTATGAAAGGTGGAAGACATCTTTCCTGGTTGTTGCCTTCATCTCTCTACCAGCCACGAAGAGAGATGTGGCCAACCAACTCTATTTTGATCAAAGTAAAAGTTGTTTGCTTGCTGAAACCTCGGCTCAGGAGTTTCTTTTGGCTCTTTTAAATTCCTGAGTAATGCTGGGGCAATTGTGAGGCTAAGTGTAAAGCCTTAAAATACCTCTCTGTAGTGTTTTAAAAGATCCTGAAGCTAAAACTCAAATACTTTGGCCACCTAATGAGAAGGAAGGACTCACTGGAGAAGAGCCTCATGCTGGGAAAGGTTGAGGGCAAGAGAAGAAGGGGACAACAGAGAATGAGGTGGCTGGACAGAGTCACTGAAGCAGTAGGCGTGAGCTTAAATGGACTCCAGAAGATGGTAGAGGACAGGAAGGCCTGGAGCAACGTTGTCCATGGAGTCGCGATGGGTCGGACACGACTTCGCAACTAACAACAACAAGTGTTTTAAAACAAGGGTCCCCAATCCCTGGCCTGTAGACCGGCACCGCGCAAACGAGCAAAGCCCCATTTGCGGGAGGCAGGCAATACATAAAACCACGCCCCCTCCAGTCCGCGGAAAAACCTCTCTCCACGGAACAGGTCCCTGGTGCCCAAAAGGTTGGGGACCTCTAGGATAAGGGACAATAGAAGTCAAGAGGAGTTGGACTTAGGTCGTTGGTGGGAATGTAACAAGTCCAGGCTGATGACATGCTTCACTCCGTCCTTCTAGCTCTTCCTGCTCGTCTCCTACAATCATATGCGGTTTGGAGCAATTTGGGTGATGCTGCACTCAAAGTTAGACTAACTGTCATCCCTTCCCAAGAATTATGGTGTCAAGTTTCCGACGTATGGGCTTTTCAAGTGACTCTGAGGCATTGTTTACCTTAAAAGTCCTTTATTAGCCTAATACACCGGCAAATGCTTGCTCGAAAGAAGCTGGAATCTGAAATCTCCACCCCTTGCACCATATATTAAAACATAATTCCTCCACCTTTCTAATTTTGTCATTAATCATATTCTCCAATTAATTTAAAGAATCAGTTCCCCTTCCGTTAGAAGACCCGCCAAAACCTGATCTTCTTAGTGAGAGAAATAGCCTTGAAAGTGCATTCCTACTCATTCCCCCTCCTAACCTTAAACTAAAGCAATACACTAGTCCACAGGTCTGCAACCCGCGGCTCTGGAGCCGCATGCGGCTCTTTCAGCCGTCTCCTGCGGCTCCCCGTCCTCTGCCATGTGCAGTCCAAAAAAAAAAAAAGTGGGACTAAAAAAGTTCAACCAATCAATTCAAATATGCAGGGTAGGTGCATATCTCGCCTTGGCTCCACTCTTCAGTCAAACCCTGTTCTGCGCATGTACGCATGTACGCGCATGCGGACACATTTTTTGCGGCTCCCAGTTTTTCCTTTTGTGAGGGAACCGGTTCTGAGTGGCTCTTTCACTGTTTCAGGTTGCTGACCCTTGCACTAGTCTTAAAGCAATACACAACTTTAACCTATGAAACGGCTACTTCTTCATCTCTTGTCAAGCAACAACATTAGATGTTAGCAGCGATGACATATGGTTTCAGTCGAATAGGTTCCTTATCGCCCCTCTTCCCGTTCAGTTCTTCACCCAAGGTGCAATTTTGCAATGGATGATGTTACCTAGCTGGACGATGAAACGTCTGTGAGGAAAAAACCAAGCTCAGAGATCATTAAGGATCCCCTCAATAAGGGGTACCTGATACCAAGCCGAGAGTGAGAATTGTAAATCCAATAAGAACCAAGGGAAATTTTTCACTGCCTGGGATGGGAGCTTCTATAACAGTGACGGCAAACCTTTTGGAGACCGAGTGCCCAGACTGCAACCCAAAACCCACTTATGTATCGCCGGGTGCCGGGTGGGCGTGGCCCTTTGGGTGGGCGTGGCCCATTGGGTGGGCGTGGCCCATTGGGTGGGCGTGGCTGCGGTGGTAACGGCAGACTGGGTGGGCCTAAAAAGTTCAATCAATCAATTCCAACTTTGTGAGATCTTTTTTTTCCTACGAGAAGTTGAAATTGATTGATTGAACTTTTTTTTTTGTACACGGTGGCGGAAAGCGAAAAGGTTTTATAAAATCCAGCTAAAGGCTTACTAGGACTGGGGCGATGGCGTGCGTGCCCACAGAGGAGGGGGCTCTGCGTGCCACCTGTGGCACGCGTGCTATAGGTTCGCCACCACGGTTCTATAATCTTCATATCATCGTATGGAGGGGGGGGGAAAGAGCCTCTTTTTTTTTTTTTTACAGAGTCAGTGAATTTGGTCAGATATTTCTAGCCGCTCTTTGCTCCTGCATCTCATCTATATTCAGATTGGCTTCCTTGATCGCTAACCTCTCTCCCTATCCTCCCCCCTCCCACCCCAAAAAATGGATTATGCAATATAAAAGCCAAACAAAACGTACAACCCTGTGACTGGCCGGCAATGGAGCTAAATATCTAAAAATTGCATTACAGCACGCAGTCAAAATATTGAGCAACGAAATTGTGGATCTTCGACGTGAGGATGGGTAAAGAAGCAATCGTTCAGAAATACAAGCAAAATATAGCAGGGATAATAAGCAGACGTGCCCCATTCAAAAGCCCTCACATTTGCCTCTAAGTGGTGTGTGTTAGGACTGCACTGCAACATTGCATACAGGGTTTAGTTCCGCCTGATGCAATTTCCTGAAACGAAGAGCGATTGGAAGTGTGATTGCGCCACCTTCACAACAGTCCGATACACAGAATTCTGCACGTTATTGGTTGATAACATTGCCATTCAAAATGGTGTTAAGATTTTTCAGTCGTGAGCTTATGTTACTCTCTCTTTTCTTTTCCTTGTTTTTTTTTTAAACACACAGAGACACATAACTGCAGCAAACAGGAAGGACGGATTGAGATTAGGCACTTCACAATTCGGAAATGTTCTTTTTTTTTTCTCTATTCGTTCATCCACTTGAAGATTTTCTGCTCTTTCCTGTGTCTTAGGAAAGAACCCTTAAGCAATATTTTTTTTAAAAAAATTAATTTTAAAAAAGGGAAAATGCAAAGAACTGAATTTCTGGCTTTCCGCCTTCGCACTATGAACTCCAGTTGATCTCCACAAATTATTCAGATGTGGACATTTTAAAATTGGGCTTCCATCATCAACCAAAATGCTGGATTGGACAAGACCTTCCAATCAGCCAAGCTAGCTGCGATTTCTGCTTATGGAAACCAATTAGCTTTTGTTTTTGGGTGGTTGTTGTTTTTTTTTTTAAAAAAAAAACAACTATAGCTAAATTAATTTATTTCGTTATTTTTTAAAAAAATATGCAAACACAAACATGCCACCTTATTTGACTGTAACTGGCAGAAGGAATCGGGAGGATGTGAAAAACAAAATACATAATTTATGGATCGTCCGTTCCAATTTGCTGCATAGTCTCATCCTTTTTTTTGTTTAAGTATCATTTAGTCCAGAGGCATTTGTAGAACCATTCCCCATTTTTTCTCCCCAGCGCACAAAAGTTTCTCGCCAAAAAGCTTCACGTGGTTTCACATTTTTTTTCATTTACAGGTCACAAACTCATTGGCATAGCATCAAGACAGCTGCAAAAGAGTCGAGGTTTTTAGGATGAGTCTTTCCGAGAAATGAAATAAAAATTAAAAATTTTTTAAAAAGAGAAAGAAAAACCAACAGCCACGAAGGCAACCCAGGCTGACTTTCTAGCTTGTCGATCTAACCGCTGGCACGTGCTGCCTTTTTAGTTTTGTATTTTGCAAAACGGAGCGACACGAAAAAGAACCACGCTGAAGAAAGAGCACTACAATTGAAGCAGGTTCCCACAAGTGTGGTGTCTGAGCATTATTTTTTTTTAGACACGCTAAAAGAAGGCATGGATTCTTCTTCCTTTCCAGCAGGTAGAAGTGAACCAAACCCCCCCCCAAAAAAAAAACCCCCTGGAATACAAGAGTCGGTTTTGTTTGACTCAATGCCTGGATTTCTTGCACTCATGAAATTTTCCCTATTGGATCACAGCTATTCCCTGCTCCAGTTGGGACACACCTACCAAGGGAAGTCATATCTGCAAAGAGAGAAAGAAGTCACTCGGGCCAGACCCATCACAGCAGCCAAACGCGCTCAAACGAAACCAAATGAAGATGCCTTTCCATTCGTTACAGGTAAGATAAACACAAACAATTGACCTGTGTTTCCCAACCTCGCCAACTTGGAGGAAGCTGGTTGGGGAATTCTGGGAGCTGAAGTCCACCCATCTTCCAAGTTGTTGAGGTTGAGGAACACTGCACTAGATGCTTGGGTGGGCAAACACAGGTCTGGGAATCTGGGTTGCCCAGCGCTCTCTGACAACCAACCATTGCTTGTTCTATGCCAGGGGTCTTCAAACTTGGCCCTTTTAGGACTTTTAGGACAAAGCAGGTGTTTGAAAGCAGTAGATGGCCCGCCAAGCAAGGTCAACTGATTCTAGTTTATTTATTTATTTTATTTATTTAATTTCTACTCTAATTTACAGGACTCATAGGAGTCCTTTGTCTCCCTAAGACAGGAGTCTCCAAACTTGGCAACTTTAAGACTTGCAGACTTCAACTCCCAGAATTCCTCAGCCAGAATTCTGGGAGTTGAAGTCTACAAGTCTTAACATTGCCACGTCTGGAGTCCCCGGCCTAAGATGTAGATCAAGATAGTCTAAATGCCAGTTGGACTGAACCAAGATTTCTACAAGTAGTCCTTGAGTTACAACCACTAAGCAATGCAGCTCAGTGATGTCTCACTTTCCAACTGCCTCACTTAATGATGGAAATTCCAGTCCCAAGTATGGTTGTAAGTCAAGGACATCTTACAGAGGTTGTCCTGATCAGTCTACAGGTAGTCCTTGACTTACCTGGAAGTTGAAGTCCACAAGTCCTAAAAGGGCCAAGTTTGAAGACCCCTGTTTTATGCCCTTGAAGACATGTTCAGCTCATCCCATAGCTAGTAGATTGGTCACTGCTAATTTGAGAGAAGTGAAATGGTTCTGGGGAAGAACATAGGGGAAGGGGAAGGAAGAGGAAGTCTATTGTTTTGAAGGCCATGTTGGCTATTTTTTCCCCTACTGGATCATAGAGTGATTTAATGGCCAGGATAGAAACAAAGCAGGTGTTTGAAAACAGCAGATGGCCCGCCAAGCAAGGTCAACTGATTCTAGTTGTAGTTAGCCTTTCTACTCTAATTTACAGGACTCATAGGAGTCCTTTGTCTCCCTAAGACAGGAGTCTCCAAACTTGGCAACTTTAAGACTTGCAGACTTCAACTCCCAAAATTCCTCAGCCAGAATTCTGGGAGTTGAAGTCCACAAGTCTTAACATTGCCAAGTCTGGAGTCCCCAGCCTAAGATGTAGATCAAGATAGTCTAAATGCCAGTTGGACTGAACCAAGATTTCTACAAGTAGTCCTTGAGTTACAACCACTAAGCAATGCAGCTCAGTGATGTCTCACTTTCCAACTGCCTCACTTAATGATGGAAATTCCAGTCCCAAGTATGGTTGTAAGTCAAGGACATCTTACAGAGGTTGTCCTGATCGGTCTACAGGTAGTCCTTGACTTACGACCACAACTGAGCTCCAAAATTCCTATTGCTAAGCGAGACAGCTATTGAGTGAGTTTTGCCCCGTTTTATGACTTTTCTTGCCACAGCTGTTAAGTGAATCACTGTCACTGTTAAGCGAAAATTACAGTTGTTAACAAATCTGGCTTCCCCAGATGGTCAGAAGGTCTCAAAAGGTGATCACATGACTCTAGGATACTGCATCTGTCGTAAAGCATTTGAATTTTGATCACGTGACCATGGGGATGCTGCAACAGTCGTAAGTATAAAAAACAGTCATAGGTCTTTTTTTTCAGGGCTGTTGTAAATTGGAACAGTCATTAAATGTATAGTTGTAAGCAGTGGTGGGATTCAAATACCTGAACAACCGGTTCTCTACGTGGATGCAGGTCTAGAACGGACTTCCGGAAGTGGCATCCACGTGTTTCTGGCGGGCCGTTCTAGGCCTGGGAGGTCTCCTCCAGGCCTCCAAAGCTGGCAATCAACTTCCGGAAGTGGCATCCACGCACTTCCAGCAGGCTGTTCTGGACCTCCAAGGCCTCCTCCACTCTCCCAGGCCTAGGACAGACTTCCAGAAGTGACATCCACGCACTACCAGCAGGGCGTTTTGGGCCTCCAAGCCTTCCTCAAGGCCTTTGAGGCCTAGAACGGACTTCCGGAAGTGACATCCACACACTTCTGGCTGGCCGTTCTAGGCCTGGAAGGCTTCCTCCAGGCCTCCAAGACCTAGAACGGACTTCTGGAAGCAGCGTGCATTCAGCTGGTTCTCCGAACTCAACAAAATTTAGCTTACCAGTTCTACCGAATCGGTGCAAACTGGCTGAATCCCACCACTGGTTGTAAGTTAAGGACTACTTGTACCCATCTGAAGGAAAGAGGCTAACCTGGGGCAGAGTATGGTGGAACTGATAACAGAAACTCTTGCAAAGGCTCCTATATACCATTTATCATCTTCTACTTGAGGGAACTAATTATATGGCTGGTCATGACACTTCTGTGATACAATAGAATAGAATAGATTAACAGAGTTGGAAGGGACCTTGGAGGCCTTCTAGTCCAACCCCCTGCTTAGGCAGGAAACCCTGTATCATTTCAGACAAATGGTTGTCCAATCTCTTCTGGAGGCCGGTTGCTCCACTGATTAATCGTTCTCACTGTCGGGAAATTTGAAAAAAATGGCTGAAGTGTATAGCTTTCAAGGGAAAAGTAGCAGGAGATTTAAAAACTTTTCTCCCCTATTGTTCCTTCTCTGCAACGGGCATGTCCTCGAGGCACCCCTGACCCATTTTGAGCCGAGACAAAGCAACATTTAGCAAGTGATGTAGGAATAAAACCCTTCTCATCTGCCACTGTCTCTGATCGCTCTTTGGGTTGCACAGAAAGGATAATCCAGGTTCCCAGGTGATCTGTGTTTGCCTCCAGCTATCTAGCCTCATCCTGGAACGTGAAACATTTGTTTGCAAACATCTGCTAAACCAGAAGTGGCAAACTCATTAAAGAGCCATGATTAGCTGGGGCTTTGTGCTGTGGGTTTAAAGCCCAGGGTGTTATCCAAAACAGACAAGCATCTGATGCCCTTGTTTAGGGAAAGCAGACACAGGTCAATACATTTGGCACTGATTTTTTCTCTTCTTGTCTTTGACGAATCAATACGATACATATTCTGGGATGGTTCACACCACGAGAGATTTGTTGCAAGCCATAAAAGCGTTCTTGGAATCACAATGACACCGACAGAAGAGAACCTTTGTAGCTCAGGGTTGAATGGTGGGGTGCTTTGTGCTCCCTACGTTTGGTTGTTTTCTTGCAGACGCTTCGTTATCCAACTAGGCGATATCATCAGCGTTAACCCCACTTCTAGTTGGGCAATGAAATATCTCCTAGAAAACAACCAAGCTCAGAGAGTACTAAGGAATCCATAAAAATGACGTCCATCTAATTCCATCTTGCAATATTTGCGCTGACTCTCCATCAGTTCGGGAGTCACTCAAATATATTTTTTTTTCTCTTCAGAATTATAACACGGTGAGATTATTCAGATCCCGAGGCCTACCCTTTATATATAACTTCTAGACCCGGTGCTTTCCAACCTTAGCAACTTTAAAATGACTGGACTGCAACTCCCAAATATCCCCAGCCATCTATGCCAGAATTCCCCAGTCTCAACCATCCATGGCTGGCTGTGGAATTCTGGGAATTGAAGTCCAGACGTCTTAAAAGTTGCTAATGTTGAGAAATACTATTGTAAAGGTATGATTTTGTTGCAGCAGGTATTTTTTTTTAAAAAACATTCAAGCAGACGTATTCATTCGGTTGAAATCTTTTCCAATGCATCTGGAATAGGAATAGGAATATCCACCATTGCATCCTGCCAGTCTGCAGATTACCACATTATTAGTCTGCTTCGATTTTCATCCCCCCCCCCACATTTTGCCTGGAGATTCGGCTGGATGCAGCGACAAAACGTAAAGCAGTTTGGGAAAGGCTGTGGATTTACACTCCTTGTCATGAGCATTTCACTGTCTCAAATACCCCTCAAAGTTTGGAAAGCGAATATGGCAGCAGGGTGGACTTGCCTTAATTGTGCCCCGCGTCCAAAGAAAGGGATAACCATGTTGGGAGAAGAGAATATTTGCAGCTCAGGGTTGAGCTGTAGGATCCTTGATACTCTCTGAGATTGGCTGTCTTGCAGAGACGCTTCATGACCCAACTAGGTAACATCATCAGTGTGTCAGTCTGCAAGAAAACAGCCAGGCCTGGAGGAGCAGCAAGGACCCCAAAGCCATTTCAATATTTTCAGTAGAAATACCAAAGACTCTTGGTAGCGCTCTGTCCCATTTAAGTTTATATGGAGCATAGTCTGTTTTATCTCCAGGGCATGTCAATTATCCAATATATCTTCACCAGACTCATGTCCCTTAAAATTAGCGCAGAAGAAAAGAACATGCACAATTTGAGGGGGTGGGGGTGGAGGAAAGAGGTGACCTAATCCCTACAGGTAGTCCTCAACTTACGACCACAATTGGGACCAGAATTGTTAAGCAAAGTGGTTGTTAAATGAGTGGTGTCCGATTTTACCACCTTGTGGCCACAGTTGTTAAGCGAATCACTGGAGGAAGGTGAATCAGACGGTCGTTAAGCAAATCCAGCTTCTCTTGTTGACTTCGCTTGTAGGAAGCCGGCTGGGAAGATGGCAGAGGGTGATCATGTGACCTCCAGGATGCTGCAAGCATCATAAATACATGCCAGTTGCCAAGAACACCTGAATGTTGATCACATTAACTGTGGGGATACTATGGTCGTTGTAAGTGTGAGGACTGGGCGTCTGTCCTGTTAGGCATATGGTGATAGCCTACAATGTTGGGTTGAAAATATTAAACCATGATGTTGTGACTTTAAGATGTTAATTGGCCAATGGGTGTGTAAGTGTTCTCATGGCCATAAGAGGGAGCTAGGAATGTAGCTTCTCTCTCTCTGAATTCACTGCTCTCTACTATTATTGTTTTTTTGCTCTGTATCTGTATAACTGTGTTTTTGACCTCTGGACTGGTAAGAAGACTTAGTATTAGGATTTGTACTTGGACTATTATTTTTATGTATGACCTGGACTGTTTATTTTTGACCGTGCATTTTTGATCTTACACCACCTCAAAGTAAAATACTTTTTGCTTTTACAACTCAGTGTACTCTTGTGGTTACTGTGCGACTCTTACTGCTCTCAGTACCCTTCCTTGTCTTTGCAACTCTTTGGTAGCACAAGGAGACCTCTGCACAACAATACCTAACACGTCCCTTTTTTCAGTGCCTTGTCAAGGTATTAATTTAATGGCTAAACAGCTTATGTAATGATGTCATGTAATATAAGGTGGATGATGCAAGGACAGGAATGACTCAGCAGGGTCTGTGTCTCTTTAATAGTAAGCAAGGTCTGTATCCCTTTAAGAGTGTGAGTATAAAAGGGAAGGCTTTTGCTGCAGTGTCTCTCTCTCTTGTCCATTTCCTGCTGTAACTGCTATGTGTTGGAGTTGGCTGTATTACCACGCTTATGTATCTTGTTCCTAGTGGATTTTGTAGATAGTGTAATATAAACCACTATTTAATATAGACCACTGTTTACTGTATTTACTCCTGAGTTATCTCAGCGCAATAAGACTGTGCATGCTCTGACACCATTGTAAGTTCAAACGGTCTCTAAACAAATGGTTGTAAATCGAGGACTACCTGTACTAGAATTTCAAACAATCAAGTTTTCTAGGTTTGCAATTATTGGTGAATATCTGTAGCTCAGGTGGAGGGGGAAGGTTCGTTCTTCGAGTTTGTGGGTTGGTTTTCCGAACGTTGCGTTACCAGGTTAGCTAACATCTTCAGCAGAGTTTAGGGGATGTCAGTGTCCCTTTTCAGTAACTCTTGTGCTGGTGAGGCCACGTCAGGTGAGACTCCCATCAGGTGAGGGTCTTGTGATTGGTCTTGATCTTGTGACTGGTCCAATCACAAGATGCTGACCTGATGGGACCCTCGCCTGATGTGACCTCACCATCACAAGACCTGCTGACCACACAAAGCCCTTATAAACGGAAGAACACAGACACGCACATCCCTTAAACTCCACTGAAGATGTTAGCTAGTCTGGTAATGAAACGTTTGGAAACCTACCCACAAGCTTGGAGAACGAACCTTCACCCTCAAGGTTTCTAGGTCCATTCAGGCCAAACAATCAGGGTTCTCCATGTCTATTTAATCCAAACAATCAGCAATTCTATTTTGGTTTTGCACTTCGGGTGAGGCCCAAGAGCATCTGGGTAAGGATCACATAATATTCCCAGGCCTCCTCTTCTAAATTTTCTAAATAGCAAACATTTCTTCCCCCCCCACCCGCTACCTCAGCAGAAGGTGAAAGGGAATTCCTTTCCCAATCTTTCCTCATGTGGGCATCGTATTCACATACAAAGACCAAGGCGCGTGAGGGATCCACAAACAGTAGCCTGGTGAGATGGGAAGTGGCACCCCACAGGTCCAGAAATGAGGGGGAAATCATACGGGTTGAGCTAGACAGAAATTCAAATTACCTACTGCTTAGTTAAGGGTGACAAGGGACAACTCAAATCTCACACAATTTCAAGGTAAGGCAGAATGCGGTGGACAGACAAACAGCAAAAGGGATCAAACATGATGTTTCTAAGTGATCAGACAGACAGAAAGAAATAAAACAGAATGAAATCCTTGCCTCTTTTTTTTGGGACAGGATGAGGCAAAAAAAAAAATACGATAAAGAGAAATAGTGGCGCAAAGGAAATTCCTCCTGGTTATTCACTCCAAATCTTAGTTATCCCTCTCTGATTCTAGTTTGGCTCACGTTTCTAACCATTTACTTACTTTTTAAGATTTAAAGAGCGCAACCTCCTTATTATCTGAAGAGACAGCCAGATGGGATCATAACTGTCTCTATCCTGTATAATGTGATTATCCAAAGGATTATACACTACTGAGGCCCTAATCCCAGCATCAAAATCATGTTCCTGGAAGCCAGCAAATCAATCAAAGGCACTCAGTAAAGATGAATATCTGACCTGGGGTAGTCATCTTCCACTAGCATGTGCTTTGGGATAGGTGAGTATCTTCCAGGCGAGATGGGGGGCAAAGAGGTCTTGTATTCTAAAGTGCCGTTGTTGCCTGGAGACAGGATGTGGTTTTCCATTGGCGGGGAATAAGCTGCAGGTTAAAGAAGACATGCAAAGATAGTTACCACTCAATTCATGCTGAGCAGGCCGAGAAGCTACAGAAAATCCTGCAATTCATCTGGTTTTGCAAATATGAATATGTGGAAAGGATTTTAGGAATTTTAGGGGATTAAGGCTTAAACCAGGGGTCCCCAACCTCCCCCCCCGGGGTGTGGCCCACTTACTACCGGGCCTTGAACCCTTCAGAACTGGGCCATGGCAATGGCGGGCGAGTGTGCCTGTGTACATCCCCACACGTGTGAGCAGTGGGCAAGCACGTGCATTCCATTTGCGTGAGTGGCACATGCGCTTGCCCGAACTAGCGCACAGCCATCCCCACCCTCCTTTGACAGTCCACAAAACCAGAAAGTTTGAGAAACTCTGGCTTAAACTATTGAATGACTAAAGGTAAAAGGTAAAGGTTCCCCCGCACATGCGTGCAAGTCGTTTCCGACTCTAGGGGCCAGTGCTCATCTCCGTTTCAAAGCCGAAGAGCAAGTGCTTGTCCGAGGACGTCTCCGTGGTCATGTGGCCGGCATGACTAGACGCCAAAGGCACATGGAACGCTGTTACTTTCCCACCGTAGTGGTCCCTATTTTTCTACTTGCATTTTTACGTGCTTTCGAACTGCTAGGTTGGCAGAAGCTGGGACGAGTAACAGGTACTCACCCTGCTACGCGGCACTTGGGATTCGACCCACCAAACTGCTGACCTTCTGATCGACAAGCTCAGCGTCCTAACCCACTGAGCCACCGCGTCCCCTTTACCATTAATACTCTTCAAAGGTTTAACCAGGGTTCAGATGCTTGGCTGTAGGACCTCTAAAGAGATGTTTGTAATGATAGAAGAGAATATTTGTAGCTCAGCATTGAACTGTGGGGTCCTTGGTGCTCTGTGGGCTTGGTTGTTTTCTTGTGGACATTTCATTACCCAAGTAGCTAACTTCATTAGTGCTGGAAGGGAGTGGGCTTTGCTTTCTGTTTATATACAAGTGGCTCGCCTCAGTGGTGGGATTCAAATACCTGAACATCTGGTTCTTTGTGTGGATGCAAGCCTGGGCCTCCGAGGCCTAGAATGGACTTCCAGAAGTGACATCCATGCACTTCCTGTGGGCTGTTCTAGGCCTGGGTGGCCTCCTCCAGTCTTCCGAGGCCTAGAACAGACTTTCGGAAGTGACATCAATGCACTTCTGGCAGGCCATTCTAGGCCTGGGAGGCCTCCACCAGGCCTAGAACGGACTTCTGGAAGTGACATCCACGCACTTCCGGTGGGTCATTCTAGGCCTGGGAGACATCCTCCAGTCCTCTGAGGCCTAGAACAGACTTTCGGAAGTGACATCAATGCACTTCCGGCAGGCCATTCTAGGCCTGGGAGGCCTCCACCAGGCCCAGAACGGACTTCTGGAAGTGACATCCACGCACTTCCGGTGGGCCATTCTAGGCCTGGGAGACGTCCTCCAGTCCTCCGAGGCCTAGAACAGACTTTCGGAAGTGACATCAATGCACTTCCGGCAGGCCATTCTAGGCCTGGGAGGCCTCCACCAGGCCTAGAACAGACTTCCAGAAGCAGCATGAGTTCAGCCAGTTCTCTGAACTGAACAAAATTTAGCTACCGGTTCTACCAAACCAGTGTGAACCGGTTGAATTCCACCACTGGCTTACCCTGTCAATTTTGGTGGGAGTGTTCTTGATGCTTTCTTTTTTTATATATAAATATTTTATTAATTTTATATTTTTATGAACAAGTGCTGAATAGACAACATGTTGACTAGGTCCATTAGTAATTCTGTGGTACATATAAGCTTCTTCAAACTAAATACAATATTACACCATCCAATACCTCCTCTCTTCTTCCAGTAATAAAACATTTTTCCACACTAAGCAAATACAATTCTTATTGTTATTAATAGATATACAGTTGAATATCAGCATTACAGTTTTCTAATAGCATCAATGAAATCAGTTTAAAATATCTTTTCTAACCAAAACATATCTTAATTGCATTTGCACTCAATATCCATTTATTCAGTCCATATCCTGTGTTTGCTTTTTTTTGGTTTTAATTTTCCATCCATATTCAAAATATCCCTCTCATTTATCGTTTGAAAACAAGTTATGTTTGGGTAACCGAAAGCTTTCCTTGTTCAAACTTTTTAGCATTTTCTTATTTCCCTTTTCATGCCAAAATATAATATTATGATTACCAGTCTTATCTATCTAGCTATAATAATATTTCTGTTTCTAGCAATCTATTCTTAACCATATTCAAACATCTAATTGATAATATAATATCCCCTCTAATAGGTCAAAGCTTCTGTTTTCTTCAGTCTTACTCTAGCTTACTTCCTTTGCCAACTAACTTTCCAAGAACATTTTTTACAATACATATCCCCAAAACCCACCCGTCCCAAACCACCCCCCTTCCCCCCCCCCACTTCCCAGGGTCATAGATATAATAATCATATTCTAACTAAAATTATCCATTATAAAATTAACCAAATTCATAATGTGCTTTAACTCCCCTTTAACATTGATACATTCAAATGATTAAAAACATAATAATAATAACTTAAACAAAAAAATATAATCAATACTAATACTAAAATTAATAACAATCTAAAATCTACTCATAAGCTAAATGGAACTTTTTAGTCCCATATTTATTCTGAATATAATCTATCCATCTCCTCCAAACTGAAATATATCTTTCTTGCGAGTGATCCTTCAAATAAGCAGAAATTTTAGACATTTCTGCAAGATTCGATACCTTAAGTACCCATTCTTCTATAGTAGGCAAACTATCCTTCTTCCAATATTGTCCCACCAGTAACCGTGCTGCTGTTATCAAGTTCAACATCAAATTGATTTCTTTAGTATCACAATCTACAGCAATACCCAATAAAAACAATTGTGGAGAAAACTTTATCTTTCTCTTAAAAATCTTTTGAATGTTCCACCAAATTTTAATCCAAAAAGCTTTTATATTTCTACAAGTCCACCACATATGAAAATAAGTAGCATCTAAACTACCACATCTCCAGCATTTTGTAGGTTAGGATACATGTTAGACAACTTTTTGGGATCCAAATGCCATCTATAAAAGTCTTGGTGCTTTCTTGATTAGGCTATTAGCACTGACGATGTTACTTAATTGGGTAGTGAACCATCTGCAAATAAACAATCAAGCTCAGAGAGCACCAAGGACCTCTTGTACAATACTAAATTGGTGCCAGATAAGAGTCAATGGAATTGAAGAGAGGCTGAACTTAAGCCATTTGTGGGAATGTAAAACTCTAGGCTGATGACTCCGTTAACTCCACCCCCACCCACCCACCCACACACTCTTCTCATCTTCTATGAGTTTTGGAACAATTTAAGTGATCCTCCACCTTGGTTAGATTAACCTCCTTCCCTCCCCCAGAATTATGGTCTCAATCCCACAGTTTCCTATCTCCCTTCTCCACAATTACTCACTGAAGGTGCTTCAGGACATTTGATCGAGAATCATTTATTCTGAATCTCTGTTTGGTACTTTATCCTTAAAATGTCACTCAAACATTTAGAATTTGACAGCAACATCCAAGAAAGAGCTTGTATATCATAACTTACGATGAGTAATATCTGGAGGGCCATAGGGGTCGGTCATATAGATGGTGGTTGGCTTCCCCACTTTTAAATAGACTACATCCGATGTATTCTTCAATATTGCTACCGCTTCTTCGTGTGTTACTTCTTCTAAACTGTAATTATTTACCTAAATGAGAGCAGAGAGAATGGTGCATTAAGCTGGCCTGATGTGGAAACCAAGCAGCCATTTGTTCACGTGCTAATCAAAAGAAGACAACTGTTTGTTCAAGGAGTACAGTACATTATGCCAATTCCGTGTGACGAATAAGGTAGTTTATCATTCAAATGCAGCTTTTCGGATGGCCGGCTCAGGTTATGAATTTTGGACTGGAGAAGCTATGCAGGACTGGAACTATTTAGTAAACAGATGCGGGAACTATCATAAAATCCCAGAGCTGCAAGCTGGATTGGGAAAGTAAAGAACTAAAACAAAATACATTCTTGGAAGAAGATAATGGCGGTGCAGTGGTTAAAATGCAGTATTGCAGGCAAACTCTGCCCGCAGTCCAGAGTTTGATTCTGATAGGGCTTGAGCCTGACTTAGCCTTTCTACATCCTTTCAAGATCAGTAAAATGAGGACCAGATTGTTGAGGAGTAATACAGTATGCAAATAAATGCTTCTACACTGTAAACTTCCCAGAGAGTGCTGTAAATCACTATGGGATGGTATATACTGTACGTCTAAATGCAATTGCTATTGCTAATGGAATGTCCAATTGGGTCTACTAAATATAGATCATAATGGGAAATGAGAAGGTACAAAGATGCACAGTAAACTAGTAAGAACCTGTACATATTATGTGCTATATTTCATCAAGAACAGCGGTGGCGCAGTGGTTAGGATGCAGCATTGCATGCTAATTCTGTTGACTGATGGCTGCCAGCAGTTTGGCAGTTCAATCCTGACCGGCTCAAGGTTGACTCAGCCTTCCATCCTTCCAAGGTGGGTAAAATGCGGAGCCAGGTTGTTGGGGGGCAAATATGCTGACCCTGTAAACGGCTTAGAGAGGGCTGTAAAGCACTGTGAAGCGGCATACAAGTCTAGTTCCATCACACAATCAGTAAAAACCAGTGCAAATTCTCACCATGAGAAGCCTGTCTCCTACTTGCAACCGTCCATCCTTTTGGGCTGCTCCACCATCAATAATTTTTGTGACGTAGATGCTGTTGTCTCCGGGAATGTGCTGATTTCCTACGCCTCCGGCAATGCTGAATCCCAGACCTCAAGGGAAAAGGAGGGGAGGATAAGTTTATGGAAAATGAATGAAGCTCAAAAGCAAGCTAGGTCAGCCCCCTCCCTTCCCTGCCCACATCCCAGGGAGATCCGGGACGAACTTCCAAGCGGAGTTCTTTATTGCTCCACAGGCAGCATCTTATTTTTATTTATTTATTTATTTATTATTTATTTATTTATTTATTTATTTATTTATTTATTTATTTATTTATTTATTTATTTATTTATATTTTAATTCCATTTATATCCCGCCCTTCTCCGAAGACTCAGGGCGGCTTACAAGCTTAGCAGTAGCCTTCATTCTATGCATATGTCTGCTTATTAGGGCTTTCACACACACACCCCAAGCGGCATTATTACAAAGTCAGCTTAATTGCCCCCAACAATCTGGGTCCTCATTTTACCTACCTCGGAAGGATGGAAGGCTGAGTCAACCTTGAGCCTGGTGGGACTCGAACCTGCACTAATTGCAGGCAGCTGGTGTTACTTAAGGAGGCATTAGCCCACTGCTCCACCAAGGCTCTTGCCAAACGGAAGCGCCAAACGGAAGCGCCCTCCTGTCTACAAGAAGCATATACAGGTAGTCTTTGACTTACAACAGTTCGTTTAGTTCAGGCCGTTCAACGTTACAACAGCACTGAAAAAAAAGTGAAGACCCAGATTGTTGGGGGCAAATGTGCTGACTCTGCAAACCGCTTACAGAAGGCTGTAAAGCCCTGTGAAGCGGCATATAAGTCAAAGTGCTCCCAAAGGTGCTTTTTTTTCTTTTCAGGAGGCAACTGGACTCTCTTGTTTTACTTTGAAGACGTTTCGCTTCTCATCCAAGAAGCTTCTTCAGCTCTGACTGGATGGTGGGGGGATGGAAGGATTTATACTCCTTGCAGACAGCCGGTTACTGTATTTGCATTCTTTTAGAGAGTCGTTAAAGCTACCTGGAGGCTTATCTGTGTCTTCAGGGTCACCTGAGTAGTGCAAATGGGGGGTGGAGCCTTCTTGGAGCTGCTGAAAGGACTGTGTTGTAGACTGGAGATAGATGAGGTCAGATCCCTCCCCCTCTGTTGAGGGAGAGCTGTTCAATTTGAACACAGATGGCCTGTTTGACCCCTCTTTCAAACCAGTGGTCCTCTCTGTCCAAAATGTGGACAGAGAGGACTGCTGGTTTGAAAGAGGGGTCAAAGACCTGGATGACTGACAATCTCCAAAGACAAGTCTAAGTCCTAGTGCTATTCAGCTAACTACTGCCTCACTTAGCTAAGGAAGTTCTGGTCTCAACTAGGTGAAGGACTACCTCTAGTGTGTTTGCCCCATTTTCCATAATTACCTTTTGGTCCTTTGTACAGCTTAATTTCCACCACAGTCTCCAGAATAGGTCTCCTCCGACGGACATACAGTCGTACTATGGAGCCGGCTTCCTTGAGCGCCTCAACAGCTTTGCTGTGGGAAACCTCAGATACATCCACCTCATTCACCCGCAAAATGCAGTCATTGACTCTGGAGGGGAAAAAAACAGGAACAGGAGACCATTATAGCATGTTGGGTATGTCAAGATTAATTTAATTGGGTATGTCTAGTTTAATGAAAAGAAGGATTAGGGGTGATATGATAGCAATGTTCCAATATTTAAGGGACTGCCACAAAGAAGAAGGGGATCACCCTATTCTCGAAAGCACCAGAAGGCAGAGCAAGATGCAATGGATGGAAACTAATCAATGAGAGAAGCAACCTAGGAGAAATTTCCTGACAGAACAATTAATCAGCGGAACAACCTGCCTCCAGAGGTTGTGGGTGCTCCAACACTGGAAGATTTTAAGAAGAGATTAGACAACCATTTGTCTGGAATGATATAGGGTCTCCTACCCAACCAGGGCTTTGGATTAGAAGACCTCCAAAGTCCCTTCCAACTCTGTTATTCTACTCTACTCTACTCTACTCTACTCTACTCTACTCTACTCCATTCCATTCCATTGTGACAATATACATTGAAATTTCAACATGAGAAAGGAAACCGTCATCAGTGCAGGACACATGGTGGTATTCTTGAAATATTTTCAAAGAAAGGAACTCACAGGAGATACAGACCCATGTCAAACCCTTGTATCATTGATGTAGAAAGAAATAGAATACTGGTAGTTCTTGACTTAAAACCATTCACTTAGTGAACACCAAGAGCCTTCGTGGAGCAGTGGGCTAATGCCTCCTTAAGTAACACCAGCTGCCTGCAATTAGTGCAGGTTCGAGTCCCACCAGGCTCAAGGTTGACTCAGCCTTCCATCCTTCCGAGGTAGGTAAAATGAGGACACAGATTTTTTTTAAATCCCATTTATATCCCGCCCTTCTCCGAAGACTAAGGGCGGCTTACAATTTAAAGCACAAATCAATGTGCTTAGCAATAGCCTTCATTCTATGTATATGCCTGCTTATTAGGGCTTTGCCCCCCCCCCCCAGTGGCATTATTACAAAGTCAGCTTATTGCCCCCAACAATCTGGGTCCTCATTGTTGGGGGCAATAAGATGACTTTGTAAAGAACTGTGTTACTTAGAAATAGATATTTGGGGCTCGGTTGTGGTTGTAAGTCCCCAAATTACAGCTGGTCACTTACTGACCAGTTGAAGTTATAATGGTGTCAAGGATGAGACTTTGGCAGCTACGTACCTCTCCATTTCAACTTGCCTTTAGATTATGGGGAGAGATGTTCCTTTCAAATTGGTCAGATAGAGAAACAAAACATCTACGATTCTGCTGAAGACTGTGAGAGCCTGAAGCCTTTTCAAGGACACAAGAACAGGTGTGGATTTGAAGCAGACGGTTCCCATAACAAAATGAACTTGTTTATATGGACTATGTAAGATGCTGGGGGTTTGGCTGGGAAAATTATTGTTTACGTCTATGAATTGGCATTGGAACCTCAGAGTTAGTGTTACTTCGACATAACCATGAAGTGTATTCAATAAACTGTAAGATTTTTCGGAAACAGAATTAATCTGGAGTTTTATTTGGATGCTCGAGCTGGATGTTGACAAATGGATTACAACTCAGATTCAAAGTTCTGACATGGTCACATGATCACATTTTGGGCAATTGACAACTGCTGTTTGTTGCATTATGTGATCATATCACCACTATTTACAATGGTTTGGTTTTTTTTTGCCAAAAAATGGTTTCTGGCAAAAAAAACCCTCCATCCATTGTGGACAATGGATTTGCTTAACAACCACATTCAATTAGCGACCTTGGTGATTTAAATAAAGACTGCTGAAAAAAAAGATCATAAAATCAAGTCTGGTCACACAATGGTCCCAGTGTCTGTGCAGTTATGTCCACCTTGATACACAGTCATGGGCAGGCTTACAGTCGTAAATTGAGGCCTATCTGTATAGGACATTGAAATTAATTAATAGGTTTACAGTTGTAATTTCCCTAAATATTAATTTGAAATCCTGGCTTGTAATTGTCTTTTTAAAGGGTGGAAATCAGGGGTGTCCAAAATCTGGAAGGGATCAAAAGAGGCAGAATAGAATAGAATAGAATAGAACAGAACAGAAAATATGGAATGGAATGTAATGGAACAGAACAGAATAGAATAGAAAATAAGGAATAGAATAGAATAGAATAGAATAGAATAGAATAGAATAGAATAGAATAGAATGGAATGGAATGGAATGGAATGGAATGGAACGGAACGGAACGGAATGGAATGGAATGGAATTGAACAGAACAGAATAGAGAATAGAGTAGAATAGAGTAGAATGGAATGGAACGGAACGGAACGGAACAAAATAGAGATTAGAGAATAGAGTAGAATAGAATAGAATAGAATAGAATAGAATAGAATAGAATAGAATAGAATAGAATAGAATAGAATAGAATAGAATAGAATAGAATAGAAAATATGGAATAGAATAGAATAGAATAGAATAGAATAGAATAGAATAGAACAGAACAGAACAGAACAGAACAGAACAGAACAGAATAGAATAGAATAGAATAGAATAGAAAATATGGAATAGAATAGAATAGAATAGAATAGAATAGAATAGAATAGAATAGAATAGAATAGAATAGAATAGAGCAGAACAGAACAGAACAGAACAGAACAGAACAGAACAGAATAGAATAGAATAGAATAGAATAGAGGCTGGAAGGGACCTTGGAGGTCTTCTAGTCCAGCCCCCTGTTCAAGCAGGAGAATCTATACAATTTCAGATGGTAGAAGCAGGCTGAATGATGGGCTGTAAAAGTAAAAAGTCAAGGTTTTATGTTATTACTCTTACTCTAATGTGCCAAAAGGAGTCGGGAGTCAATGCTTTCCTTTTGCTGTCCCCAGTTGCCCTACACTTTTTTTTTCCTTTGCCCCTTTTCCTCCCCTGTTTTCCCATTATCTTCATTTTTTGTTTTTTACAGGTTGCCCCTGACGTACAACCACAATTTCGCCTGACTGTTGGATTTTTGAATCCAGATTGTAGATACCTCCTGGCAGGTCCATCTTAATGTCAAATGGTTGCTAAGTGATCATTTATAAGTTGAGGACTACCTGTATGGCAACTAGAATTTCCAGCTTTGCACAGCCAGCCTGGTGGCTTCTGTTAAAGAAAATAACTGGTTGTCCAATGTACATTTATTAAATGAGCTTCTAAATAGTATTGTTGTCTGGGTGGTTCCCAGACATAAAATAAGAAAACATACTTTTATTTAAGTTATGCCTTAAGACAGCAAAGTACAGGATGAAAAATCCCAGCGGGACAGGAAAAATAATAATTATAAACTAGGCACTTACTATTTTTATGCCTAGTTAAATATAAGCTATAGCTCAGCAGAAGGCGAAATAAACATTCTCAGTATTCATAACAATTTGCAAGGAAAAAATCTCAGGCTGTAGCAATTACAAAATACCATGCAATCTATATAAAAACAGATTGAACTGCTTTCCACCGAATAAACGATGCGTGATCAGAAATAGATCTCAGCAGACATTATTAAGACAGAGGGAACAGCAGCCCGAAATTTTATTTCCATTTCGGAGGTGAATAGGTTTTGCTAATCACACATACCACACGCACACTATTTGAAGACATACTTTAACTGCCAAAACAAAACAAAAAGTTCCAGTTTTGCTCCAGTTTGGCTCTATTAAGCTAAGCACTAAAGCCAGCGGTACAGGTGTAGCAAGCTTGATGAAGGTGTGGTTCCTGTTTGATTTAATTTCTCTTTCTTTCTCTCTCTCTCTCTTTCTTTTTTGCAAAGAGGCTAAGAAGCACATTTGTCACAACTCTGTGAGTGTTAATTGTCATCCTCCATTTCAGACCAATCTACATCTGACATGCTGCTTGCATTCTTTTTGGGAGTCCATTTATGTAGACCCCTGAATGGCAAAACTGTCCCAAACAATAATAAGGAAACAGACCACAAATGGATTTAAATGATTTGTCTACTTGGCAAGGTCCACCTTGCACTTTTCCCAAACTGAGTTGGGTACAATTATTCCATTCCATTCCATTCCATTCCATATTCTATTCTATTCTATTCTGTTCTGTTCTGTTCTGTTCTGTTCTGTTCTGTTCTATTCCATATTCCATTCCATATTCCATTCCATTCCATTCCATTCTATTCTATTCTATTCTATTCTGTTCTGTTCTGTTCTGTTCTATTCTGTTCTATTCTGTTCTGTTCTATTCTATTTTCCATTCCATTTTCCATTCCATATTCCCTTCCCTTCCCTTCCCTTCCCTTCCCTTCCCTTATCTTATCTTATCTTATCTTATCTTATCTTATCTTATCTTATCTTATCTTATCTTATCTTATCTTATCTTATCTTATCTTATCTTATCTTATCTTATCTTATCTTATCATCTTCTCCCATTCCCTTCCCTTCCCTTCTCTTCCCTTCCATTCTCTATTTGCTATTCTATTCTATTCTATTCTATTCTATTCTATTCTATTCTATTCTATTCTATTCTATTCTATTCTATTCTATTCTATTCTATTCTATTCTATTCTATTCTATTCTATTCTATTCTATTCTATTCTATTATCAATTAACCAGTGGAACAACCTGCCTCCAGAGGTGGTGAATGCTCCAACACTGGAGGTTTTTAAGAAGAGACTGGACAGCCATTTGCCTGAAATGGTATAGGGTTTCCTGCCTGAGCAGGGGGTTGGACTAGATGACCTCCAAGGTCCCTTCCAACTTTATATTATTATTATTATTATTATTATTATTATTATTATTATTATTATTATTATTATTATTATTATTATTATTATTATTATTATTCTATTCCATTCCATTCCATTCCATTCCATTCCATTCTATTCTATTCTATTCTATTCTATTCTGTTCTGTTCTGTTCTGTTCTGTTCTGTTCTGTTCTGTTCTATTCTATTTTCCATTCCATTTTCCATTCCATATTCCATTCCCTTCCCTTCCCTTCCCTTCCCTTCCCTTCCCTTCCCTTCCCTTCCCTTATCTTATCTTATCTTATCTTATCTTATCTTATCTTATCTTATCTTATCTTATCTTATCTTATCTTATCTTATCTTATCTTCTCCCATTCCCTTCCCTTCCCTTCCCTTCTCTTCCCTTCCATTCTCTATTTGCTATTCTATTCTATTCTATTCTATTCTATTCTATTCTATTCTATTCTATTCTATTCTATTCTATTCTATTCTATTCTATTCTATTCTATTCTATTCTATTCTATTCTATTCTATTCTATTCTATTCTATTCTATTCTATCAATTAACCAGTGGAACAACCTGCCTCCAGAGGTGGTGAATGCTCCAACACTGGAGGTTTTTAAGAAGAGACTGGACAGCCATTTGCCTGAAATGGTATAGGGTTTCCTGCCTGAGCAGGGGGTTGGACTAGACGACCTCCAAGGTCCCTTCCAACTTTATATTATTATTATTATTATTATTATTATTATTATTATTATTATTATTATTATTCTATTCTATTCTATTCTATTCTATTCTATTCTATTCTATTCTATTCTATTCTATTCTATTCTATTCTATTCTATTCTATTCCACAATTGGCATCAAAATTTTAATGCTATGCAAGGCAGTTGTTAAGTGAGTGATGTCCAATTTTATGACCTTTTTTTGTCATGGTTGTTAAATGAATCACTAGACTACGAGACCTCCAACATCGCTTCTGTTATTCTGTTAAATACATGCCAGTTGCTAAGCATCTGAATTTTGTACATGTAACTGTGGGGATCTTGCGATGGTTGTAAGTACGAAAAAACAGGTTATAAGTCATTTTTCCCCCAGTGCCATTGTAACTTCAAGCTGTCACTAGATGTTGCAAGTTCAAGGATAATTCTTTATCGTGGCAATTTTCATGTGCCATGTGCTAAATAGTCAAATAATACCTATAACAGCCAGGTTTGATTACATGTGAGATTCCTTAAAAGTTTACCAATAGAATCAATTGTATCTCAGTCTCACAAAGAGGGTATGGATTTGGACACCAAAGAACTCTCTGAACATCGATTTGAGCAGCCACCTGCCCATTATTTAAAGCTCTGTCTTGAAGGCACTACAACCTGTTCCGCTAGGATCCCTGGGAGTCAACCTCATTATGAGGAAACAACCTGTCAAATTCTACCCTTGCAAGCCCTTTTAAAGCCAAATCAAAATAGATAGCAAGAAGCCCAGCAATCACAAACCCTCAAAGTAGGAGTAGCAATAAATGGAGGAAAAGTGAAATGTATTGTTGCAGTCATTTTGGTCATGATTTATGACTTGGTGCTTTTATGTACACAGAAAGCTTGTGCACTGGAGACAATTTTCTTGTGTATCTAATCACTTGGCCAATAAAGTATTGTTTTCTGTTCTGTTCTGTTCTCCTCTCTCCCCTTCCCTCTCTCCACCCCTCCCCTCCTCCCTTCCCTCACCCTTCCCTCCCCTCCCCTCTCCTCCCTCTTCTCTTCTCTTCTCTCCTCTCCTCTCCTCTCCTCTCCTCTCCTCTCCTCTCCCCTCCCCTCTCCCCTCCCCTCTCCTCTCCCCTCCCCTCTCCTCTCCCCTCCCCTCCCCTCTCCCCTCCCCTCCCCTCCCCTCCCGTCTCTTCTCTTCTCTTCTCTTCTCTTCTCTTCTCTTCTCTTCTCTTCTCTTCTCTTCTCTTCTCTTCTCTTCTCTTCTCTTCTCTTCTCCTCTCCTCTCTCGACTTCTCTTGCCACATTTGTTAAGTGAATCACCGAAGTTGTTAAATTAGTAACACAGCTGTTAAGGGAATCTGGCTTTCCCCATTGACTTTGCTTGTCACAAGGTCGCAAATGGTGTTCATGTGACCATCATAAATGTGAGTCAGTTGTCAAGCATCTGAATGCAAATCCTGTGACCGTGGTGGTGGTGGTGGTGGTGGTGGTGGGAATGCTGAAACGGTCATAACGGTGAAAAATGGCCAGCAGTCTCTTTTTTCCCCCAGTGCCGTTGTAACTTCGGTCTCTAAGGGAACTGTTGTAAGTTGAGGACTATCTGTACTACAGTTTCCAAAACTGGCCACCCTTCCTGGAGATGCCAGGAAAAATATCTCTGGAACATACAAAATTGGGGCTGACCATTCCCACGCTCCTTTTTCAAACCTAGACAGTAGGAATGCTAGTTTTGAGGATCCCTTGGTGCTCTCTGAGCTTGCTGGTTTTCTTGCAGATGTTTCATGACCCAAACTGGGTAACATCATCAGTGCTAGTAAGGAGTGAGGTTTACTCTCGGTGTGTATTCTAGTGGCTTGCCCTCTCAATGTTGGTATGGGTGGCCTTAGAGGCTCTCTGGCTGGGCTGCTTACTTTTGGTTTGTTTGGCAGTTTCTTGGTTGGGATATTGTTTACTTATTTTATTTTATTTTTATTTTTATTCCATTTATATCCCGCCCTTCTCCGAAGACTCAGGGCGGCTTACAAGCTTAGCAGCACTTGATTGTTGGTCTGATGTTCATCTTGGAACTAATCTATGCTGTTCTAATGGAGTTAATCCAAGAGCCGTGGTGGCTCAGTGGTTAGAATGTAGTACTTACTGCAGGCTAACTCGCTGCTTACTCCAGGCTCAAGGGCTCAAGGTAGACTCACCCTTCCATCCTTCCGAGGTAGGTAAAAGGAGGACCCTGCAAGGTGGCATTCATGGGTACGTTCCTGAGAGTAAACCTCCACTCTTTAGCAGCACTGATGATGTTACCTACTTTGAGTAATAAAACGCCAGCAAGAAAACAAGCAAGCTCAGAGAGCGCCGAGGACCCCTCATTTCAACCTTGAGCTACAAATATTCTCCTTTAGTAATGCTAACAACACTGTTCCATCATTGCTCCACTTCCTTCCTGAACAACTAAACCATCTATTATATTTTCGGAATTCAAAGTTAGGAAAAGTTGATATCGGTGAAATGATACAGCAGGAAGCGAGAATCTGGATTAAACACCCATTCTGCCCGGATCAGCAAATAGTAAGCAAGAAATAGCAGTCTTCCAATATCTCAGGGGCTGCCCCAAAGAAGAGGGAGTCAAGCTATTCTCCAAAGCGCCTGAAGGCAGGACCAGAAGCAACGGATGGAAACTAATCAAGGAGAGAAGCAACCTAGAACTAAGGAGAAACTTCCTGACAGAACAATTAACCAGTGGAACAACCTGCCTCCAGAAGTGGTGAATGCTCCAACACTGGAAGTCTTTAAGAAGAGACTGGACAACTATTTGTCTGAAACGGTATTGGGTTTCCTGCCTAAGCAGGGGGTTGGACTAGAAGACCTCCAAGGTCCCTTCCAACTCTGTTATTCTATGTCTTCTATGTCTTCCATGTATTATGTCCACCAGAAGAAGGCAAAAGAAAGGCATAAATATCTTCCCATTTTATTTTCCCTGCATCTAACAGAATGACAAAAGTCTGAAAAGAGGTCAATACTCACTCCTTTGCTCCGGATATAATCGGATGCTCTCAGCCTTCTGAATTTTTTTCAGAACTGGTGAGCAATGCTGGTAAGGGTCGCAAGTAGGTGTACCAAAACGAAGTTGTCTTGCTTGGGGTTAAAAATGTGAACCCAGATGAGGGTAAATTGCCTTCATAGCTACCTGATACCTGTCAATCGGAGTTTCGGAAAAGTCACTCCGGGGAAAAAGTCAAAGCAGCTTCTCACTCCAAGCCAGAAAACTGGTTGCAACACATACTCCTGCTCCAAATTGCTATGTTGCAAGCAGCTTTCATCTTTTCCTCCTTAGCTCTCTGGGACTGGATTTGTACTTGACAGATACGCCAACAAATCAAAGAGTCACAACAAACCCCCGGGCCAAAATTCCACCCATTTCTTCTTCTTGATGGAGAGAGAGAGAGAGAGAGAGAGAGAGAGAGAGAGAGAGAGAGAGAGAGAGAGAGAGAGAGAGAGAATCGCGAAGGAACAAGAGATTCCTCCATGGGACAGAGGTGGGAAAACTCACTTTGCAGAACCTTGTTCAAACTTGTTGAAGAAACAAAAAAGCAGGCCCCACCCTCTGCCAGCAGTCTAAATTAGAACTCCCTAATACTGAGAGAAAGCGACTAAATTTCATTTTTAATGTGTGCCATTCTGCCCACGGTAAAAAATAACAATAAAGGCTCTCTCTCGCTCTCTCTTTCTGTCTCTCTGTTCCTCTCTCTGTATATATATATATATTGCTAACAAAGAATTAAAGGGATCAAAAAAAATGTACACAAGTAATGAGTTGTCACAGTTGTGACTACAGCTTGTGGATGGCCTTAGGTTAGGCTGATACAGGCAATAAGGTTTAGCCCGTATTTGGGCCTTGCAAGGTATTCTAAAATACTTCACACACACACACACACACACACACACACACACACATATATTAAGGGAGACTGAAATGCATTTCTAACTCATTAGTTTTCATCAGTCAGCCATACCCTTCTGAGATTCGAACCTGGGCTGATTGCACATTAGGCAGTGTATTTACCTCTTGAGCCACAGGATCTCTCTCGCTCTGTTAGCTTTCTGCAAGGGGAGATATGTGTCAAATGTTAACTATTTAGATTACCTTGCTAGGCCCCAAACATGGGGCAGATCTTTATTTCCTGTTTTCAGCCTATCTTGAAGGCCATCGAACAGGCTGTAGTCACACCGGACAGTTCATATATTTGTGTAAATTACTAACAAAGAATTAAGGGAGACTGAAATGCATTTCTAACTCATTAGTTGTCATCAGTCAGCCATACCCTTCTGAGATTCAAACCTGGGCTGATTGCACATTAGGCAGTGTATTTACCTCTTGAACCACAGGATCTCTCTCGCTCTGTTAGCTTTCTGCAAGGGGAGATATGTGTCAAATGTTAACTATTTAGATTACCTTGCTAGGCCCCAAACATGGGGCAGATCTTTATTCCCTGTTTTCTATCTATTTCTATCTTTCTATCTATTCTATCTATTTATCTATCTTTCTCTCTCATCTATCTCTCTGTCGGTCTGTCAGTCTGACTATCTATCTATTTATCTCTTTCTCTCTATCATCTCTCTATCATCACTCTCTCTCATCTATTTATCATCTCTCTCTCATCTGTCTCTCTGTCTTTTGGTCTATCTATCTATCTATCTATCTATCTATCTATCTATCTATCTATCATCTCTCTCATCTATTTATCATCTCTCTCTCTCCCTCTCTCTCTCTCTCTTTATACTGTATATATATACCTACCTACCTATTTATCTATTGGCGATTGTTGCAAGACAACAAAGAACTCCTAAAACTCATAAAATAATAGAGTTGGAAGGGACCTTGGAGGTCTTCTAGTCCAACCCCCTGCTCAAGCAGGAAACCCTATACCATTTCAGACAAATGGCTCTCCAGTCTCTTCTTAAAAACTTCCAGTGTTGGAGCATTCACCGCTTCTGGAGGCAAGGAGTTCCACTGGTTAAATTGTTCTCACTGTCAGGAAATTTCTCCTTAGTTCTAGGTTGCTTCTCTCCTTGGTCAGATTCCATCCATTGTTTCTTGTCTTGCCTTTTGGTGCTTTGGGGGGAAAAATCGTTGGTGCTTTGGAAAATAGAAAAAGGGAAAAGACGTTCCCTGTGAACTGCAGTCTTTGTAGGCTTCCAACTTCTTTCAAGTATCACAAATTTCTCTAGTCAAGAAAAGAATACACTGGTAGTCCCCAATGTACCACAGTCTGTTTAGTGGCCATTTAGTAGTCCTTGACTTACAGCAGTTCATTCAGTGACCGTTCAAAGTTACGACGACAGCGAAAAAAGTAACATGACCGTTTTTCACACTTAACGACCGTTGCAGCGTTCCCCACGGTCACATGATCCAAATCCAGACGCTTGGTAATGGATTCATATTTATGATGGTTGCAGAGTCCCAGGGTCATGTGATCACTTTTTGTGACCTTATGACAAGCAAAGTCAAACGGAGAAGCACGTCCGCTTAACAACCATGTGAATTGAATGAACAACTGCGGCGATTCACTTAACACAGTGTTTCCCAACCTTGGTCACTTGAAGGTGTGTGGACTTCCCTGGCAAAGCTGGCCGGGGAATTCTGGGAGTTGAAGTCCACACATCTTCAAGTGACCAAGGTTGGGAAACGCTGACTTAACTGTGGGCAGAAACATCGTAAATTGGGGCCAAAAAAAAGCACTTAACAGCTGTCTTGCTTAGCAATTGAAATTTTGGGCTGAGTTGTGATCATAAGTCGAGAACTACCTATGTAGTGTAGTGGTTGAAGTACCTGACTAAGAGCAGATTCCAGTCCACAGTCTATTTATCAACTCTTGAGGTAACTATGGGCCTGTTGCTTTCTCTCAACTCAACAACCTCACAAGGCTATTCTTCAGCGGAAAAATAGGAGGGAGTGTTAGGTATGCTACTGAATGAAAAATGAGATTTAAATCTAATTAAAATATACGTTTGCTTGGAATAAGCACTTGTCCATCATCCAACAAATTTTTTTTTTAAAAATAAAATAAAATAAAACTCAAAGGTCAGACTTGATGGACCACTAGGTCTTTCTCGCCTGTCAGTTTTAGCGTTTCCATGTTCCTTGTGACAGAAACACATAACTGAGGCTATGGAGCCATATCATCTTTTGAAAGTCTTGGCTACAATGTTCCCTACCCAAGACCTCCAGAAATAGTAATTTTCAGTGAGATGAAATAAATGAACAGTTAAACATATGACTGAAGACTAGACATATCCAGCCAAGTGTAATTCTAATTAAAGTTAAATGCAAATGAAATTAAACCAAATGTACAGTAAGATGGTTGTGGAAGCAGTAGGTGGTTTTGGCCTGCAGTTTAGAAAAGAATTATGTACAGTTGTTTTATGAACCCACAGTTAAAGGTGGTCACCCAGCCAGCTTTCGTGCCTAAAGCAGGACTAGAACTCACAGTCTCCTGGTTATTGGACCAGTGTCACCCAGCCGGCTTTCGTGCCTAAAGAAGAACTAGAACTCACAGTCTCCTGGTTATTGGGCCAGTGTCACCCAGCCGGCTTTTGCGCCTAAAGCAGGACTAGAACTCACAGTCTCCTGGTTATTGGGCCAGTGTCACCCATATATATATAAACCTTTATTGTCAAAATACAACATGTGTACATTGAGATTAACTGAGCCTCCCCCCATGCTCTCTCCCCCCAACACACAGTGACAACAAACCCTCCATCCTACCACACCATGTGAACCAACTACACCACACACCGGTCTCCCAAGTCAATTCTGCATAAGATTATGTCCCATTTAAAAGCCTAACAGCCCATGGATAAAAGCTATTTTTCAGCCTGTTGGTACGGCTGGCTATATTCCTGTATCTCCTACCGGATGGTAGTAGAGTAAAGAGAGCCGGCTTTCATGCCTAAAGCAGGACTAGAACTCACAGTCTCCTGGTTATTGGGCCAGTGTCACCCAGCCGGCTTTCGTGTCTAAGGCAGGACTACAACTCACAGTCTCCTGGTTATTGGGCCAGTGTCACCCAGCCAGCTTTCCTGCCTAAGGCGGGACTAGAACTCATAGTCTCCTGGTTATTGGGCCAGTGTCACCCAGCCGGCTTTCATGCCTAAGGCGGGACTAGAACTCACAGTCTCCTGGTTATTGGGCCAGTGTCACCCAGCCGGCTTTCATGTCTAAGGCAGGACTACAACTCACAGTCTCCTGGTTATTGGGCCAGTGTCACCCAGCCAGCTTTCCTGCCTAAGGCGGGACTAGAACTCACAGTCTCCTGGTTATTGGGCCAGTGTCACCCAGCCGGCTTTCATGCCTAAGGCGGGACTAGAACTCACAGTCTCCTGGTTATTGGGCCAGTGTCATCCAGCCGGCTTTCATGTCTAAGGCAGGACTAGAACTCACAGTCTCCTGGTTATTGGGCCAGTGTCACCCAGCCGGCTTTCCTGCCTAAGGCGGGACTAGAACTCACAGTCTCCTGGTTATTGGGCAGGTGTCAACCAGCCGGCTTTCGTGTCTAAGGCAGGACTAGAACTCACAGTCTCTTGTTTATTAACCCAATGTCACCCAGCCAGCTTTCATGCCTAAGGTAGGACTAGAACTCACAGTCTCCTGGTTTTTAGGCGAACACCTGAAGCATTCCACTAAATTGTTCTCAGTTATAATATGTTTGTCCAAATAAACCATATGATGGTTAAACTGATGGACTGATCTATGAAACATGCCAACTTCTTGGTTTGATTCTAAGACATGAAGTTTGTTCCTCTAATTGGAGACTTGTAACTTCTAGACTGGCTTTAGAGCAGACATGTCAAACTCGCGACATCACGTGACGTCGTGCAACATATCGGAGCTTTTTCTCCATTGCCAGCAATGGGGTGGATGTGGCTTCCGGATGACGCATCTGGCCCGCGGGCCGGCAGTTTGACACCCCTGCTTTAGAGACGGATCTCTTTGGTTTTTATGATACATATTGCTTACTTGATTTAATTAGTTAATATATGTTTTAGTAAGATTATGGGCCTAATTTAACTATTCTTTTTTATTGCCAAATGTCTTCCTGTTGTTATTCCACTAGGGGTGTCAAACTCAATTTCATGGAGGGCCGCATCAACATTGTGGTTGCCCTCAGGGGGCCAGGTGGGTGTGGCCTGAGTGGGCGTGGCCTACTGGGTGGGCATGGCTAGAGTGCGTATGGCCTACTGGGTGGGCATGGCCAACTCTACATCATTGGCATCAAGGGTGCCTATGGGGGCCTGGGCAGGAGTGGGACAGATCTTAGGGTCTCTGGCAGGAGGAGGGTCTCTGGGCCAGGGCCAAGGCAGTGGGGGCGGTTCCCTCACTGTTTCCAGGATGGCTTCGCGGGCCGCATGAAACCACTTCGCGGGCCGGATCCGGCCCCCGGGCCTTGTGTTTGACATGTCTGCCTTAAGGCTAAGGCTCCTTTGAGATTAATATGTCTACCTTGTATTTTCATACATTCAAATTCAACTGATATACATCTTTTATAACACCTTTTTATCCTCTCGTAAGCTGCCCAGAGTCACCTCAACAGTGCGGTGGTCACCGACCCATTTAATAAACAAACAAACAAGAATGTCTATAGAGATTCTTAGTCATCCAGGTCATGGTTGCCCCAGAGGTGGTTTCTCAAGAGACAAGTGGACTTCTGAGAAGCTTCTTGGATGAGAAGGGAAACGTCTTCACAGAATAACAAGAAAGACCAGTTGCCTCTTGAAAAAGCACCTTTGGGACAAAGAAGTAAACAAATTCATTCAATATTCCCTTATTTCTGGTTCTCCTCCTCCTCCTCCTTCAATTTTTAATTAAAAATAACATTATTGTTTTACCCAACCAACATTTTTTATCCAAGCTATTACCGGTATCTAATGATTCAAGTTGCAATGCCAGTTGCAATGTATGGCAGTGAAAGCTGGACCATAAGAAAGGCCGAGCGCCAAAGAATTGAGGCCTTTGAACTATGGTGCTGGAGAAGACTCCTGCGAGTCCCTTGGACCGCAAGGTGATCAAACCGGTCAGTCCTAGAGGAGATCCACCCTGACTGCTCTTTAGAAGGCCAGATCCTGAAGGTGAAACTCAAATACTTTGGCCACCTAATGAGAAGGAAGGACTCCCTGGAGAAGAGCCTAATGCTGGGAAAGGTTGAGGGCAAGAGAAGAAGGGGACGACGGAGAATGAGGTGGCTGGATGGAGTCACTGAAGCAGTAGGCGTGAGCTTAAATGGACTCCAGAAGATGGTAGAGGACAGGAAGGCCTGGAGGAACATTGTCCATAGGGTCGCGATGGGTCGGACACGACTTCGCAACTAACAACAACAACAACAACAATGATTCAAGTTCTAACTTAAAGAGCCTCGGAGTCACGGAGAGATAGTTGTAGGATGTATGAAGTTCCAAGCATTTTTTTTTTAAAAAAAGTCAGTGAATTTAAAACTTCTAAATATTTATTTAAAAATAATAGTCTGATGCATAGTGTTTCGGATGTCTGTCAGTCTGGGTTTTAAAATCCCACCACGTCTTCCCATCCTCATTCTCTAAGGTTTTTTTTTTTTACGTGTGAGGTCTCAGCAGTTTTGCTAACAGTAAAGCCAAACTTTCTTCATAAATTTCAGTGCACACTTTCTGCAACTCAATCGCGTTGCGTATATTCTCAGGAGGAGCAATTTGGCTACAGCCACTAATGAGGTGATCTACACTTTCCATTTGGAACTTACAGAGTCAGCATCTTCTACCTTTTGAAACATGTTCAGTTTTGGCTTTAACGATATGAATTTGCACCGCCTGTCTTGAGCTGATGTGATTATTCCTTCGGTTTTGGGATTTATTATTTTTTTTAAAAAAAGAATTCCAGGTTTCTGTTGATGCCAAGTCAAATTTTGATCTGATTTTCCCTTCAGTGTCATGTATTCATATATATATGAATAGATCACATTGTCATTTCAAAAATGATAAAAATGAAGGCAGCTCTACCAAGGAAAACAACAAAAGTGGGAGGAGAACCTTTGATTTCGTGACAGATGAGACAACAAAGTGATCACTGTAAGTGGGCTGGAACTGTGTTGCCAATTTGTGCTAAGCTCCTCAAAATGATGCTCAAGGTCACCTACATAGGAATATCCATTGCACAAAAAGTTATCATATCTCCATACGTTTGCAAGTATAATGGAGTATAAGGAGATCGTGGTGGTGCAGTGGTTAGAATGCAGTATTGCAGGATAACTCTGCCCATAGCCGGCAGTTTGATCCTGACCGGCTCAAAGTTCACTCAGCCTTCCATCCTTCCGAGGTCGGTAAAATGAGGACCCAGATTGTTGGGTGCAAATAGGCTGACTCTGTATCCTGCTTAGAGAGGGCTCTAAAGGACTGTGAAGCGGTATATAAGTCTTAAGAGCTTTCTTTCTTTCTTTCTTTCTTTCTTTCTTTCTTTCTTTCTTTCTTTCTTTCTTTCTTTCTTTCTTTCTCTCTTTCTTTCTTTCTTTCTTTCTCTCTCTCTCTCTCTCTCTCTCTCTCTCTCTCTCTTTCTTTCTTTCTTTCTTTATCATGGTTAGAATGCAGTATTGCAGGCTGACTCTGCCCACCGCCAGCAGTTCAGCAGTTCGATCCTGACTAGCTCAAGGTTGACTCAGCCTTCCATCCTTCCAAGGTCGGTAAAATGAGGGCCCAGATTGTTGGGGACAAATATGCTGACGCTGCAAACCGCTTAGAGAAGGCTGTAAAGCACTGTGAAGCAGCATGTAAGTCTAAGTGTTATTGCTACGGCTATAATGCAGAATACAAAGCATGCAGAAGAAGGAACAACATCATGAAGTCATGGTATACATTAGGCTAAGATATGTCATCCAGGTAGTCCTTGTCTTACAACTGTTCATTCAGTGACCGTTCAAAATTACAACAGCACTGGAAAAAGTGACTTAGGACCGTTTTCACCCTTTGGATGGTTGCAGCGTTTGATCATGGTCACGTGATGAAATTTGGCGAATGGTTCACATTTATGACGGTTGCAGTGTCCCCGATTCATATGATCACATTTTGCGGCCTTCTGACGAGCAAAGTCAAGGAGGAAGCCTGATTCACTTAACAACCATGTCACTAGTGGAGCAACTGCAGTGATTCACTTAGCAACCGTGGCGAGAAAAGTCGTAAAATGGGGCAAAATTGCCTTGACAACCGTCTCGCTTAGTAAGAGAAATTTTGGACTCAGTTGTGGCCATAAGTCAAGGACTACCTGCATTTTCTTCATGAACAAATACTGGATCTTAATAGTTCCTTTCCACCCGGCCTCATCTCTAAATGACTTCTGGATTCTTAAATCCTCTTAAATTGGCCTAACAGTGCAAAGAACAGTTGAAGAAACATTGAGTTAAGACCCAAAGGTGCTTTTTCAGGAGGCAACTGAACTTTCTTATTATTTTTTCCAGAAGACGTTTTGCTTCTCACCCAAGAAGCTTCTTCAGTTCTGACTGGATGGTGGGGAATGGAAGGATTTATACTCCTTGCAGACAGCTGGTCATTTGCCTTCTTTTAGAGAGTCTTTGAGGCCACTTGGAGGTTTACCTGAGTGGAAGAAGCTTCTTGGATGAGAAGCAAAACGTCTTCAAAGAAAAAGTCCACATGCCTCCTGAAAAAAAAGCACCTTTGCACATAATCTGGACGACTGAGAATCTTCATAGACATGGAGTTAAGACCCAGACTGTGCATTTGGCTCTTGCAATGTTCTCAAACTCTTCACGTAGAGGGGAGTTAGCAATCAAGATAACTTGTCAACCGTTTAGTAGATTGAAAATCACTGCTTAGGGCTCAATTTATTTTTAACCCAAGCATTTCCTGTACCCATCAATCAAGTGGTAGTATTTGCAAACAAATGTCAGGTAAACTTCGATGGGCACGGATTAAGTTAAAGGCTCCTTTCATCCATCTAAAGCTGGGAAATCTATTCTGATCCATAACTGTAAACAGGATGAAATTTTATCCTCCTAGTTCCTTCGAATTCCAGGCTTCTCCGTGTTACTACCAAGTGCAACCGCTGTACCTTTTAAAGACAGAATAGAGTAGAGTAGAGTAGAGTAGAGTAGAGTAGAGTAGAGTAGAATAGAATAGAATAGAATAGAATAGAATAGAATAGAATAGAATAGAATAGAATAGAATAGAATAGAATAGAATAGAATAGAATAGAATAGAATAGAATAGAATGGAATAGAACAGAACTGGAAGGGACCTTGGAGGTCTTCTAGTCCAGCCCCCCGCTCAAGCAGGAGAACCTATACCGTCTCAGTCAGGTGAATGTCCAGCCTCTTCTTAAAAACTTCCAGTGTTGGAGCATTCACCACTTCTGGAGGCAGGTTGTTCCACTGGTTAGTTGTTCGAACTGTCAGGAAGTTTCTCCTCAGTTCTAGGTTGCTTCTCTCCTTGACTAGTTTCCATCCGTTGCTTCTTGTCCTGCCTTCAGGTGCTTTGGAGAACAGCTTGACTCCCTCTTCTTTGGGGAAGCCCCTGAGATATTGGAACACTGCTATCATGTCCCCCCTCGTCCTTCTCTTCATTAAACTAGACACACCCAATTCCAACAACCGTTCCTTATATGTTTTAGCATACAGGCCATTCAGCAAGCAAAGATCACCCCGAGCAATCTTGGCTGTCCCCTCCCTTTTAGTTTGTGATCTTCCTTCTTGCCTGCCTGTTCAACCACCAATGTTTCTTTTTTATCTTTGCACACATTGAGGTATAGATAGTCCTTGACGTACGGCCACAATTGAGCCCCAAATTTTTGTTGCTAAGAGAGACATTTGTTCGGTGACTTTTGCTCCATTTTATGACCTTTCTTGCTACAGCTGTTAAGTGAATCACTGCAGTTGTTAATACGTTAGCAGCACGGCTGTTAAGTGAATCTGGTTTCCCCATTGATTTTGCTCATCTGAAGGTCACAAGAGGGGACCACAAGACCTCAGGACACTTCAACCGTCATAAATATGAATCAGTTGCTATTTGAACATTGATCAGGTAAGCACGGTTGTCAGTGTGAAAAACGGTCATAAGTCACTTTTTTTTAGTGCTGTTGTAATTTTGAACGGTCACTAAACAGACGGTTGTAAGTCACAGACTTATTTCCATTCCCTGATGTTAACTCAAGAGCCTCATGGTGCCCCGTGGGCTACAATTGGATTCCTGATTGGGCAATGAAGCTGTGCGAGTTATATCAGATTTATCACAGCTGGATTTCCTAAATCCTGTGAATTAAACTGCAGGCGGTTGACTCAGAATTGCTTCTCCAACTGGTTTTTTTTTTCTCCCCAGATTTCTGAGTCATACTGATATAGCCAGCTTTCTCTCGAATTTGCTACCATAATGCCATACGCTTCTTTCAAATCATATGTCTCTCCAAATCGACTTACTACAGTATAAAGGACAGCAATGATGGAAAATTGATTTTTTGCTTTTCACTAGCAACCCACTGACCGACACAGTTTCTATTCGCACACGCATATGTCGACACACAAGCCAGGCTGAACAAATATGACATCTCTCGGAAAAGAATTAGATATAATTTTCTTCACAATATTCCAGGGTTTTTTTTTCCCTACAAAAAAAAAAAAAAAACAACTGCTGCAAGGTTGCTTTGATTTACATTGTTATCCAAAAGCTTTTCAAGATTCACCCAAAACCACAATGTAGTGCCTGCGGGGACCCCAAAACTGGTCATCACTTTATTTGAAACATTAAAATGACCATAATTGCCCAAGACTGCCAAATCTTTCAAAATACTGAAGTCCCCAGCTAAAGTTTTGCAAGATTACAGCAAATGACCTAGCAAAAACACAGGGGATTTAAAAGGAGAACAGCAATCTTTTCTGGGATTTGGCGATTTCATAAGATTTTAGGCTTTTTTTTAAAAAAAAAGGAATGTGTAGAGTACCGGTACTTTCTCTGTAATTTCTTACGGAGAATAACTCTGGTGTTTCCCGAACCTTATTTTGGCTGCCCCTTAACTAACTAGCTGACCCCACCTCACCACTGCATTTCCTTCTCCCTCTCTGCTCATCTTTTAAAATTTCATATGATTGTATTTCCATTGCTTGTTTTTATTGTTTTATGCCTTTACCATTGTTATTTTTTTCACATTTCCCCCCATTTTATTGCTGGAAGCTGCCCAGAGTAGCCTCTAGGCTAGATGTATGTATGTATGTATGTATGTATGTATGTATGTATGTATGTGTTCATTCATTCATTCATTCATTCATTCATTCATTCATAAAATTTGTTGGTCACCCATCTTACCCTACGCTAAGTCTGGGGTTACATCTAAGCTAAAACATAAAAAGTTAGAATCAAACCTTAAAATCAAAGACCCGTGGGGAGGCCAGTGGGGAAGTGGGGGGTGGGTGGGATCTGTTGTTACTTGATCAACCCGACTGGCAGAGCTAAGTCTTTAGGCCCTTACCAAAAGATAGGAGGGTTGGGGACCAATCTCTCATCAGGGGGAAGGGGGAGCAAGATGTTCCAGAGGACAGGAGCAACAGGAGAGAAGGCCCACCTCCTGGACCCCACCAGTGGGGTGAGACAGTCCCTCAACCCTAGCCTGGACCATGCCATGAAGGGCTTTCAAAGTCATCACCAACACATTGGATTGCACCGGGAAGCAGATTGGTAACCAGTGCAGCCCGCGGAGCAGCGGTGTACCAGGAGCCGTTTTTGGGGGTCCCAAAAAGCCACCTGTGCCTATGCACTCTGCACCAGTTGTTGCTTCCGAATAGCCCCATGTAGAGCGCCTTACGGTAGTCCAGTCGATGATTAGGAATGGAATGACTGAGCACAGGGAGTCCTGGTCCAGGAAAGGGAGGATGGGCAACAAGTAATTTTTCAGAACAAACAAACAAACTCATCTCAGCAAGAGCCACAGATCTGGGTTTTTTTTTAATCAGGCTCACCACCAGCTAATGTAGTCCTGCTAGGATCTAGGAAGAGTGCAATCAATTAAGATGATTAATGGATCTACTGTGGTCAGCAGTTCCCTGCTTCATGAATCTGTTGGCTGTTCCAGCTGTAATGTGGTTCCCCCCCAACATATATAGTTTCTTAAAACCTCCAACAGAATTGCTGCAAAGTATCTGTCAGATTGTAAATCCATGAATGCTACTTGGCAACACAGGCAGAACTCCAGATTCTCTTTAACCAGCATTAATGATTCACCTGTAGAGACGGTTACCAGCATCAAATTCCTGGGTGTGCAGCTAACGAGTAGGCTGGCTTGGTCACTCAACAGCGAGACACTGGTGAAGCGGGCACAGCAGCGCCTGCATTTTCTGCGTCGCATGAGAAAAGCTCATCTTCCTTCCCCTGTTCTGACCACTTTGGGGGACGATTGAGAGCATCAGTCTGGTTTGGAAGCATCCCCGTTTCGGACAGGAAGGCGGTGCAGAGAGTGGTGAGGACAGTAATAACAGATCATTGGCAGTTCCCTCCCTCCCGTCCAGGACATGGCACAGAAGCGTTGCCTGAGCAGGGTCCGTAAGATTGTCAGGGACACGACACATCCTCTTTACAACCTGTTTTCCTTGTTAACTTCTGGGAGGAGGGGACTCCGTGGTATCCGAAGCAGAACATCCAGATTCAGCCATAGTTTCATTCCATACAGCATTAACCTTGTGAACTCTCAAGCTTCCTCCTTCCATTATGTATTCAAGATGGACAGTATTTAATATTTTATTGTTATGTATGTGTAGGGGTGTGGGTCTATACATATGTTGTATATAATATGTTTTGGGTGTGTGTCATGTATGTGTTTCACTTTGAGAGCGGGCAACTAAATTTCATTTTTGATGTGTGCCGTTGTGCCCACAGTTAAAAATGGCTATAAAGATTATCTTTTCTTCTCTAAAGAGGAAAAAGGATTAGAAATTTGTCTGTATTTCCTCACCAACAGCTTCATAATACCCAGTTGATCCCATAAACCTAGGTGGAAAACACTAACTCTACAAAATCAATCTGTCTGATCCAGCTGTGACTAAGAACTGTATCATTATTCTTGTATACAATCTCTTGGAAGTAAGTTAATAATGCCCTCTTACCCCTTTATTTACTCCAGACGGGGACTGCAGCCAAGAAATTAAAAGACGCTTGCTCCTGGGGAGGAAAGCCATGGCAAATCTAGACAGCACACTAAAAAGCAGAGACGTCACCCTGTCAACAAAAGTCCGTATAGTCAAGGCTATGGTCTTCCCAGTTGCAATGTATGGCAGTGAAAGCTGGACCATAAGAAAGGCTGAGCGCCAAAGAATTGAGGCCTTTGAACTATGGTGCTGGAGAAGACTCCTGCGAGTCCCTTGGACCGCAAGGCGATCAAACTAGTCAGTCCTAAAGGAGACCAACCCTGACTGCTCTTTAGAAGGCCAGATCCTGAAATTGAAACTCAAATACTTTGGCCACCTAATGAGAAGGAAGGACTCACTGGAGAAGAGCCTCATGCTGGGAAAGGTTGAGGACAAGAGAAGAAGGGGACGACAGAGAATGAGGTGGCTGGATGGAGTCACTGAAGCAGTAGGAGTGAGCTTAAATGGACTCCAGAAGATGGTAGAGGACAGAAAGGCCTGGAGGAACGTTGTCCATGGGGTCACAATGGGTCGGACACGACTTCGCAACTAACAACAACACCCCTTTATCCTTTCTATTTGTAAAAGAAACTAACAATTTAGTGCGTAATACCTCTACAAAAAACCCCACAAATTCCATGTTAAGCATTATTAGAAAGGGATTGAAATTAAATTATTCTCCCCATTAAATTAAATCTCCCCATTCTTTCATGTCCTTACATATATTTATAAGTGGGATCTTGGAGACGGATCTCTTACACCATAATTGGTGCGGGGGAGTTGTAATAATGTTGGAAAGAGTGCAGAGAGCAATCCAAACCATCCAGAGCAGACATCTCAAACACAAGGCCCGGGGGCCGGATCCGGCCCACAAAGTGGTTTCATGCGGCCTGCAAAGCCATCCTGGAAACAGTGAGGGAACGGCCCCCACTGTCTTGGCCCTGGCCCAGAGACCCTCCTCCTGCCAGAGACCCTCAGATCTGTCCCAGTCCTGCCCGGGCCCCCATAGGCACCCTTGATGCAAACTATGTAGAGCTGACCACGCCCACCCAGCAGGCCATACACACTCTGGCCACGCCCACCCAGTAGGCCATGCCCACCCTGGCCATACCCACCCGGCCCCCTGAGGGCAACCGCAATGCTGATGCGGCCCTCAATGAAATTGAGTTGGACACCCCTGATCCAGAGCCTCAAACTCTTTTCTTTCTAGGAAAAAAACAGGGTGTTTGAAATCCCTTACCCTCGATAAAAACACATGTAAAATCATGACTGTCGTTGAACAAGCGAGCCCTAGGACTAAAAGGCGTCTCAAGAAATTGATTAGAATTGTGGGAAGAAAAAAAAAAGGGGGTCCAGTTCCAAGCTGGGAGAAAGACACTGAAAAATAAAATGGTGGCTGGCTGCTTAGGAAAGAAGGTCTCTGTTTACTGATAAGCAGAACCAACAACAGCATGCAGTTCTGGGACAGCTAACAAACGGAGTTGAGAGTAGGTGGGTTTTTATACATTCTTCAGGGGCTTTGTGATCGGGATGCCTGTTTGTTGTGAAATGTACTTCGACCTGTGCTTGATTGCGCCCTTTTATTGTTGCCTGACTCCCATTGTGGCTGGGAGGTCAGGCCCTTGTCCTTGGAGCTGGGCGGAGAATGCAGATTTTTAGGAGTCTTTGTTTTTCTAATCCCATCAGCTCCAACCTTCTGTAGGAGTTGTGGCTGAAGGCGTTTTCTTTATGAATAGGGTGACCGAGATCTTTTTGAATGGATTACAAAATCTCAATCCCTAAAGATTAGCCTCTTCAGGTTTCTGCTTGAGGCTGTTTTCCTATAGCGGGAAGACTGGGCCCACTTTCTGTATTTAAGAACATGTTTCTCCTCATCTCCTTCAGGAGAAATGTAATATTTTGCCTCTTGTAATATTCCCCAAAATATTTCATTCTCAAACGGGGGGGGGGAGGGTTTCCCACAGAATGATAGTTAAACCATAGGAAACCAAGTAAAGGGAATTCTCGACTTAACAACCATTCACTGTTCCAAGTTACACTGGGACTGAAAGAAAGGGACTAAGAACTAGTCCCTGTAGTTATAACCGTTGCAACATCCCCACCACCGGGCGATCAAAATCTAGGTTTGATCTAAACTTATGATGCTTGCAGCATCCCGAGGTCGTCTGAACTCTGTTTGAGACCCTCCCAGTCAACCTCTGACAAACAAAATTAAGGGGGAAGCCAGATTCGCTTAACGACTGCGTGATTGGCTTAACAATAGCAGTCATTTGTTGAACAACTGCTATCATGTCCCCCCTCGTCCTTCTCTTCATTAAACTGGAGATACCCAATTCCAGCAGCCGTTCCTTATATGTTTTAGTCTCCAGTCCCCTAATCACCTTTGCTGCCCTTCTCTGTACTCTTTCTAGAGTCTCAACATCTTTTTTACATCGTGGTGACCAAAACTGGATGCAGTATTCCGAGTGTGGCCTTACCAAGGCATTGTAAAGCGGTATTAACACTTCACGTGATCTTGATTCTATCCCTCTGTTAATGCAGCCTAGCACTGAGTTGGCTTTTTTTGGCAGCTGCAGCACATGGCTGGATCATATTTAAGTGATTGTCCACTAGGACTCCGAGATCCCTCTCACAGTTATTACTGTTGAGCATGGTACCACCTATACTATACCTGTGCATTTGGTTTTTCTTGCCTAAATGTAGAAGCTTACTTTTTTCACCACTGAATTTCATTTTGTTAGATAGCACCCAGTGTTCAAGTCTGTCCAGATCCTCCTGTATCTTAAGCCTATCTTCTGGAGTATTGGCTATTCCTGCCAGCTTGGTGTCGTCTGCAAATTTGATGAGTTCCCCATCTATCTCCTCATCCAAATCATTAATGAAGATGTTGAAGAGCACTGGGCCCACAACAGAGTCCTGGGTTAGAAAATAGGGTTAGAGAATGAAAGCACAAATTACCTGAGTCTTCCATCCTCTGCAGCAGCTCCTCCTGGTATTATCTTAGTAATAAATATTCCAGGATCGTCCCCGATATGTGGGTTATCTGTTCCTCCAGCAATACTGAACCCCAGGCCAGAATTGCCCTAAAGAAAAGAGAAGGAGAACAAGAACACAACTGTTACAGAAAGAGTGTCCTTGACTACACAAGTGTAACAGTAAAAGTTGGAAAGGGACTTTGGAGGTCTATTAGTCTGACCCCCTGTTGAAGAAGAAGACCCTGTACCATTCTGGATAAATGGCTGCCCAGTCTCTTCTTGAAGACCTCCAGTGATGGAGCACCCACAACTTCTGAAGACAAGCCGTTCCACTCATTATTTGTTCTCGCGATCAGGCAATTTCTCCTTAGTGCTAGATTGGATCTCTCTTTAATGAACTTCCACCCATTATGTCTTGTCCTGCCCTCAGGTGCTTTGGAGACAAGATTGACTCCCTCTTCTCTGTGACAATCCCTCAAATATTGGAAAACTGCTATCACGTCACCCCTAATCCTTCTAGTTCACTTAACAGAATAACACAATTTGAAGGGGCCTTAGAGGTCCTTTAAGGGACGCAGTGGCTCAGTGGGTTAGGACGCTGAGCTTGTCGATCAGAAGGTCAGCAGTTTGGCGGGTCGAATCCTGAGTGCCGTGTAGCAGAGTGAGCGCCTGTTACTCGTCCCAGCTTCTGCCAACCTAGCAGTTCGAAAGCACGTAAAAAGGCAAATAGAAAAATAGGAACCACTACGGTGGGAAGGTAACAGCGTTCCGTGCACCTTTGGCGTCTAGTCATGCCGGCCACATGACCATGGAGACGTCCTCGGACAAGCGCTGGCTCTTCGGCTTTGAAACGGAGATGAGCACTGGCCCCTAGAGTCAGAAATGACTAGCACTCATGTGCGGGGGAACCTTTACCTTACCTTTATCTTAGAGGTCTTTTAGTCCAACACCCTGCACAAACAGGAGACCCTATACCATTTCAGGCACATGGGTGTCCAATCTCTTCTTAAAAACCTCCAGTGATGGAGCACCCACGACTTATGAAGGCAAGGCATTCCACTGATTAATTATGATTTCTCTTTAGTTCTAAGTTGGATCTCTCTTTAATGTTCTTCTGCTCTTAACTTCTTGTCCCACCCTCAGAGTGTGTGTGTGTGTGTGTGTGTGTGTGTGTGTGTGTGTGTGTGTGTGTGTGTGATGGTTTAAATCATTCAAAACACAATTAATAAAGCTTTGGGCTGTTTAGACTAAACTTTGAAGGAGTATTTGGTCTTGCAATCCAAGAATCAAAAGGTTTTACAACGAAAAGCAGATTAGATCCCCAGATGGTTAAATGCTGTCTATCGATTCATTTTCCATTTGCTAAAGAGCTAGGCTGCCTCAGTCCAAAGCCTTTTAGAGTGTTGTGCTTTTAATAACCCAAGTTTAGCTTATTGTTGCAAAATAGCTCTTCCCCTTATGAAGAAAAAATGGACAGGATTCCAGCTGCTCTTCACACCATACTCTAAAGCATCTTAAAGATAATCAGAGCTCCAGTGGTTTGCTAAGTTGCTTTGGCTACAAAAGTTCTTGTAAGACACACACACTGAGAATACCACTGCGACAAAACAACAATCAGTGTTATTTTGGGGCTGACGATTTATGGATTCCTCTACCTGTATGAATTCTGGAGTGGGTATTGGAATAAGGAATGATAAGCCCCAAAGAGTTGATCAAAAATTTTATTTCTGCTTTGCGCTTTCCTTGCTGAGAGGATAGTGCCATGATGGGGAACTCTTTGGGCTCAATGTGTCAAAAATTCAGAAAAAAGCCTAACTTGACAGTTCTGGTGTGTCTCACCCCCTCCCCCCATCCAAAAAAAGAAACAATTCTTTATATATTCATTTATTCTTTTTTTAAAAAATGGAGGCAACGGCAGGTTGCATAAGGCCTTCATTGTTTTTTCTTAGAATTTTTATTTATTTATTTCCAAAGTTAAAATACAGAATCGAAGTACTAGAAAGGAGAATACAAAACAAGAGCAAAGGAAAAAGTGTATAGAACGAAATATTAAACTTACACATAAAATGTTCTCGGTTGAATACTGATAAAATATATTTCTGCAATAACAATTGTCCTCCCCTTGCAAAATAGGTCCACAACTTATGAATGTCTACATCTATATTTACAAAATTGCTCTATAACCGTGGTGGTGAACCTATGGCTCGCGTGCCACAGGTGGCACGCAGAGCTCTCTCTGTGGGCACGTGCACCATCGCCCAAATCCTAGGCCTTCAGCTAGGTTTTATAAAACATTTTCACTTTAGGCCTCCACTGCCATGTGCAAAAAAAAAAAGGTTCAATCAATAAATTTCAACTTCTCGTGGGGAAAAAAAAGATCTCACAAAGTTGGAATTGATTGATTGAACTTTTTAGTCCCACCCAGTCTGCCGTTACCACCACAGCCATGCCCACCCAATGGGCCACGCCCACCCAATGGGCCACACCCACCCAGTGGGCCACACCCACCCAATGGGCCACACCCACCCAATGGGCCATGCCCACCCAGCACCCGACGATACATAAGTGGGTTTTCGGTTGCAGTTTAGGGACTTGGCCTCTAAAAGGTTCGCCATCACTGCTCTATAACATAAAAAAAAATGTCACAGATATAGACCTCTAATATCAGTCAACCGATTTGACCTACCATTCATCTACTATTAAAAAAAAAGTTACAGGTAATCCTTGACTTACAATCTTCCATTCAGTGACCATTTGCATTTACAACGGCACTGAAAAAAAAGTGACTTATGAATGTTTTTCCACACTTGTGACCGTTACAGCGTCCCCATGGTCACCTGATCAAAATTCAGAGGCTTGGCCCCTGGCTTATACTTCTGACGCTTGTCCCGGGGTGATGTAATTCCCCTTTTGTGACCGGACAAGTAATGTCATTGGGGAAGCCAGATTCGCTTAACAACTGTGTTCTTAACTTAACAACTGATGTGCTTCACTTAACAATTAATGGCAAAAAAGATTGTAAAATGGGGCAAACTTTGCTTAACAACTGTCTCGTTGGGCAGAAATGTTGGGTTCAAAATTTGTGAGGGTAAAAAACTTGTGATGGTAAGCCTAGGACTACTTTTATCTTATTGTAATTCTATCCCACTTTCAGTTACTTGATGTATACTCCGGGTGGAAGCACAGAAAAAGAGGAAGAGGAGATCATGTTTGTAGCAGACAGAGGTCTTAAAAAATGGATAATGTCAAGTTCAAAGAAATTACCCAGAATGATGTGTCAGCAACAGACTGAAGGCTCTTTGGATTCGACCCAACGGAAGCCAACACACAAAAGGAAGGGTCAGCACCTTTGTGTGTACTCTGAAGTCCCGAAAACCGCTAGTAATTAATTGTCTTGTAATCCTTGACCTGATCAACAGTCAGCAAGATTCTTGCCCTGTGGTTATTGAGTACATCTTCTTCTTGAAAGGGAATTTGAGGTCACATGAAGACACAAAAGGGCAACGTGTGGGCAAAAGATAAGTTGTGCTTCTGTTCTCTTGGGGAAATTTAAAAGTCTACCCTGGGGTTTTGAAAAAAGGCAGGGTAAAAGATTTTTTTGTCATCGTTCGCAGAATAACGTATCCTCAATGGAAGGTTAGGAGCTTTGAAAATGGGATTGAAATTAGCTCCTAATGAGAGTGACATCTGTATGGGCAAGGCTTCAGAGCAATCTCTACAAGGGATTGTGTGTGTGTGTGTCTGTGTCTCTGTGTTTATACAATAGCAGGTAAATGCCTTTTTTAAATAAGAGCATCGGGCAAACCATTATGCCACCACAGCAACATTATACATATAGTCCTTGACTTATGACCGTAATGGAGTCTATCCATGACGGTCGTAGGTTATAACAGTTATGACCTTTCTTGCTGCAGTTGTTAAGTGAATCACTACAGTTGTTAAATTAGTAACAACTCGCCTCAAGAGGGCACCACCGATGTCAGGTTCAGTGAAATGCTCTGTTGTAATTTTGAGGTTTTCTATAATTTCCGGCAGAACACTAAAAAGCAGAGACATCACCCTGTCAACAAAAGTGCGTATAGTCAGGGCTATGGTCTTCCCAGTTGCAATGTATGGCAGTGAAAGTTGGACCATAAAAAAGGCTGAGCGCCAAAGAATTGAGGCCTTTGAACTATGGTGCTGGAGAAGACTCCTGCGAGTCCCTTGGACTGCAAGGCGATCAAACCAGTCAGTCCTAGAGGAGATCAACCCCGACTGCTCTTTAGAAGGCCAGATCCTGAAGCTGAAACTCAAATACTTTGGCCACCTAATGAGAAGGAAGGACTCACTGGAGAAGAGCCTCATGCTGGGAAAGGTGGAGGGCAATAGAAGAAGGGGACGACAGAGAATGAGGTGGCTGGATGGAGTCACTGAAGCAGTAGGCGTGAGCTTAAATGGACTCCAGAAGATGGTAGAGGACAGGAAGGCCTGGAGGAATGTTGTCCATAGGGTCGCGATGGGTCGGACATGACTTCGCAGCTAACAACAACAACAACATAATTTTCGGTGACTCTCTGAGAATGATTATGATCACGATTTATCACTTTGTTACTTGTATGTAGGCTGAGAGCTTCTGCACTGGAGACAAATTCCTTGTGTGTCCAATCGCTCTTGGCCAATAAAGAATATTCTATTCTATTCTATTCTATTCTATTCTATTCTATTCTATTCTATTCTATTCTATTCTATTCTATTCTATTCTATTCTATTCTATTCTATTCTATTCTATTCTATTCTATTCTATTCCGTTCCAATTTAAAAGAACGACAAAACAGTGTCCTTTTGTGGATCACCAAAAGTCTACCTTCTCTGTAATGGTGCCTGCTATATTTCTCCCTCCTGAAATATGGACAGCATCTACCATAGAGATAGTCCTCAACTTACGACTGATAACTGAGCCTGCAATTTTATGCTTGATTTTACGACTTTTTTGTTGCCATCATTAAGCGAATGACATGGTGATTAAGTGAACCTATTATAAATGCCAGCTCGGAGCAAAAATGTCATAAACTGTGATCATGTGGCTGCGGGATGCTGCCAATGGCCATAAATAGGGGCTGACTGCCAGGGCCTCTTTTCAACATCCATCATAACATTGAAAGGTTGCTAAGTGACATGTTGTAAGTCAAGGACTACCTGTATTGAGATCTCGTGCATATTGTCAACCCACTTTTGCTGCAATAATGACGGCACCAGCAATAAGAAAATGGTAGGAACGGCTGAGCCAAACGATACACAGTCACATGCCGAGCAATAGCTGACTATAATTGAGCATGAAATGTTTACACAGAAGTTTGGAACAGCTGTCAATCAAAAGGCTGCTTCCAAAAGACATTTCAAAGCTTAAGCATTACATGGGGGGAAAAAAAATCTCAATAGCTGAGAAACCAATAATCCAGTCCTGAATGGATTTGCTATTGTAGCCTTAGGGCAATTGCTTGTACGCCACACGTTAAAGGCTGAATTCATTAAAGCGATGTGCCATATACCCAACATGAAACTAAAATGGGTGTATTTGTCACTGTACACAACAACGTCGCATGTAGGGACCTATTTCAAAAGGTTACTCTGCAAAGGAAGAATAGCAATAGCACTTAGACTTACAGTATATATCACTTCATAGTGTTTTACAGCCCCCTCTAAGCGGTTTATAGACTCAGCATATTTGCCCCCAACAATCTGGGTCCTCATTTTACTGACCTTGGAAGGATGGAAGGCTGAGTCAACCTTGAGCAGGTCAGGATCGAACTCCTGGCTTTGAGCAGAGTCAGCCTGCAATATTAACCAGTGTGCCACTGTGGCTTCTATTTACAGCTATAGCAATAGCACTTATTGCCCCTAGCAATTTGGGTCCTCATTTTACTGACCTTGGAAGGATGGAAGGCTGAGTCAACCTTGAGCAGGTCAGGGTCAAACCCATGGCAGTGGGAAGAATCAGCCTGCAATATCAGCCACTCTGCCACTGTGGCTCCTATTTATAGCAATAGCAATAGCACTTATTGCTCCCAACAATCTGGGTCCTCATTTTACCGACCTTGGAAGGATGGAAGGCTAAGTCAATCTTCAGCTGGTCAGAAACAAACTGCTGGCAGTGGGCAGAGTTAGCCTGCTAAACTGCAATACAGCATTCTAACCACTATGGCTCCATGCCACCCCTATCTTTCCTTTGGGACATCAAGAATTATTTGCCAAAAACTGGCATTTACTTCCACTTTCTGGCAAAAACACACACACCACCTTTTAGGTAAAATGGTTTTGTTTACAGTTCACTTAAGAACTGTGTCATTCACTTAACGATTAACAACATGTAATAAAATCGGGTGAGGTTATATGATGGCCCTGCTTATCAGCCACCATGAATTATAATTTTGGGCTCAATTAGGGATGTAAGTCGAGAACTCTATGTATGGCACTAGCTCGGGTTTGGCAACTCTTAATAAGCAATTTGGACAGCTAAAGGAAACACGGATTTTAATCAAGTGAGAGATGATAAGAGTCATGCCAAATTAACCACTATGTTTATCTTTTACATCAAATATGGAAGAGAACCAACTTATCCCATTTAAGCAAACTTACCTGCCTACGCAGATAAATATGGACACAAGGAACAAGTAGCAGAAGAGATTCCTGAATGGCAATCAAATTCCTTGGTTCAATTGGATTTGATCTCCAATGAGTCAGCAGAGGAATTTGATTTCCCAAGGCAACTTGCCCATCAAATTTTCAATCAATCGATCAGAATAGAGTTAGAAGGGACTTGGAGGTCTTCTAATCCAACCCTCTGTTCAAGCAGGAGACCCTATCCCATTTCAGATAAGTGGCTGATCAGTCTCTTCTTAAAAAATGCCAGTGATGAAGCACCCAGAGCTTCTAAAGGCAAGTGTTCCACTGGTTAATTGTCCTCATTGTTAGGAAGTTTCTCCTCAATTCCAGGTTGCTTCTCTCTTTGGTCAGTTTCCAACCATTGTCTATGGCAGACATGTCAAACACAAGGCCCGGGGGCCGGATCCGGCCCGCGAAGTGGTTTCATGTGGCCCGCGAAGCCATCCTGAAAACAGTGAGGGAACGGCCCCCTCTGCCTTGGCCCTGGCCCAGAGACCCTCCTTCTGCCAGAGACCCTCAGATCTGTCCCACTCCTGCCCAGGCCCCCATAGGCACCCTTGATGTGAACGATGTAGAGCTGGCCACGCCCACCCAGTAGGCCATACGCACTGTAGCCATGCCCACCCAGTAGGTCACGCCCACCCTGGCCATACCCACCTGGCCCCTTGTGGGCAACCGCAATGCTGATGCGGCCCTCAATGAAATTGAGTTTGACACCCCTGGTATGGAGATTCTCAGTCATCTAAGTCATGGTTCTTCCAAACTGTGGTTGCTTGAAAAAGCACCTTTGGGATTTCCATCCATTGTTTCTTGTCTTGCCTTCTGGTCCTTTAGAAAATAGGTTGACCCCCTTCTTCTTTGTGGCAGCGCCTCAAATACTAGAATACTGCTACCATGTGTCTCCCCCCCCCCGGGTCCTTCTTTTCTGTAGACTAAAGGTAAAGGTAAAGGTTCCCCCACACATGCGTGCTAGTCATTTCCAACTCTAGGGGCCGGTGCTCATCTCCGTTTCAAAGCCGAAGAGCCAGCGCTTGTCCGAGGACGTCTCCGTGGTCATGTGGCTGGCATGTCTAGATGCCAAAGTTGCATGGAACGCTGTTACCTTCCCACCGTAGTGGTCCCTATTTTTCTACTTGCATTTTTATGTGCTTTCGAACTGCTAGGTTTGCAGAAGCTGGGACGAGTAATAGGCGCTCACTCTGTTACGCGGCACTCGGGATTCGACCCAACAAACTGCCGACCTTCTGATCGACAAGCTCAGTGTCCTAACCCACTGAGCCACCGCATCCCTTTTAAATCTAGACAGCATACTAAAAAGCAGAGACATCACCCTGCCAACAAAAGTGCGTATAGTCAAGGCTATGGTCTTCCCAGTTGCAATGTATGGCTGTGAAAGGTGGACCATAAGAAAGGCTGAGCGTCCTAACCCACTGAGCCACCGCGTCCCTTTACCTTCTCTAGACTAGCCATACCCAGTTCCAGCCATGCCCAATTTTGTGAGATTTCAGACAAACATTTGCCGTCAAGAGTTTTGACAAGCAAAGTTTGTTCAGCTAAAATCCTCTGAAGCAGCTGGATGAGTCAGAGGCAAGCTGGCTACTGGAATGGACCTTTGAACTGACCCCTGTACAGACTTTCTTCATGAGATGTTCAACCAAGGTTTGTGTAGTGCTTGACTGTGCATTTTCTCTTTCTAGAAGCTTTCAGTTGCTGACACACACAAAAGTAATCCTTCCATTCCATCACAGCGGGAGGGCTTTCTCCATCTCTGAGTAAACATAATTGATCAAACGGACTGGAGCTCAGGCCTTTAATGTTTCTGCTTAGCAAGCCATCGCCTTTATTGGCACACAGCTTCTCCCCAATCAATTACTCAACCGAAAACTAAAATAAGAGACAGCAAGCAAGGATGGGAACTGAAGCAGAGAGGCAAGGGAGAAGAGAGGATGGTGGTAAACTGACTGACTAGCTTAAAGCACCCCTAAAATCCTTGCTGCTTTCTGAGTTTGGTTGTATTCTTGCAGACATTTCATTACCAAACTAGATAACAACATCAGTGCTAACCCCACTCCCTTCTAGCGCTGATGATGTAACCTAGCTGGGTAATGAAATGTCTGCAAGAAAACAGCCAAGCTCAGAGAGTACCAAGGACCCCATTTCAACCTGAACTACAAATATTCTCCTTTATTGGCACCACTGTGGTTATAAATGTGGGTGGGATGCCAAGCACCAAAAGTTTGATCACACGATTGCAGGGGCATTGCAACAGCTCTAACTTCGGGGCTCACGTGTCTTCATTCAGCATCACTGTAATTTCAGATAGTCACCGAACAAATAATGGTAAGTTAAGGGCAACTACTAAAAGAACTGATTTTAACAAATTCAGAGAGAGAGATCTTGGGAGGGATTCCATAGATGAAAATCTTAAAGGAGAAAGCATCACAAGAAGCTTGGGAAACTCTGAAAAATATACTCATAAAAGCCCAGTTCAGCACAATACCACTGAAAAAGAAAAACAAGAAATCCAGCAAGAAACCAGCATCAAAGAACCCTCTGATAAATGGAAAGGTAAAAATGACAAAAACGACAAATACAAAACAAAGGAAAGAAGGACACAAAACTAAGGCAGAATATCAACAGATAGCCTGAATCTTGAAGGATGAACTCAGGAAAGCAAAGGCTCAGAATGAACTAAGACTTGCAACCTGCAAAGAGATGGAAGCAAAACCTGCAATTAGTGCAGGTTTGAGTCCCACCAGGCTCAAGGTTGACTCAGCCTTCCATCCTTCCGAGGTAGGTAAAATGAGGACCCAGATCATTGGGGGCAATAAGCTGACTTTGTAATAATGCCGCTTGGGGGTGGCCCTGAAAGCCCTAATAAGCAGGCATATACATAGAATGAAGGCTATTGCTAAGCACATTGATTTGTGCTTTAGATTGTAAGCCGCCCTGAGTCTTCGGAGAAGAGCGGGATATAAATGGGATTAAAAAAAAAAGAACCTGGAGCAGATGTAGATTTTCCCTTAATATTTGGAGGAGAGCAATTTGGCTGAAGAGGTCAAGGTGACATTGAGCATGGATAATGAATGCTTTGGATACGCTGGGAGTCTGAAAATTCTTATGGTTGAGAAGCATTATTTTATGCCCTGCATTCTCAAAGACCTCTAATTCTTCCCTGTGGTCCTTCAAGCACCAAGGGAAATAACTTCTATTGATCCCATAAAATTCTGCACCCAAGTCTGATAATATTCTGCAGGGACTAAAATAACTGTAATGGTCACTTCCTGGGCTGATAAAGATTTAGGAGACAGTTGTGCCAACTAACAAGCTGCAAGTGACTTTGTTATCAGCAAACAGGCTCCACCACCTTACCAGAGGCGGTTAAAAATCTCAGTACATTTTGGTATATATTGTTCTAACTGGGAAATAATTCAGCCGCTAGAAACGTTGTGATCCCAACCTTACTCTCAATTCATCTTATGAAGGAGACTCTGTGAGAATTGCATTTGGGGAATAAAAAAAAAATCACTTCCAATTAGAGGCAGAGGTCAAAGAGCCTACTCTCGTAGGGACTGCCAAGAATTCATTTTGCTGTTTTGTAAAGAATTGTGGAAAGTAGTCTGAAACTGCGTAAAACAGATTGCAGGAACTAAGGTTCTGCTTCATTCAGAATAGAATAAAAGAATAACAGAGTTGGAAGGGACCTTGGAGGTCTTCTAGTCCAACCCCCTGCTCAGGTAGGAAACCCTCTACCATTCCAGACAAGTAGCTGTGCAGACTTTTCTTTAAAGACTTCCTGTGTTGGAGCATTCACAGCTTCTGGAGGCAGGTTGTTCCGCTGGTTAGTTGTTCTGACTGTCAGGAAATTCCTCCTTAGTTCTAGGTTGCTTCTCTCCTTGCTTGGTTTCCATCTGTTGCTTCTTGTTCTGCCTTCAGGTGCTTTGGAGGTTGACCCCCTCTTCTTTGGGGCAGCCCCTTAGATATTGGAACACTGCTATCATGTTATCCCTTGCTTTCCATTCATTAAACTATACAGTATATATCCAATTCCTGCAACCATTCTTTGTATGTTTTAGTCTCTAGTCCCCTAATCATCTTGCAAGCTCTCCTTGGAAGATCATATAGGAGCTGTGACTAGGGAGGCCTTTGCCCAGGTTCGCCTGGTGCGCCAGTTGCGGCCCTATCTGGACTGGGATGCCTTGCATACAGTCACTCATGCGCGCGTGACCTCTCGTTTAGACTACTGCAATGCTCTCTACATGGGGCTGCCCTTGAGGACTACTCGGAGGCTTCAGCTGGTGCAGAAGGCGGCTGCGCGAGTGGTGGTGGGGGTTTCCCGATACTCCCATGTAACACCTCTACTCTGCGAGCTGCATTGGCTTCTGGTTGCCCTCCGGGTGAGATTCAAGGTGCTGGTAATCACCTATAAAGCCCTAAATGGCATGGGTCCGGATTACTTACGGGAGCACCTGCTGCCGGCATCAACTTCCCTTCATCCAGTGCGCTCCCACAGAGAGGGCCTCCTTAGGGTGCCGTCGGTCAAAGAGTGTCGACTGGTGACCCCTAGGGGGAGGGCGTCTGTGGGCGCGCCAGACCTTTGGAACCGTTTACCGGTTGAGCTCTGGATGGCTCCTGACCTTCGCTCCTTCCGCCATGACCTAAAAACTTACTTATTTGAACAAGCCGGCCTGGTCTGATGGGTTTGGGGTATTTTAATATTAATTTTATTAATTTTTATTGTAATTAGGCTAATTATTTAATCCTTTCTTAACTTTTGTACATTGTATTTTTATTGTATTTATTGCCCTGTACACTGCCCTGAGTCCATCGGGAGAAGGGCGGTATAGAAATTAAATTATTATTATTATCATTATCATTATCATTATTATTATTATTATTATTATTATTATTATTATTATTATTATTATTATTATATTTGTTGCTCTTCTCTGCACTGTTAGAGTCTCAACTGGATGCAATATTCCAATCTTACCAAGGCCTTTTAAAGTGGTAATAACATTACACATGAACTTGATTCTATCCCTCTGTTAGTGCAGCCTAGGATTGCATTGGCTTTTTTGCTAGTTGCAGCACACTGCTGACTCATATTTAAGTGATTGTCCACTAGCAGTCCAAGATCCCTCTCACAGTTACTACTGTTGAGTCAGGTACCACCTATTCTATATTTGTGCATTTGGTTTTTCTTGCCTAAATGTAGAACCTTATTTTTCCATTCCTATGCCTTCAGAAAATCCTGCCACATATAGGTGGTCCTCGACTTAGGACCGTAATGGAGCCTGTCCATTATGGTTGTAAGTCATGACAATTGTCAAGTGGGTCATCCAAGTGACCGACTCAATTTTATGAATTTTTTTGTGTTGGTAATTAAGGGAGCCCTCAAGAACGAAACTTTGGCAGCCATGCACCTCTTCATTTCAACTTGCCATTAAGTAAGGGGGGGAGTTGTTGCTTTAGAATGGGTTATATCAGGGGTCTTCAAACATCGCCCTTTTATGAGTTTTAGACTTCAAATCCCAGAATTCCTCAGCCAGCCACACTGGCTAAGGAATTCTGGGAGCTGAAGTCCACAAGTCATAAAAGGGCCAAGTTTGAAGAGCCCTGGGTTAGATGGAAAAATGAAATCTCTACAGTTCTGCTGAAGACTGTGAGAGCCTGAAACCTTTCCAAGGACACTGCAGCAGGTGTGGAGAGGAAGCTGACAGTTCCCATAACAAAGTGAAATTGTTTCTATGGCCTGTGTGAGAGGTTTGGGGTTTGTCTGGAGAAATTATTGTTTAATTCTATGAACTGGTGTCTGGGAACCTCAGACTTAGTTTTGTTTTGACATTACCGTGCCATGTATTCAATAAACAGTAAGATTTTTGGAAACAGAACGAACCTGGAGTTTTATTTGGATTCTCGAGCTGGATGTTGACATGAACATCATGGTTGTAAAGTGAAGGCCAAACTTGTTAAGCAAATGCCATAGTTGTTAAGCAAACCCATTGTTTGCTGTGGGATGTTTGTGCCAGGAATAAGAAACAAACAACAGTTTTTGGTAAAAATGTGATAAACCAGGATCGTGTAACCATGGGAGACTACAAATGGCTGTAAATGCCGGCCAGTTGCTGACTGACTGAAATGAGGTCATGTGAACAGGGGGCAGGACAGTCATCGGAACTTCAGAAGTGGGTTGTACGTACTTTGGGGGAGTCTATATAGTAACTTGGAACAGTTGCTAAGCAACGAGTCATAAGTCGAGAGGTAACTGTTTGGCTGAAATCTTTTTCTATTGGGTGTTCTTTTCTCAGCTGCAAAATTTCACCCTTTTCCTTAGCTGAAGAAAACCCAGTTAATGAGCATTATGTTCAGAAGAATATAGATGTTAACAACAAGAGTTGACAAGACCAGGGGTTTTCAAACTGTTTCTGAGCACACTCATTTAAAACAAACAAACAAAAAAAACATCCTAGCATCCTTAAATCAAGAGAATAAAGCTCTTCTGATAGAAACCTGGCTGCAGAATTTGCAGGAATGACCTTACGGAAAAGGGCATTCTGGGAATGGAAGCCCACCTATCCGGAAGTTGTATGGTTGGGAAGCAGTGCACTGTCTTAGATTTCCATGGAATCCCATCACGTTTCCATGCAACCCAGTTTGGAAAACCCAGGTTAAGCCTTTAGCAGCTGGGGAAGGAAATCAATCGCTGCATTTTGCTAAAAATGGCCAAATTGAGGTGCTTTGAAGGCAAAATTTGAAATCAATGGTTGCCTAAACTGGAAGCCATTTTTGATTTCAAAGCCCTGTGGGTGAACTCTCGAAGGGATTTAAAGCATTTAGACATCCCTCAGTAATGAATGGAAGCTGTGCAAAGGGAAAAGGAGAAATTAATAGCTGAATAATCTTTGCATTAATGGCATTTTAACTGCCTATGGAAGGGTAGCAGAGCCTGACTCTATCAATTGGGTCTATCTATTAATGTGACTTGAAAACAAGCAACAATTTATTTTTTACTAGGGTTTCAAAAGCATAGCTTTGAGGGTGCATGCTGTCTGAGCCTAATTTCACTTGCGTATTTTCTGTATCAGTAAGGACATTTCAAGAGATGGTTCCGTGAAGGCATTTTTCAAATGAATAGCAAGGGCAGGGCACACATCAGCTTGAAAAATAAAAATCACATATTCTATTTATTCCTAAGGCACCCGAATATGCATGCCTTTGCAATAAGGTGGGTAAGCATTTCTTCCCATCTCAGACCTACCATCTGGCACACTTTGAATATTTAAAAAAAATAGAGGAACAAAGAGATTAAAAAAAGTTTTCATCCTAACTTTATAAGGGGAGTAGATTTGGTAGGCTACAACAGATGCAAAAACGAAAACAAAAAAAAAAAAATTAGCCAAGCATTGTTTTAGAATGTTTTATGAATCATGTCATGCTGTTAAACCATCATAGGATTAATTTGGGAGTGCTGTGTGAACAAAACATGTTTGCTGTTTCGTTAATCTGGGTTTAGAATTTAACATATTGTGCGAACAGTGCAACCCTGTTCAGGGTAGAGTTGGGACAACTGGATGGAGCTGAGCATTTACTGATTGGATGCCCTTCCTGATGCCTATGCAGAGTTCACAGCAGATATTTTTACTTTGCACTGAAGGAAAGAGTAATATCTGCCCTACCTAGGATTGAACTCTCAACCTTCTGAGTGGGAGGTGAGTGTCTTCACCACTAGGGGCACCACACGGCTCCATTTCATCTTCTCCAAATGCTATTTGCACATTCTAGTGTGCATTTTACTTCAACCAGGAAATTGATGTGATGCAGCCCAGGCCTCTGTGATGTCATGTTCTTTGGAAAGCCAAACATGCATTCAATCACCTTCCCCAAGATAGATGATGTGCCAGTTTAATTTTTAAAATAATTCTTAGCATATTTCAAGATCAAATCTCAGCTCCCTTGTTATCAGGAACGGGGACATTATTCTGCTTCCTGAGCTAAAAAAATGTTGACTGCCAGCTTAGTTCAACGTTTGTGTGATAAGGCTACGGTTTGTTTTATTAGTGGTTCATACTCACTGCCTGGGGGTGGGGGGAATCAGTGTATGCATGAGCACTAAATTATGCAAAATAAGTGTCTCTGTATGCATTTATTTCAAAATATCAATTAGTCCATTTTTAGGGAGAAGACTTAAAGGAATCTGGTAGCTGAAGGTCAAACGACCAGCTATAGCATGACATTTTAATGGGGATTGATTCTGAGGTTACATTAATACGGTAATGTTTACATATAGAGAAGAGCAACAAACATGATTAGGAGACTGGAGGCTAAAACATACAAGGAACGGTTGCTGGAATTGCGTATGTCTAATCTAATGAAGAGAAGGACGAGGGGGGACATGATAGCAGTGTTCCAATATCTCAAGGGCTGCCACAAAGAAGAGGGAGTCAAGCTATTCTCCAAAGCGCCTGAAGGCAGGACAAGAAGCAACGGATGGAAACTAACCAAGGAAAAAAGCAACCTGGAACTAAGGAGAAACTTCCTGATAGAACGATTAATCAGTGGAACAACCTGCCTCCAGAAGCTGTGAATGCCCCAACACTGGTATAGGGTTTCCTGCCTGAGCAGGGGGTTGGACTAGATGATCTCCAAGGTCCCTTCCATCATCATCATCATCATTTATTCATTAAACACGAAGTTCAGTCAACTGAACATTAAAATTGACTGGCGCAGATGGTTGATACGGGTTGCTGCCAGCATCCTAGGTATCAATCAGGTACCTCCTTTAAATGTAAGATGTTCCGAGTAGCGCAGTTTTTTTGTAGCATTGGTGGAGTTATTGCAGGAAGCTGCAGTTTCTTGATTTATTTTGCAAAGTTTTTGGACATAGTTCCCAGTGCCCGTAATCGCACAGTTTCGATGGTCAGGTCGTGATATTTTTATCTATCTATCTATCTATCTATCTATCTATCTATCTATCTATCTATCTATCTATCTATCTATTATTATTATTATTATTATTATTATTATTATTATTATTATTATTATTATATTATTATTATTATTATTATTATTATTATTTTATATTATTATTATTATTATTATTATTATTATTATTATTATTATTATTATTATTATTATTATTATTATTATTATTGGTATTATGTCTGCTTGCACACACACAGACTCCAAATGATGGTGGCAATAACAGCAAATTAGATGACACCCAGATGTGTCGAGCATTTAGAACATAGAATAATAGAATTGGAAGGGACCTTGGAGGTCTTCTAGTCCAACCCCATGCTCGAGTAGAAGACCCTATATCATTTCAGGCAAATGGTTGTCCAGTCTCTTCTGGAAAGCCTTCAGTGATGGAGCACCCACAATTTATGAAAGCAAGCTATTCCTGGGATTTTCTGCAACTCTGTGGTGCAAAACTGGAAATTCGGTCAAACTGAGTACCTTTTAAGGTCAATATACTCTTAACTGGAAATATAACATTATATAATAGGGCCACAGAATTACAGAAAATCTGGAGTACCAGAACAAAGCCTGTCAGTCTCTACTTGGTGGGCTCTGCAGGTAATGATTTCACTACCAAACTGATCTAGCAATGCCAGTCCAGTCAGGCAATGAACATGAATTTGGGTAAACTCTGGGAGAAAGTGGAAGACGGGGGGGACTGGCATGCTATGTTCCATGGGTTCACGAAGAATCAGACATGACTTAGCGACTGAACAATAAAAGTGCGATATATACTGTACAGTCGCGTGCTTCACATAGAGACAAACACAGAGCTGGGGTAAAGATGAGTTTATTCTGAACAGAACGAACTGGGGAAACAGGGAAGCCTGGCGTCTATTTATACCTGCCCAGGTGGATGGCATCCAATCAGTTCAAACCTGGGCTTCCTGCCAGTGCAGGTGACAATGGGTGTAGATCCTGGCTTCCCACCAGGCTGACCATGCCTGGGGCTGTCAACAGCTTAACTCATTAGGCTTATCCTGAGTGAGCAGTTATCGCCCGGAGCTGTCCAACCCCTCTGCTGATCTGCACCATCAGCCTCCTGCTGTGCTGTCCCTTTGTGTATGCTGGGAGGCATACACTGCATATACAAGGGGGAAATGTCTATGGAGATTCTCAGTCCTCCAGGTCATGGTTGTCCCAAAGGTGGGTTTTTTCAGGAGGCAACTGGACTTTCTTGTTTTTCTTTGAAGACATTTGGCTTCTCATCCAAGTAATGGAAGGATTTATATTCCTTGCAGACAGCTGCTCTTTAGAATGCAAATGACCGGCTGTCTGCAAGGAATATAAATCCTTCCATTCCCCCACCATCCAGTCAGCGCTGAAGTGGTATATTGGATTAAGAAGCCAAACATCTTCAAAGAAAAACAAGGAAGTCCAGTTGCCTCCTGAAAAAGCACCTTTGGGACAAGGGAGAAACATAATTATCATCTTTTTTTTTCCTGATCTCGTTCTGTTCTTCAGCTAAACACTCTTCTATTCTCTCTCTTCTTAGGCTCTGGTGTGTCTGGTCCTTTCCATTTTTTCTATTCGAGTATTCTGGGTCTCACTCTCAAGCGAACCTCATTACAACCAACCTATTCTCTCATGTCAAATTCCTTCGGCCAGTGACCAGTTTTCTTTGGTTTTTTTAACCCCGGTGCCGAAAAAGTGCCTTTCAGATCAATTGGGCTCCAAATATCAAGAACCGATTCTCTCCCCAGTTTAATCGTTTAAATATCCTTCCTGCGCTGTGTTGCTCAAGAATGAGGCTAGCCTAATTACATTATTAAATGCTAAAGGCGTCAGCCGTACCCTTGCCACAATGAAATTACAAGTGGGCACGCAAGATCGGGAAAATAGGACAAGCAATCAGTTGAAGGCATTTTTGTAGGACAAATATTGGGGCAGAAGCTGTTGGCTTTTATAGCCGCCGGGAGAGAAATTAAAGCACAGCTAGCCTCCTTGCTTTATTAAACCACCGCTAAAATCTACCACGTCCCATAGCCCAAGTCAACATTAAGAGTGAGTCAACTGGATCAAGGAATACAGTACATGTAGAATCATAGGTCTGGAATGGACCTTGGAGGTCTTCTAGTCCAACCCCATTCCCAAAGCAGGTGTCCTTATAGTATCCTGGACAAATGGTTGTGAAATCTTTTCTTTAAGATCTCCATCTTGCATCCACAACTTTGGGAGGCAAGCTGTCCCAGTGATTAATTGTCCTCATTGTCAGGAAATCCCTTCTTATTTCAAGGTGAATAGATGAACAGAATAGAGCTGGAAGGGACCTTGGAGGTCTTCTAGTCCAGCCCCTTACTCGAGCAGGAGAACCTGTACCATTTCAGACAAGTGACTGTCTAGTCCAGAGGTCCCCAACCTTTTGGGCACCAGGGACCGGTTCTGTGGAGAGAGCTTTTTCTGCGGACTGGAGGGTGCGTGGTTTTGTGTGCTGCCTGCATGTCGCGGATGGGTCTTTACTTGTTTGCGTGGACCGGTTGCTGGCATGTCACAGCCTGGTACTGGTCCACGGACCGGGGTTTGGGGACCCCTGGTTTAGCCTCTTCTTAAAAACCTCCAGTAGTGGAGCACCCACGATTTCTGGAGCCAAGCTGTTCCACTGGTTGGTTGTCCTCACTGTTAGGAAGTTTCTCCTTAATTCCAGGTTGCTTCTCTCTTTGGTCAGTTTCCAGCCATTGTTTCTTGTCCTGCCCTCTGGTGCTTATGGAGAATATTTTGATGCCTTCTTCTTTGTGGCAGCCCCTCAAATACTGGAATACTGCTATCTTGTTGCCCCTGTTTCTTCTTTTCTTTAGACTAGCCAAACCCAAGTCCTGCAGCCGTTCTTCGTATGGATCTCCTTTTGATGAGCTTCCACCCATTGCTTGTTGGCCTGCCCTCGGGTGCATTGGAGAACACGTTAATGTATTCTCTTGTTTGTGACAGCCTTCCAAGCATTGGACGATAGCTATCATGCCTTTTCTTCATTCATACCTAGTTCCTCTAACCATTCATCAAATGATTTAGTCTTCCATACCTCCTACCATCTTTTGGGGCTCTTCTCTGCACAATTCCTAGGGCCTCGACATCTTTTTTTTTAATCATGGTGACCAGAATTGGACACAATGTTCCAAATGTGGCTTTAGTTGTGCGGATAGAACTAAGTCGGGTACTTTCACTTCTCATGTTTTTGATGCTCTGTTGATGCAGCCTAGGATTGCATTTTGCGTTTTTGGCAGCAGCAGCTGGTGGTCTACTAGGACAGGGGTCCCCAACCCTCGGTTCGTGGACCGGTACCGGGCTGCAGCATGTCAGCAACCAGTCTTTACAAACAAGCAAAGCCCCATTTGTGGGATTCAGGCAGCACACAAAACCACGTGCTCTCCAAGGAACCAGTCCCTGGTGCCTAAAATGTTGGGGACCACTGCACTAGTAAACCAAGATCCCTCTCACCTACTGTTGAGCCAGGTACTGCCTATCCTATATCTGTACAGCTGTTTGCTTGTTTTTCTTGCCTATCTGCAGGACCTTACTTTTCTCACCACTGAACTGCATCAGATTTGGAGTATAAAAACATTGTTTTTATCATCAAGGATGCAAAAGGAACTCTAGGGAGCTTTTCACTGCATGTCCCAAAATAATGCAGATAAGTTTAGGTGCCTACTTAACCTTGGCTGGGCATAGATGCTTAATACAAGTAGTCCTTGACTTACAACCACAATTGAGCCCCAGGGTTCTGATGCTAAGCAAGACAGTTGTTAAGTGAGTTTTGTTCCATTATTTTTTGAGCTCTCTGGCCACAGTTGTTAAGTGAATCACTGCAGTTGTTAACTCAGCAACGCGGTTGTCAAGTGAATCTGGCTTCTCCATAGACTTTGCTCGTCAGGAGGTCCCAAAAGGGGATCAGCTGACTCCAGGACTATGCAACCCTCATAAAGACATACCAGTGGCCAAACATCCAAATTTTGATCACGAGATCATGGGGATGCTGCAACGGTCACACGTGTGAAAAATGCTTGTCCTTCACATTTTTTTAAAAGTGCCGTTGTAACTTTGAACGGTCACTAAATGCATGGTTGTTAAGTTGAGATCTACCTGTACCTGGATAAGAAATTTTGGAAAATCAGGGCTGTGGGAGCGACTAAGAAATTAAAAAACCCCAAAAAATCCCAGAAGAAGGCAGGAGGAGAAGTCACTGCCCTGTCAAAGAAGTCACTAAGAATTGAACTCTAGTTGAAGGAGACTCCACATTACTCTCTTGATCTCCATAAATCCAAACTTTTCAGGACAAATTAAAGTGGGCTATAGTATTTTCTTCCGAGAGTCAGCCCCCCAGAGAAGGAAATATTAAAAATATTAAAAGGGCAGAATATTATATTTCCTCAAAGGAGACAGAAAAGCATGCCCAGTTTTTCTTAATAGCCCCAAGTCTCCTTCCCCCAAGCAGAAACCAGCTCTGTAGAAATGCAGATGTGATAATCTATTCAGGAAGGTTGGTGCCCTCCAGCTAGAAGCTTAGGAAGACAAAGAGACCTAAAATCTACATACCCCACCCAAACTCTAAGACAGGACATAATAGGATTAACCCACAGATGCCAAAGGGCACACTCAGACTCAGGTCAAAGTTCATGCCACAGGAACAATTCCAAACAAAAGGCTCCAGAGGGTATAAAAACTCACTCCCTACATGTGCTCTCTTTTCTTCCAGAGCCATCTCTCTGTCTGGCTCTCCTCTTCAATAAACTGCAACCTTCTTTCTAAAGCAGTAACCTTGTTGTTTATTCCCGGCTTGGACTGAACCATGATGAAGACTTTTCCTTCAACAGGCCCTTAATCTGGTTCTCTAAGAGAAAGAACCTTCAATGGCCACCTGGGAACTCATTTCCTGATAAGATGCTTGTTCAGCATTTCCTCCTTCCTTTTGCACATGTACAGACACAAGAATTGGCTTAACCATCTGTTAATTTTTTATTTTTCTTCCTTCCCGAAAGAAAGACAATTGAATATAATGAGGCCTAAGAAAAATTGAAGATAATTGTTTGCAGCAGCAGAAGAAGAATACCCTTGCTGAAAAGTAAACCTGGAAGATTATTCCAAGGTCCCAAGGTCTACATCTCTGAAATTCTTTGCGATTTTTCCTTTCCCCCCCCTCCCCCACAAAATCCCATCAGCCTCAAGGACAAACCCACTAAGACCCGGTGTTCCCAGTTATTTTACAGAATTAGAAATAAAAGTGTAACTTCTGAGAGAGGTGGTGGAAAGAAAACCTGAGAGGCTTAAATCTTTGCCAACAAATGAATCGGTTGAGTTTCCGCAGATGTCTCTAGGTTTGAAATGCCAGAATTAAGTGGTAGTTTCAAAAACCATCTGTTGAAAGTTCTGTCAAGATGATAACCAACTGGGACCTAGCAAATTCATGCGGGAGAAAGGGGCAATTTTTTTCTGACACAAGAAATAATTATGGGGAAAAATGCTATGCAGTTTCAAAGGCACTGGCTCTTCTTCGTGTATTCTAACCCTAAGAGTCAGAATTGTGGTGAGCTTGATGGTTTTCTTGCAGAATTTCATTCTCCAACTAGGTATCATCATCACTGCGATGATGATGATGATGATGATGATGACATAATGATGATGATACCTAGTTGGTAATGAAATGACTGCAAAAAAACCCACCAGAATAGCAGCATAACAGAATAACAGTGTTGGAAGGGATATTGAAGGTCTTCTTTTGGGCATCAGGGGCCGATTCCGTGGAGAAAAGTTTTTCCATGGCCCGGAGAGTACGTGGATTTGTGTGCTGCCTGCATCCCAAGATTGGGGCTTTGCTTGTTTGTGCAGACCAGTTGCTGGCATGCTGTGGCCTGGTACCGGTCCACGGACTGGGGGTTGGAGACTCCTGTTCTAGTCCAACCCTGCCAAGCAGGAGACCCTATACCAGGGGTCTTCAAACTTGGCCCTTTTATGACTTGTGGACTTCACTCCCAGAATTCCTCAGCCAATGTGCCTGGCTGAGGACTTCTGGGAGTTGAAGTCCACAAGTCATAAAAGGGCCAAGTTTGAAGACACCTGCCCTATACCATTTCAGACAATGGTTGTCCCGTCTCTTCTTAAAAGCCTCCAGTGATGGAGCACCCACAACTTCTGAAGGCAAGCCATTCCACTAGTTAATTGTTCTCAACGTTAGGAAATTTATCCTTAGTTCAAGGTTGCTTCTCTCCTTGATTAGTTTCCAGCCATTGCTTCTTGTCTTGCCCTCAGGTGTTTTGGAGAATAGGTTGAGTCCCTCTTCTTTGTGGCAGCCCCTTACGGTTTGGAATACTGCTGTCATGTCACCCCTAGTCCTAGAAACTCTAAACCACCAAGCTCAGAGAGCACCAAGGACCCCACAGTTCCTGAGCTACAAATACTCTCTTCTATAAGAATCAGAATAGACTAAAACTGGACTTGCCTGACCCAGCAGAACTAGTCTTCTTCTCATTATGGACTTCAAGATCCCATGTATTTCAAAGACAAGACTTCCCTTCTTTTCAAACAACACTTACTCCTGGACTTAACAATAGGCTTGGCCCATTCCTGCATCTTTTTCTTAGGCTTCCTTACCTCACCAGTGCACTGATGAGATTACCTGGTTGGGTAATGAAATGTCTGCAAGGTAACAACCAAGCTCAGAGAGCACCAAGGACCTCTCAAGCCAAATCAGTCTGTCCAATGTTTAGAAACCTGAAGCTCTTATGGACTTTTAACTGAAGTAGTCCTTGACTTACAACAGTTCACTTAGTGAGCGTTTCAACTTTCAACGACACCGATGTGACGTATGTCCATTTTTCAGTTACACCTTTGCGCTATCCCCATGATCGTGTGATCAAAATTCAGATACTTGGCAGCCGGTTCATACTTATGACCGTTGCTGTGTCCCAAGGTCACGGGATCCCCTTTTGCGGCCTCCTGGCAAGCAAAGACGATGGGGAAGCCAGATTCGCTTCACAACCGGCTTACTTAACTTATCAGCTGCAGCGATTCGCTCAACAACTGCTGCGAGAAAGGTCATAAAACAGGGCAAGACCGAATAAACAAATGTTTAATTTAAGAACATAAATTTGGGGCTCATTTGTGGCAGTAAGTTGAAAACTACCTGTAACAACTTTTTAACACTGCTTCTTTTCCACAGAGGTGGTAGATCAACAACATGCCATTTTAGTCATGGCAATTCTTCAAATCCATACCTGATGACGGGATGGGGTTGGGTTTTTAAAACTAGTTTTAACTTTAATATGTATTGATTTTATGGGCATGATGTTTAATGGCTTTTTAATTTTTGTATTCGATTTTTATTGTGTATTGCCCTGTTCACCGCCCTGAGTCCTTCGGGAGAAGGGTGGTATAGAAATCAAATTATTAAATTAAATTAAATTAAATTATTAATTAGATGTGTACAGGTAGTCCTTCACTTATGACCACAACCGAGCCCCAAATTTCTGTCGCTAAGTGAGGCATTAGTTACGTGATTTTTGCCCCATTGTACGATCTTTCTCGCCACAACTGTTAAGTGAATTATTGCAGTTGTTAAGTTAGTAACACGGTTGATAAGTGACTCTGGCTTCCCCATGAGATGTGCTTGTCAGAAAGGGATCACATGACCCCGGGACACAGCAAACATCATAAATAGATGCTGGTTGATAGTGTCCAAATTGTGATCATGTGACTATGGGGATGGTGCAAGAGTCGTTAAATGTGAAAGATGGTCATAAGTCACTTTTTCAGTGCCATTGTAACTTCAAACAATCATTAAAAGAATTGTTGTAAGACAAGGACTACCTATATTATGTCTTCTGATTAATAATAATAATAATTAATTATTATTATTATTATTATTATTATTATTATTATTATTATTATTATTATTATTATTATTATTATTATTATTATTATTTGGAAGGGACCTTGGAGGTCATCTAGTCCAACCCCCTGCTCAGGCAAGAAACCCTATACCATTTCAGACAAATGGCTGTCCAGTCTCTTCTTAAAAACTTTCAGTGTTGGAGCATTCACCACTTTTGGAGGCAGGTTGTTCCACTGGTTAATTGTTCTAACTGTCGGGAAGTTTCTCCTTAGTTCCAGGTTGCTTCTCTCCTTGACTAGTTTCCATCCGTTGCTTCTTGTCCTGCCTTCAGGTGCTTTGGAGAATAGCTTGACTCCCTCTTCTTTGTGGCAGCCCCTGAGATATTGGAACACTGCTATCATGTCACCCCTCACCCTTCTCTTCATTAAACTACACATACCCAATTCCAGCAACCGTTCCCTATATGTTTTAGCCTCCAGTCCCCCAATCATCTTTGTTGCTCTTCTCTGTACCCTTTCTAGAGTCTCAACATCTTTTTTACATCATGGTGACCAAAACTGGATGCAGTATTCTAGGTGTGGCCTTACCAAGGCATTGTAAAGTGCTATTAGTACTTCACGTGATCTTGATTCTATCATTCGGTTAATGCAGCCTAGCACTGTGTTGGCTTTTTTGGCAGCTGCAGCACACTGCTGGCTCATATTGAAGTGATTGTCCACTAGGACTCCGAGATCCCTCTCACAGTTACTACTGTTGAGCAAGGTACCACCTATGCTATACCTGTGCATTTGATTTTTCCTGCCTAAATGCAAAACCTTACTTTTTTCACCATTGAATTTCATTTTGTTAGATAGTGCCCAGTGTTCGAGTCTGTCCAGATCCTCCTGTATCTTAAGCCTATCTTCTGGAGTATTGGCTATTCCTGCCAGCTTGGTGTCATCTGCAAATTTGATGAGTTCCCCATCTATCCCCTCATCCAAATCGTTGATGAAGATATTGAAGAGCACTGGGCCCAGAAGAGAGCCCTGGGGCACCCCGCTACACACTTCCTTCCATGTAGATGCGGTTCCATTGAGGACCACATGCTGAGTACGGCCGGTCAGCCAGGTACGAATCAATCTGGTGGTGATGCTATATAACCCACATTTTTCTATCTTATCAAGTAGTAGGTTGTGATCTACTTTATCAAATGCCTTACTGAAGTCCAAGTAAATTATATCTACAGCGTTCCTTTGGTCTACTAGTTTTGTCACTTGGTCAAAGAATGCAATAAGATTTGTCTGGCATGGCCTGTTTTTGACAAACCCATGTTGGCTTTTAGTGATGACTTTGTTTGCATCCAGGTGTTTGCTGATTTGTTGTTTGATTATCTTTTCCAGAATCTTCCCAGGTATTGAGGTCAGGCTGATAGGTCTGTAATTTCCTGGATCTATTTTTCCCCTTTTTTGAAGATGGGAACTACCAGTCCTCTGGTAGTTCCCTAGTGCTCCAGGATCTTTGAAAAATATAGTTCAGTGGTTCTGAAATCACGTCTGCCAGTTCCTTGAGAACTTTGGGGTGTAATCCATCTGGTCCTGGTGATTTGAACTCATCTAGGCTGGACATGTGCTCACTTACTATTTTCTTGCCTATCTTAACTTGCGTTTCTATTCTGTTTTTTATGGCACTGGTTTGGGTAGGTTGGACTGTTTTTTCCCTTTGTGTAAAGACAGATGCAAAAAACGAATTAAATAGTTCTGCTTTCTCCCTATTGCTTGTCACCTTCTTGCCACTTTCCCCCACTAATGGACCAATCATTTCCTTAACTTTTTTCTTGTTTTTTATATGTTGAAAGAAGCATTTTTTGTTATTTTTGACTTTGGTCGCAAGCCTTAGTTCATTTTGAGCCTTAGCTTTCCTCACTTCATCTTTGCAGGCACAGGCTGTTTGCTGATATTCTGCCTTAGTTATGTGCCCCTCTTTCCACTTCTTATACTTGTCCTTTTTATCTTTCAGTTTATCAGAGAGTTCTTTATGCAGCCATGCTGGTTTCTTTTGAGAGCTGTTGTTTTTCTTCTTTGTTAGTATTGTGCTAGACTGGGCCTTTATTAACTCACTTTTCAAAATTTCCCAAACTTCTTGAGTTGTTTTCCCCTTTAGGATTCTCATCCATGGACTTCTTCCCAAGGTCTCTCTAAATTTATTGAAATTAGCTCTTTTAAAGTCCAAGACTCTAGTTTGGCTGTGTTCTATTGCTTGCGCTTCCAGAATGTTGAATTCCAATATTGCATAATCACTTCCCTGCAAGGTTTGACACTTTCTATCATTTCATCTCTGTTAGTGAGAATTAAATCCAATATTAGTGAGAATTAAATTAATAAATGGGATTGTGCCTATTTAATTGTTTAACTTTCAATTTCAACACGTTTCAGTAGACAGTGATGATCCAGGGCACAGCACAGAGGCAATGCAGTCAGCTGGCAATTCAAACTGCCCTTTAATTGCTCCAAATTTTCCCCAAATGCTCCCACATTTCTGGCAAGCCTTCAAACAAAGGAAGACACACACACACACCTTCAACCGCCTCTGGCTGCAAGTAGTTTCACATACAGTCTGATTAGAAGAGGAATTTAAAGAAGAGTTTTTAAGTCTTTCTGTGAGATTTGGTCCCCTACCATTGTTGAGGAAAAAAATTAGAAGAATTGTTTTCATCCAGTCCTTTATTTTATTTTGTTGGCTCTTGCTGGATCTTCATTCCAATGAGATTAATTCATGAGCAACTACCTATAAGGTTTCAGCATAGATTATGTAGGAGAGTTTGATGTCAATCAATTAAATGTACAATATGCTAGACCATCTGGCACTGAAGGAGACAATTACTCCATCCTCTATTTTTATAGATTCTAACAACTGCAGTTTAGATGATGGGATGCTTGAATTTATCTTATCTCTCCCAACTGGCGAAAACCAGAGTGAAATGAACATAAACATATCTCATGTCCCACATGTACGTATAACTGGGAAATGTATTCTGCCTTTTGCCGCCATGTTTCTTGGGTCTTAGATTGAATGTTGAAAAGTTGAAAGGTGGAAGGTGGAAGGTTGGAAGCTATGATTTCCCCAGTAGCAATGCATGGCTGTGAGCGTTGAACTATAAAGAAGGCTGAGTGCAGAAGAATTGTGGTGCTGGAAAAGACTCTTGAGAGTGCCTTGGGCTGCCATCTGTCAGAAATGGTGTAGGGCCTCCTGCTTGGGTGGGGGGGTTGGACTAGATGACCTCCAAGGTCCCTTCCAACTCTGTTATTCTATTCTATTCTATTCTATTCTATTCTATTCTGTTCTGTTCTGTTCTGTTCTGTTCTGTTCTGTTCTATTCTATTCTATTCCAATTCTATTCTATTCTATTCTATTCTATTCTATTCTATTCTATTCTATTCTATTCTATTCTATTCTATTCTATTCTATTCCATTCCTGTTCTGTTCTGTTCTATTCTATTCTATTCTATTCTATTCCAATTCTATTCTATTCTATTCTATTCTATTCTATTCTATTCTATTCTATTCTATTCTATTCTATTCTATTCTATTCTATTCTATTCTATTCTATTCTATTGCACTCCATTCCCCATATTCTATTCTATTCTATTCTATTCTATTCTATTCTATTCTATTCTATTCTATTCTATTCTATTCTATTCTATTCTATTCTATTCTATTCTATTCTATTCTATTCTATTCTATTCTATTCTATTCCATTCCTGTTCTGTTCTATTCTATTCTATTCTATTCTATTCTATTCTATTCTATTCTATTCTATTCTATTCTATTCTATTCTATTCTATTCTACTATTCCATTCCTGTTCTATTCTATTCTATTCTATTCTATTCTATTCTATTCTATTCTATTCTATTCCAATTCTATTCTATTCTATTCTATTCTATTCTATTCTATTCTATTCTATTCTATTCTATTCTATTCTATTCTATTCTATTCTATTCTATTCTATTCTATTCTATTCTATTCTATTGCACTCCATTCCCCATATTCTATTCTATTCTATTCTATTCTATTCTATTCTATTCTATTCTATTCTATTCTATTCCATTCTATTCTATTCTATTCTATTCTATTCTATTCTATTCTATTCTATTCTATTCTATTCTATTCTATTGCACTCCATTCCCCATATTCTATTCTATTCTATTCTATTCTATTCTATTCTATTCTATTCTATTCTATTCTATTCTATTCTATTCTATTCTATTCTATTCTATTCTATTCTATTGCACTCCATTCCCCATATTCTATTCTATTCTATTCTATTCTATTCTATTCTATTCTATTCTATTCTATTCTATTCTATTCTATTCTATTCTATTCTATTCTATTCTATTCTATTCTATTCTATTCTCAGTCAATCAACCCTGACTGTCCTCTGGAAGGACAGATACTGAAGCTGAAGCTCAAATATTTTGTCTACCCAATGAGAAGAGAAGACTCCTTGGGAAAAAACCCTATGTTGGGAAAGATGAAAGGCAAAAGGAGAAGGGGACAGCAGAGGAACATACATGAATTTGGGCAAACTCCAGGAGACAATAGAGGACAGGGGGGCCTGGCATGCTGTGGTCCATGGGGTCGTGAAGTCAGACACAGCTTAGCGACTGAACAACAATAAGGTTGAATGTTATGCTATTGAGCCACTGCAAAAAAAAAAAACAAGTTCTGCTAATCCTTCTTTTACAAAGAGCTGTCAGAAAGAAGCGTGGGCCAACGTATTCTCCAAAGCACCCGAAGGCAGGACAAGAAGCAACAGATGGAAAGTAACCAAGGAGAGAAGCAACCTAGAACTAAGGAGAAACTTCCTGACAGTGAGAGCAATCAATCAATGGAATGGCTTGCTTTCAGAAGTTGTGGGTGCTCCAACACTGGAGGTTTTTGAGACAAGATTGGACAGCCATTTATTTGTCTGAAGTGGTATAGGGTTTCCTGCCTGAGCAGGGGGTTGGACTAGAAGACCTCCAAGCTCCCTTCCAACTCTGTTATTCTGTTATAAATCACCCTCTCTATAGATGTTATTGGTCCATAGGGTAATGAAGTGATACATTCTGACTGAGCATTTGGGAGTTGATTGATCCGTGTGGATTTCATTAGGCAGCTGCGCAGCATTTTGTTCCATTATAGGTCACGAATTATGGTTATGGTTTTGCTGGACGCCTTGGAATTACAGTGACAAATTAACCTCTCCAACTGCAAAGCACAGGCTGGCGAACCACAGATATACTTCTGTCCAAAAAACCCATATTTCCTAGCATTAGCAGAAAAATCACTTTGTGTCTGCTTGTAATGAGCCACTCCTGAATTGCAGATGGCTTCATGTGAGGCCTAAGGTTTTTCTAGAACAGCGGTCTTCAAACTTGGCCCTTTTATGACTTCCTCCTGGCTGAGGAATTCTGGGAGTCAAAGTCCACAAGTCATAAAAGGGCCAAGTTTGAAGACCCCTGTTCTAGAACAAGACAGGTCAATCTCACGACGTCACGTGACGTATCGGCACTGTTTTGCCATTGCCGGTAACGGGGTGTGTGCGGCTTCCACATGACGCATCCGGCCCACGGGGCGGCAATTTGTCACCCCTATTCTAGAAGGAGACACAGAGTTGTCCCCAGTGTTATATGGCAGTATGAATGTACTTTATAGCATATTTTGCATATGGGTTCATTAGAGAAACAAACAAAATTCTCACCACCCTTCCTCTGGCAATAAACCTAATTGAATTTTTACTGCGAGTGACTCACAGCTGGTAGTGACCACATCTCCAAACTACGCAAGAGATATTTTCTCCTGTGGTTGTTTTTCAGCTGTGGGTTTTGCTAAGAAATGGAAGGCTGCAAGCAAACACTCATTTTCTATCATTTGCAAGTTAACACAAAGGCTAATCCATTATCTATGCCAGGTCAAGCTGCAGTGATGCGCACAAATCATATTGGCCTTCATTCAAAATAAATGAATAACAGCATGCATCCATTCAAAACAATCTGGCATTCCAAAATAATATCTTGAGATGCTTGTGTGCTGTTCAATGACCTTTTGATACTCTAATTAAAGAGGGATGATTAAAAATGCCCCAATAACTCAGGGACTGAAATGTCCTCTGCCATTTCCCATTATTCTTTGTGATGATCTTCTAGTCAATCTTGTTTAATCGTTTACAGTGTGATGGGAATATAATTCTGTTAGACCCACTCTTAAGGAGTTCATAATCAAGTGAGTATTGGCAACTTCAAAACACACAAACACACACACACACACACACACACATATATATATATTTTCTGAGGTTTTCGCGGGTGTTTGTATGTGGATATATATATATATATATATATATATATATATATATATATATATATATATATATATATATATATATATATATATATGTTAAGAATTTGTCAAGGCTTTTTGAATGCACCTTGCTAATTAACTCTTTCTTTCCTGCTTTGGCCTGACTCAAGGCTTATCCACAGGATATAGTCAACTTATGACAGCTCATTATTTGTGTAAATTATTCAAATTGCTAATAAATGTAAATGTTTTGGCTTGCTAACAAAGAATAAAGGGAGACCAATATGATCATTTCAAACTTATTTGTTCTCATCAGTCAAACAAATAAGTTTGAAATGATCATATTGGTCTCCCTTTATTCTTTGTTAGCAAGCCAAAACATTTACATAAATATGAGCTGCCACTGCTGTGGCTACTGCCTGTAGATGGCCTTGGGTTAGGCTGAAACAGGAAATAAGATTTGTCCCATGTCTGGGACTAAGCAAGTGTATTCTGAATGCTTAACAAACATTTAATAGATAGATAGATAGATAGATAGATAGATAGATAGATAGATAGATAGATAGATAGATAGATAGATATGGATATGGATATGGATATAGATAGATATAGATATAGATATAGATATAGATATAGATGATATAGATATAGATATAGATATAGATATAGATATATAGATATATAGATATATAGATATATAAATGCTGTTAGTAATATAGACCCACACAGGGCATTGCTTCTCTTTTAGAGACTTTGCACATTCTCAGATTATGTACAGGTCCTCGAATTATAATCATTCGTTTACCAACCATTGTAACAAAAATAAAAAAGGTTATTTAGAACTGGTCCTTGCATTTCTGTCACAGCATCCCCACAGTCATGGGATTAAATGTCTATGGAGATTTAAAAGAAGGCAAATGACCAGCTGTCTGCAAGGAGTATAAATCTTTCCATCCTTCACCATTCAGCCAGAAAGCTTCTTGAATGAGAAGTGAAACATCTTCAAAGGAAAACATGAAAGTCCAGTTGCCTCCTGAAAAAGCACCTTTGGGACAGCCATGACCTGGATGACTGAGAATCTCTATACACATGTGGCTATGCGCTTTGGGATGAACATCCTCTGAATGGTGTGGGAGTATAAACGGATTTCCAGAAAACTTTGCAGACTACTGGGACCATTTGCACTTCAGTGTGAGATGCAGACAACACAGACTCATCCCCAATAGCCTGTGTGCCTGTCTTCAACAATGATGGGACCCAGGGCAGAAAATATCCTGCAGCCAAGAAGGCTCCACAACCATCTGCACCACTCAGGGGACCTTGAGGACCCAGACAAACTCCAAGTGGCCTCAACAACTTTCTAAAAGAATGCAAATGACCAGCTGTCTGCAAGGAGTATAAATCCTTCCATCCTTCACCATCCAGTCAGTGCTGAAGAGGCTTCTTGGATGAGAAGTGAAATCTCTTAAAAAAAAACACAAGAAAGTCTAGTGGCCTCCTGAAAAAAAGCACCTTTCGGAGGGTCATGGGGTTAAAATTCAGATGCTTGGCAACTGACATGTATTTACACCAGTTGTAGCCTCCCAGGATCATGCGATCGCTTCTTCTGACCTGCCCAAGCAAGCTTCTGAGAAGCAAAGTCAATGAGGGAAGCCAGAATCGCCTAACGGTCCCGTGATTCCCTTAACAGCGGCAGCGATCCATTTAATAACCCCGACTAAAAGGTGGTCAAATTGGGCACGACCCACTTCGTAACCACCTTGCTTAGCAGAAAGAAATTCTGGTCCCAAATTGTGGTCGTAAGTTGAGAATTACCTGTCTACTATACGGACATGCAAAAACAGAGAATGTCATTGCAAGGTCTTCTAACCTTCTAAGACCCCAAAGCCCAGGTATTTTGGAAGCAAGTTCAGGGCGGCTTCCAACAAGAAAAGCAAAACAAAGAGGCTGAAATATTCACAACAAATTGACAACATGTGGGCGAAGGTTCATTCTCTGAGCTTGGGTTTTGGTTTCCGAACGTTTCGTGACCAGGCTAGGTAACATCTGCAGTGGAGTTCAGGGGAAGCCAGTGTCAGTGTTCTTCTGCTTATAAGGGCTTCAGGAGTGGGTATGTTGAGTTGGACACATCGACCTACAACCAGCCTACAAACCCCTCAGAATCCACATCAACCACACAGCCAACCAGAGACAGCACAGACCCCACTCCCACCACCAACAACACCCAAGCTGCAGATATTTGCCACCATTGCAAATTGAAAATGTCTCCGTGGGGATTGGCCCAAGATCACAGCTGGCTTCATCATCGCTAAGGTGGGACTAGAACTCAGGGTTACCTGGTTTCTAGTCTGATGCCTTAAACCACTACACCAAATCAGCCCTCTGGTTTGAGATGAGCAGCCAAGAAAACAATTGCTTTTTGGGGGAAGAAACTGGATAAAATGAATGTCAACCTATGAGGATTGCTTGCGTTAGGACCGCCATGCTGCTTCTAGCTTGCCTACGGTTGCGAGCGGGGGGAGGGAAAGGTTTGGAATGCACAGGTGGATTCTATCCGGATGGGAACCTAGGTCACCGAAAAGATGTTGTGGTGGACATTCGTCTCATAACAACTGCCTGAGGATTAATTAGACAATGTGTCCTAAACTGTCAGAGAGAGCAGGGGAAATTTTACTCTTTTAATAATCGTTTCCCGTCATACTGCCAGAGCTGGTTTTCAACTCTTTAGTGCCGGTATGCTGTCCCCAATAAAGTTTTGCATTAGAGATCTAAATGATACTGGTGTATTTACTTCATTGGGATCCTTAGCCAGAACCTTGACAACTAATTTATTGGCGATGTTCACACACATGCTTAACCAGTGAGTTACGGGTTTTGCAGATGTTTCTGAATAATATCCTAAGCTTGATTAGCCTCACCCTTTGCTAGTCATGTAGTGGTTTAGTGGATCGACTGAGGACAATATATTTGGTTATTTTATGGTTCGCTGTATCCTCTGAATGCAGAAAATGAATGAATTCAGTATCCAGCTTAAGAAGAGAATGGGAGACTATAGCCACTACATACATCTTACACAACTAGTCCTCAACTTATGACTGGTATCCTATCTCCCTGGGGGTACTTACAACAGTTCTGAAGACTGCCCCCTCTAGTCATGTGACTGCATGTTTGGTTAATGGTATCCGGTCCCCTATTTATGGCCATTTGCGGCATCCCACAGTCACATAACCATGTTTTATGATGCTTTTGTTGAAAACTGGCATTTACTTGTGGTTTCTGCCCAAACTGGCCCATAGGGAACCATTGTTTCATTTAATGACCATGGTATTTGTTTAACGACTGCTGCCAAAAAGATCACAAAATCAAGTCGGTCATGTGGGCGACCCCTATTACAACCCTTATGATTTATGGCAATGATGGGCAGACTCCATTACCGTCTTAAGTCCAGCACTACCTGCGTATGCCTCCCTATGAATGGACCTTTAGTTAAAATAAAACAAAATTCAGAAATATTGCCGTGAAATACAAAGAACAGCTGATAAATTTTTAACCACCATAGTTAACAGTGTCATCATTTTAAAATAAAAGGGCTGTTTAAAGGAAAAGCTGCCTTGCAATTCACCATGTAGTTTTGAGATTTCGAACCCGTAATAAATCCTCACTGGTAGGCTTTTGTCACCTCTAAATAATGTAACTTCCCCTCAAATGGTAGTAATAAAGGGTGCCTTCCAACATGCTGTTTTATTTGTATTTCTGACAATGTCTCTCCAGGGTGAAACATAATTAACTTACCCTTTCCAGTGTAATTTCTTCAAATTCATATTCAATCTCGGTACCGTTGACCTAAAAATGATATAAAGAAAATCTATTAATACCTGTGGGAAACATGTTTTCCGGAGGGTTAATGTTCTTTCAAATGTGATTAAGCATAGCGTTACATTTTATTTTATTTTATTTTTTTAAAAGGTCAGTGCGACTTTCTCATTCAAACCAACGAAATGTTTTATCCATAACTGGTTTGCAGTTATGTTAACAGGAAAACTCTCTCCATGAGAACTCATCTGTCAAACACCGGGACAATAGTCCTCGATTTAGCAACCTTTCATTTAGAGACCGTTTGAAGTTACAACGGCACGGAAGATAGTGACTTCTGACCGTTTTTCATACCCCGTTTTTCACGACCATTGTAGCACACACCCCCGGTCATGTGATTAAAATTCAGACGCTTTGCAACTGACTCATATTTGTGACGGTTGCAGAGTCCCAGGGTCACGTGATCCCCTTTTCTGACCTTCTGACAAGCAAAATGGAGAAGCCCCCACTTCCTTTTAACAACCAAGTAATACTAAGTTAACAGCTGCAGTGATTCACTTAACAACTGCAGCAAGAAAGTTCATAAAGTGGGGCAAAATTCCCTGAACAACTGTCTCACTTAGCAACAGAAATCTTGGGCTCACTTGTGGTCATAAGTCAAGGACTACCTTTATTTTAAATCCCTTCTCCTAATAATTTCTAGCGGGTTTGGATGTGGGACTAACAGGAAGTCACAGGGCTATAGGCCTGTGGCCCTTTTATGACCTGTGGACTTCAACTCCCAGAATTCCTCAGCCAGCATGGAGGAACTAAGGCCCCTTCATGACTTGTGGACTTCAACTCCCACAATTCCACAGCCAGCATGGAGGAACTAAGGCCCCTTCATCACTTGTGGACTTCAACTCCCAGAATTCATCAACCAGCATGCCTGGCTGAGGAATTCTGGGAGTTGAAGTCTACAAGTCGTAAAAAGGCCAAGTTTGAAGACCCCTGCTATAGGCTAAATAATTTTTTTAAAAAAATAAAAAATTCTGTGGTCGTAATTCATGAAGTCACTAATAACTGAGCTTGACTGAAAAAGACTTTGCCTTTTTTAATTGATTGATTGATTGATTCATTATCTGTTATCAAGCCAGCCTTGATTCTTTGCAACTGCATAAATTTTTTTGCAAGGTGATACCTTTCTTACCTAACCCCAAAAAGTGGGGGGGGACTATTTTACCTTTTAAAGGTAAAGGTAAAGGTTCCCCCGCACATGCGTGCTAGTCGTTTCCAACTCTAGGGGCCGGTGCTCATCTCCGTTTCAAAGCCAAAGAGCCAGCGCTTGTCCGAGGACGTCTCCGTGGTCATGTGGCCGGCATGACTAGACACCAAAGGCGCACGGAACGCTGTTACCTTCCCACCGGATTGGTCCCTATTTTTCTACTTGCATTTTTACGTGCTTTCGAACTGCTAGGTTGGCAGAAGCTGGGACGAGTAACAGGCGCTCACTCTGCTACGTGGCACTCGGGATTCGACCCGCCAAACTGCAGACCTTCCGATTGACAAGCTCAGCATCCTAACAATAAATGTCTCTGAACAAATTCCATTTTTTTATTTTACCAAGTTCTACACAAGTAAACTTTAATCCTTTTGAAGTTTCATTGAATGCCTTATCCCTGTTTAGTTGTTGTTCAATTATTTACATTTTAATCCGCATTTTGAGACTTGACTATGGTTTCAAAGATCTAGTGAAAAAGACTCATTTTGGAATGGATTAGAACAGTTCGGAGAGATCTGGGACCAGCTTAGATAGTGAATAAAGCTTCTACAATGCAGCAGGTGAAAGAGGCTTCTCTCCATGTTTAAAAGCTCAGTAATCCCGTCCATACCTAAGACTCTGTACCATTGTCCGTAATACCTTAATGTAAATTGCTATAATTATATTTTAATACAAGCTTCAGATAATGTATTTAGTGTCCTCTTCTATCTTGCTAGCTCTCTTCATTGAGTGTTTTTTTTTTTTTGCTTCGTCAATACTGCCAGCTTTCCTTTGTGTTAATAAGCAGTCCTCAAGAGTTGCACAAAAAGAGCGGTCAGCATCGTTCTGACCCCTTGCACAATGCCAGAATTATGAAAATGAGAGCTTATATAACCCATGGATTGCCCGCGCAGTATTCTTAACGCAAGAAAACGGAGGAACAAAAAAACAAACAGAAAAGACATTTTCAAAGTAAGCTATTCTGTGGGATCATTTTTTTCCAATGGCATGTGGTGACTGTTTATAAATTTGCTTCTGAGTTACCATAAGATACAGTGGTGAACAGGAGATGAATAGAATAGAATGGAATGGAACGGAACGGAACAGAACAGAATAGAGATGGAAGGGACCTTGGAGGTCTTCTAGTCCAGCCCCCTTCCTCAGACAAGTGACTGTCCAGTCTCTTCTTAAAAACCTCCAGTGATGGAGCGCCCACGATTTCTGAAGGCCAGCTGTTCCACTGGCTAATTGTCCTCACTGTCAGGAAGTTTCTCCGTAATTCCAGGTTGCTTCTCTCTTTGATCAGCTTCCAACCACTGTTTCTTGTCCAGCCCTCTGGTGCTTTGGAGAATAATTTGACGCCCTCTTCTTTGTGGCAGCCCCTCAAATACTGGGACACTGCTATCATGTCACCCCTATTCTTCTTTTCTTGAGATTAGCCAAACCCAAGTCCTGCAGCCATTCTTCATATGTTTTAGTCTCCAAGCCTTTGATCATCTTAGTTGCTCTTCTCTGGTCTTTTTCCAAGATCTCAACATCTTTTTTGTAGTATGGTGACCAAAATTGGTTGCAGTATTCCAGGTGTGGTGTTACTAGGGTTTTATAAAGCGGTACTAATACTTTGCATTAACTTGATTCTATGCCTCTGTTTATGCAACCCAGGATTGTATTAGCTTTCTTGGCCGCTGCTGCACATTGCTGGCTCATAGTTAAGTGATTGTCCACTACTAGGACTCCTAGGTCCCTCTCACAGTTACTCGTTTTGAGCCAGGTTTCACCTAATCTGTATTTATATCTTTGATTTTTCCTCAGTGGCTAGGAGATGGAATCGAAGAAGTTGGGACAGGCAAATGAAAAATAAGATTCTTAGGAATGCTCAGATGCATATTTTGGGGAGAGAACAGTATTAAAACCTGCTGTGCTGAACAATATAAACCAGCAGTCCCCAACCCCTGGGCCACAGACTAGCACCAGTCCATGGTCCACTAGGAACCGGGTTGCACAATTGAGCAAAGCCCCATCCACGGACACACGGGATCCAGGTAGTGTGTGAAAACACAAACACACCTTGTCTGTGGAAAAACCGCCCTCCACGAAACAGGACCCTGGCACCCAAAATGTTAGGGCTGCTGATCTAGACAATGGTCTTATAGTAGAGATAGAGATCTGGTACCCTCTGGATGTTCTGGATTTCAGTTCCCATGAGCCCCAGCCAGTGGCTAAGGTTCGTGGTTTTGGACTCCAGAACATTCAAGTTGCCTCTCTTAAATCTTAAAATGATGAGCGAGCAATAGCCAGTAAGCCAGACTATCATCACTGTGATGCCATTGTGCGAATGCCGTGATTCATACAAGCAATCCTTGATTTACAACCATTTGTTTAATGACCACTCAAAAACACAATGACACTGAATAAAAGTAACTTACAATCATTCCTCATACTTCTTACTCATTTTCTACACTTTGCATAATATTGTTTTCCCCAGAAGTAATAATAATAATAATAATAATAATAATAATAATAATAATAATAATAATAATAATAATAATAATAATAATGGAAGGGAACTTGGAGGTCATCTAGCCCGACCCCCTGCTCAGGCAGGAAACTCTATACCATTTCAGACAAATGGCTGTCCAGTCTCCTCTTAAATACTTCCAGTGTTGGAGCATTCACAGCTTCTGGAGGCAGGTTGTTCCATTGTTCTAACTGTCAGGAAGTTTCTCCTTAGTTCTAGGTTGCTTCTCTCCTTGACTAGTGAATACTAGATCACGATTAATATGAGAGGATAGTATGGTATGCATATATCTGTATGGATATATTATCTCCTCCTCCTCCTCCTCTTCCTCCTCCTCCTCCCCAACTTTTTTAATCTCTTTCCCTTCATTGGGAGCTATATATTATAGTTTTGATGACAAATCTGGCCTCTTCAAAGCCAATTATCTTTTCTGTAATAAGAAATAAGAGCCACCTAATTGGTTTACCAGAATTCAATAATGCCATAATCACTTCTGCAGTGTTTAGTGGATTTACTCGTCACCTTCATAAACGTTTGACTCACTTTGTATTCCATCTGGTTTTCCATTTTCTGACTTTAGGGAATTCTCACATATAATTAAGTCTTCCATATAGAACACTCAGTGTCCAATATAGCAAGTTTAGTTTGGAACACTGGATATAACATTTCTGTTGCTGGTGATTTTGTTTTCCAGTTGATTGTGTTATTAACATCTTCTTCCTCAGATTGTATTCAATGTCATTGTCCTAATGTAGAAATTGTTTCTTAGTCTGTGACTTCTTCCTTCCCTTCACCCACAATTCATGAAGAAGCTTTCTGGACTCCATGGTATAAGTAGAGGTAGACCTCAATGTACGATGGACCTCCCAGGGCTATTTACAACCTGGATTTGAAATACGTTTTTCCCCCCTGTATATATTTTATTAATTTTTGTAGGGTTAGGGTTAGGGTTAGGTTTAGAGTTACGATTAGGGTTGGGGTTTTTTTAAAAATAACGTTCTTAATATTTAGCAAACAGCATATTGTCTGGGTTCACGTATTTAAAAAACAATAAGAGTTAATTTCTACATTATCATAATCAATATATTAGTTAATCGCTCAATAATCTTTTTCTTACTAGTATATATTCAGTGTTACATAGTACATATTACGTTCCTTTCTCTCTAACTCGCTTTTCTAGCCTGGATTTGAAATTCTAATTGCTGCCCCCCCACATACAGTCACATGATCACATCTGAGACACTTGGTAGCTGGCTGTAGTTATGGATATTTACAGCATCCCAGAGTTACATGACCACAATTTACATTTTTTTTGTCAGAAACTGGTGGTTGCTTCCAGTTTCCAGGAAAAACACCCATTGCAGACAATGGATTCACTTAACGACCTGGGACAATGGATTCAATTAACAATTGGCTTTTGCTTACCGATGGTCTGATTCACTTTGCCATAAAAAGACGGTAAAACCGAGTGTGGCCTCACAGTGGCCTGCTTAATAACCAGCATGACTTCTGACCAAAGTTCCAGGCTCAGTAATGATCATTAGATGAGGATGACCTCTCAGTAGGGTGTAGTTTATTGTCTATAGTGTGAGGAGAGGACTATCTCTTTTGCAACACCTGAATAGAACTTGTGTGAATTCCCTATGGGGTAAGTGCAGTGGTAGGATTCAGCCGATTTGCTCTGGTTCGGTAGAAACCGGTAGCTAAATTTTGCTGAGTTCAGAGAACCGGCTGAATGCACACTGCTTCCGGAAGTCCAGTCTAGGCCTCGGAGACCTGGAGGAGGCCTCCCAGGCTTAGAATGGCCCACCGGAAGTGCATGGATGCCACTTCTGGAAGTCCATTCTAGGCCTCGTAGGCCCAAGCCTGCATCCAATAAGAGAACCGGTTGTTCAGGTATTTGAATCCCACCACTGGATAAGTGTGTGTGAAAGAGACAAGGAGAGGCCAGGGGAGATTATACATTTAGTCTAATTACCATGTACAGTGGTGGGACTCAAATAGGTCAGGGGTAGGCAACCTTGGCTCTTTTATGACTCGTGGACTTCAACTTCCAGAATTCCTGAGCCAGCCATGCTGAGCCATGCTGGCTCAGGAATTCTGGGAGTTGAAGTCCACGAGTCATAAAAGAGCCAAGGTTGCCTACCCGTGAAATAGGTGAACCACCGGTTCTCTGCGTGGATGCTGCTTCCGGAAGTCCATTCTGGGCCTGGTCCAACAAAAAATTAGCTACCGGTTCTGCCGAAGTGGTGCGAAGTTGTCTGAATCCCACCACTGACCATGTACACCAGAGCACGGTGGCTCAAGTGGGCAAGAGGTTAGCAAGCCTGCGTTTGAGACCCAAGTGCTGCTGTGCGGCAGGACTGAGCTCTCGTCCTTTACTGCAGCTCCTACTGGGGACATAAAATGAGTGTTGGAATAAAAATCAGGTCCAGTTCCAAGCCAGGAGAGAGACTTTGAAGTTGAGATGTTCCAGGGTGTTGTGCAGTGTGCTTGCGCTTTGTGTCTTTTGCTATTCTAAAGGTGTTGGGTAATTCTTATTGGGCCTGAAAGGTCACTCCTGTCTTTGGATTTGGGTGGGGTAATGCAGATTTTAAGAGTCTTTGTTTTTCTACTTTTTCTAATCCCATCAGCTTCGGCCTTCTGTGGGGGCTGCAGCTGAAGGCCCAGTCTTTCTGAATGGATTACAAAATCTCCACTTCTAAAGACTTCAGGCTTCTGTCTGAGGTTGTTTTTCTCCCTTAGGGGAAATTTAATATTCTGCCTCTTTTAATTTCCACAAAGTATTTCATTCTCTAGGAGGGGAGGGGGGCTTCCCACAGGAGCAACTAACTGAATGTCCCCAGTCCCCAACTGGACAACAGTGATACAAAGTAAAAACTGCTATCACAGAGTACTTTGTGAACACAGATCACAAAGCACAGCAAACTGACCTACAATGCTAAAAATAAAACAGATCTTTGGACTTGGAAAAAGTGCGAATTGGGTATGGCTAGTTTAGAGAAAGGAAGGACTAGGGATTCTTTTTTTTTACTAAATTTCCTCAGATAATGTTTTAAAATGCACGAAGGGACCCTTACTAATCTTATTTGGACCTGTACTACTATTATTGTTTTGGTTTGAGTTTCCAAAATTGGTTAATATTCAAAACAACTGAGTGAATGATTATTTTATTTATTTTATTTTATTTTGCTTCATTTTCCTTCCTTCCTTCCTTCCTTCCTTCCTTCCTTCCTTCCTCCTTCCGCCCCCTCCCTCTCTCCTTCCTTTTTTAAAATTTTTTTTTCAAGTAGATCTGTTATTTTCGTGCAATACTTCCACATAGATCTCTTTTTAAATTGCAGATTGTAATCTGCTTAAAACTGTAAAATGTTTCATTGGGCTGGACAGCCTTTTCAGGTCCAAAATCTTCACTTAATTATTTTTGTGGGTTGAGAATTAAACAATGGGTGGTCTCACCACATGACACATGATCTGACTCTTTCAGTGCTCATACAAGAGATTTTGCATGTTCTCCAATTCAAAATGCTGCTAGTTTAAAGGAATGATGATCAGATCTGGTTTTGCGGGGCAGAAAAAAAGGAAGATTGGGGAGAATAGAATAGAATAGAATAGAATAGAATAGAATAGAATAGAATAGAATAGAATAGAATAGAATAGAATAGAGGGAATGGAGTGCAATAGAATAGAATAGAATAGAATAGAATAGAATAGAATAGAATAGAATAGAATAGAATAGAATAGAATAGAATAGAATAGAATAGAATAGAATAGAATAGAATAGAATAGAGGGAATGGAGTGCAATAGAATAGAATAGAATAGAATAGAATAGAATAGAATAGAATAGAATAGAATAGAATAGAATAGAATAGAATAGAATAGAATAGAATAGAATAGAATAGAGGGAATGGAGTGCAATAGAATAGAATAGAATAGAATAGAATAGAATAGAATAGAATAGAATAGAATAGAATAGAACTGGAAGGAACCTTGGAGGTCTTCTAGTCCAGCCCGCTGCTCAAGCAGGAGACCCTATGCCTTTTCAGACAAATGGCTGTCCAGTCTCTTCTTAAAAACCTACAGTGATGGAGCATCCACAACTTCTGGTGGCAGGCTGTTCCACTGGTTAATTGTCCTCACTGTTAGGAAGTTTCTCCTCAATTCCAGGTTGCTTCTCTCCTTGATTAGTTTCCAACCATTGTTTCTTGTCCTGCCTTCAGGTGCTTTGGAAAATAAATTGACCCCCTCCTCCTACTGGCAACCTCTCAAATACTGTAATACTACTATCATATCCCCCCTAGTCTTTTTTTTTTTCTAGACTGGCCATTCCCAAATCTTGCAACCGTTCTTCATATGCCTTTAATCATCTTAGTTGCTCTTCTTTGCAGTTTTTCCACAGTCTCAGCATCGTTTTTGTTATGTGGTGACCAAAACTGGATGCAGTATTCCAGATGTGGCCTTACTAAGGCTTTATAAAGCTGCCACTGTTGGCTCGTGTTTAAGTGATTGTCCACTAGGTCTCCAAGATCCCTGTCACAGTTACTACTATTGAGCGAGGTACCACCTATACTATATTTGTGCATTTTTCGGGGGGGGGGGATTTTGCCAAAATGTTCAACCTCTTTGAACAACGATTGAACCATTTTTGCTTTCGCACTGAGGCAAGTTTGCCCTTTTGTCAGAAAACTGCAGTGTTAAAAAACTTAACCATCAAGACATAAACAGTTTTTTTTAATTGAAAAGTTTTACAATACATTTTTTAAAAAGACAAAACCCCTCCCAACCCCCTCCCCTCTCCCCAACCCTCCCCAATACAGGGTATAAATATACAAACAATCATAGTCTATCTTATGCAAACAACAATAAAATATTAAATCTATCGCACTTTAACTCTTATAAAATAACTACAAGCAATTTAAAAATCACATCAATACTTATTCAAATGCTAGATGAAACTTTTTAGTCCCATATTTATTCTGGATGTAATCAATCCATCTTCTCCACTCCACAATGTATCTCTGTTGCGACTGGTCTTTCAAGTACGCTGAGATCTTTGCCATTTCCGCCAGATTGGAAACTTTTAAAGTCCATTCTTCTATAGTCGGCAGTTCTTCCTTCTTCCAATATTGTGCTACTAAAAGTCTCGCTGCCGTAATTAAGTTCAACATCAGCTTAGTGTCCACAATAGTAGTATCAGTAATAATGCCCAGTAAAAACAGTTGCGGACTAGGCGTAAACAGTTTTATGGATATTGATCTGCAGGTATCTGCTAGACTAGTCTATAAGCACAGTCAAGCAAATAGGTCCATTTTAATCTTAGTTTTCTAGGAGGAGCAGACGGTAGAAAAACAGGACAACCACCTGGCAGTTATTGTCTAGGACTGTTTTTTATTTTCTAATCAAGTCAATCTTTTCGAGGAAAGTATTCCGATCAAGTATGCATGAGACAAAGTTAATTTGTACAACCATAGAGTGGTTTTGCTTCTCCAGTGCACTGGGAATATGGACATGCCTTGCTTGATGGAAGACTGATTATACGCTGAGCTATAGTCCAGGTGTTTCTCATTAAGCTTGTGGTACTTGGTTAGTGAATCCCTAAATTATGTAAAGATGCGATTTAAAAAAAGAAGAGTGTCGAAGGTTTTATGGCTATATAAACTACAACTGCTCCTCAACTTATAACCACAACTGCAATTAAAATTTCTATTGCTAACCAAGGCAGATGTGAAGTCAGTTTTATTGTCTTCTTTGCCACCCTTTTAAGTGATTTATTGTGGTTGTTAAGTGAATCGCATGGTCGTTCAGTGAATCCAGCTTCCTTCATTGACTTGGCTTGTAGGAAGCTGGCTGGGTAGGTTGCAAATCTACTAGATCACATGATCCCAGGATAAATGCATGCCAGTTGCCAAGCGCCCACATTTTGATTACTTGATCATGTGAGGATCAGTTGTAATTCATTTTTTTAAATGCCCTTGCCACTTCAAATGGTCACTAAATGAATGTCTGTAAGTCAAGGATTACCTGTATTCCCTATCTTGGCAAGTAGTTGCTAAGTTAGTAACACGGTTGTTAAGTCAATATGGCTTCCCCATCGACGTTGCTTGTCATAAGGTCCCAAAAGGGGATCACATGACCCCAGGACATTGCAACTGTCATAAACACAAGTCAGTTGCCAAGAATCTGAATTTTGATCACGTGATCATAAGGATACTGTGACGGTCATAAGTGAGAAAAATGGTCGTAACTCACTTTTTTCAGTGTATTGTAACCTTGAACAGTCACTAAACAAATGGTTATATGTTGAGGACCGCCCATACCAAAATACTCCCTGGGAATTCTGGGAACTGAAGTCCACATGTCTTGAAGTTGCCAAATGGGGAAAACGCTGATTTAGAGTAATAGTATCAAAGAAGGATGGAATTGGGATGAAAAAGGCAAAATGGGTGGCAAATAAATTTAATAACAAACAAACAAATAAAATGTAGCCCAAATCTCTGCTGCCGGCATCAACTTCCCTCCGCCCTGTGCGTTCCCAGAGAGGGCCTCCCCCGGGTGCCACCGGTCAGAGAATGTCGTCTGGTGGCCCCCAGGGGGAGGGCCTTCTCTGTGGGCGCCCCGGATTTATGGAATCGTTTGCCGGTCGAGCTCCGGATGGCGCCCGACCTTCGCTCCTTCCGACGCGATCTGAAGACTCACTTATTCGAACAAGCCGGCCTGGCCTGATGGGGGATGGGTTTGGATTTTATTGTTGTTTTAAATGTATTTTAACCTATTGTTGTAACTTGGGCATCTCGTTTAATTCTTTCTTAATTTTTGTATTTTTGTACTTTTATATGTTTGCCCTGTTCACCGCCCTGAGTCCTTCGGGAGAAGGGCGGTATGCAAATAAAATTATTATTATTAAATTATTATTATTATTAAACTGCAGGAAAACCAGTTAAGCTATTTGGAGACTTATGGCTTTCCAACCTCTTCTTAAAATCCTCACAAGCATAGAATTTCTGCCATTGTCCAGCCATTCAACTTTTGAAAATATCTGTGCTTTGGCGGTTTGGTCTTTTTTTTTTCTTCCCCTTCTGTCTTTTTGACAAAGTGGAGACAAAGTTCAAAATGACAATACGGTACAGTGGAAGAAAAAAAAACGTATTTATTTTGTATGCAAGGTAGCTGAGTGGCATTAGATCTCCCTTTGATTTAGTCCAGTGGTAAATCTGATAGAAGGGAAGAAGGGAAAGGGATATCGTCCATTGAGAGGGATGAATGTCTATTGCACAAAGCAAAAATGTCTATGAAAGTGCTTCTCAGTAAAATAAAGATAAATGTGGAAGGCAGTAAGGATGTGATACTTAAAAAGGAGCCAAAACGAGAAGAGGGCGGCTCAAAAATAGATGGATGTAAATCAGACATGTCAAACACAAGGCCCGGGGGCCGGATCCGGCCCGTGAAGTGGTTTCATGTGGCCCGCGAAGCCATCCTGGAAACAGTGAGGGAACGGCCCCCACTGCCTTGGCCCTGGCCCAGAGACCCTCCTCCTGCCAGAGACCCTCAGATCTGTCCCACTCCTGCCCAGGCCCCCATAGGCACCCTTGATGCGAACGATGTAGAGCTGGCCACGCCCATCCAGTAGGCCATATGCACTCTAGCCACGCCCACCCAGAAGTCCACGCCCACCCAGGCCACACCCACCCGGCCCCCTGAGGGCAACCGCAATGCTGATGCGGCCCTCAATGAAATTGAGTTTGACACCCCTGATGTAAATGAATGGTAGCCTGAACACAAAGACAAATGATTAATAGAAAAGAAGTACTTTGAGATGAGTTGATCACAGAGACTGAAGAAGTGGACTGAATCCAAAACAAATATTTGAAAAAAAAATGGCTAGGAGAGGTACATGAAAGCTGAGGTCAACTGGGGCTTATAAAATTCCTGAAACAGAAAGAGGTAAGAAGCTTAAAGAACAGTAGTCAGTGCACGAAGCAAAATAGACATTCATTTATTTATTATATTTTTAATACTTATTTAGATTTAGATTTTAGATTTTATTAGATTTATATACCGCCCTTTCCCGAAGGACTCAGGGCGGTTTACAGGGCATTTTAAAATCATACCAATACAAAATACAAAGTTAAAAGACAAATAAAAGATTAAATTATCCCTGAAAATAAAAGCCCAGTTAAAATTCTCAGCCTGGGCCAGAGAGCTCAAAGAGCCAAGTCTTCAGGTCTCGGCGGAATGAACGCAGGTCAGGGGTAGTCCTGAGCTCCACGGGCAGCTGGTTCCAGAGGGCAGGCGCACCCACAGAAAAGGCCCTCTCCCTGGGTGTTATCCGCCGACAATCTTTTACCGGCGGCACCCTGAGAAGACCCTCCCTCTGCAAGCGCACTGGACGAAGGGAACTTGATGCTGGCAGCAGGTGTTCCCTCAAATATCCCGGACCCAAGCCATTTAGGGCTTTATAGGTCATCACCAGTACTTTGAATCTCACCCGGAGAGCAACCGGAAGCCAATGCAGCTCACGGAGTAGAGGTGTTACATGGGAGTATCGGGAAACCCCCATCACAACTTGTGCAGCCGCATTCTGCACCAGTTGAAGCCTCCAAGTGGTCCTCTGAGTGGTCCTCAAGTGACTGTGCGTAGGGCATCTCGGTCCAGGTAGGGTCGTAACTGGCGCACCAGGCGAACCTGGGCAAAAGCTCCCCTGGTCACGGCTCTTATATGATCTTCAAAATTGAGCTGTGAGTCCAGGACGACGCCCAAGTTGCGAGCCCTATCAACGGGGGGGGGGTAACACCTCACCCCCCATCATTAAAGGTGGAATAGTTTGGTTAGCCCGAGATGCTGATACGCAAAGCCACTCAGTCTTGGCAGGATTGAGGCGAAGCCTGTTTCTCCCCATCCAGACCTGGACTGCCTCCAGGCAACGGGACATCACGGCGAGGGCATCGCTGGGTTGGTTCAGGGTGGAGAGAAAAAGTTGGGTATCATCAGCGTACTGATGATACCCCACCCCGAAACCACGAATGACCTCGCCCAGCGGCTTCATATAGAAGTTGAACAGGAGGGGCGAGAGAACCAACCCCTGAGGGACTCCACAAACGAGAGGCCTCGGGGTGGATCTCTGCCCTCCCATCAACACCAACTGCGAGCAGCCCAGGAGATAGGAGGAGAACCACCGTAAAACGGTGCCTCCCACTCCCAGCCCCCTGAGCCGTCGCAGTAGGATACCATGGTCGATGGTATCGAAAGCCGCTGAGAGATCTAATAGGACTAGGACAGATTATTTATTTATTTATAAGTTATTTGAGGCAGTGAACATTATTAATATGTCTCTTTCTTCCTATTTTCCCTACAACAATCCTGTGAGGTGGGTTGGGCTGAGAGATAGGACTAGAAACTCACTGTCTCCTCTTGATTGGACCCAACTCATCGAGTTGGCTTTTATGCCTAAAATGGGACTAGAACTCACAGTCTCCTGGTTACTAGGTTAGCACCTTAACCACTGCACCAAAGGTTTGGATAGACATAGCAAATGGTGAATCCAGCATTTCAAGATGGTGGCCACTACAATGAAGTTGAAAGTCTATACTTTTTTTTTACTTCCATGATTGTGGTTCCCATCTTGATATTTTCTGTAGAAGCTCCAAGTGTTTGTGTAAACTAGATGTAACTATCTTGCTAAACTAACGATGTGGATTTTAAAATGATTTCCATTGTCCTCCTGAAAATAAATCATTGATACTATCACCCACCTCATAGAATTACCCTTTCTTGACAAGCCAAGTTTCTGAACCAAATAAAGGAAATGCACATACTGTATTACTGCAATCTTTAATTAAGTCCTTAATCTTGGCAGTTATGATTTTTGGTTCCACAATAACAGATGCTGCAGGCAGGTATAAAACACCACCCAGAATATATTAAGGGAAACAAATATCCAAGTATGAGAGTTTTGATCAGCAAAGCATATTAAGAATATTCTATCAAATCGCCATGACTTAATTAATTAAGTTATTTTTTTATTTATTTATATAAATAATACAACTGCCTAATGAGGAAAGAATCTGAAAGCTGCTTAAAATCAGCCTGTAGCACCCTCCTCACCCATCTTGAATGGGAGTAAATTAAACAGGTTAGCAGATAAAACAAAAAATTATTTTGGAATGGCTGGAACTGACTCGCAAATGAAAGCAAAAGGACACAGGTACTGTGGTCCTTGACTTACGACCACAAATGAGCCCAAAATTTCCATGGATATAAGCAAGACAGTTGTTAAGTGAATTTTGTCCCATTTTACAAGCTTTCTTGCTGCAGTTGTTAAATCGGTACAGTAAGATGATTGTGAAGTGAATTTGGCTTCCCCATTGACTTTGCTTGTCAGACGGTCACAAAAGGCGATCACATGACCCCGGGACACTGCAACCGCCATAAATACCTGCCAGTTGACAAGCCTCCGAAGTTTGATCACGTGACCATGGGGATGCTGCAATGGTTGTAAGTGTGAAAAACGGTCATAAATCACTTTATTCAGTGCCGGTGTAACCTCAAAACGGTCACTAAACGAATGGTTGTTAAGTCAAGGACTACCTGTCTGTATTTCTTTAACTAATGTTTTCTTTAACTGAAATGTGAGCAGTGGTTTTCAAAGTGGAAACTCTCAAGGTTTCTAACTTCCATGGCCAAAAACCCCACTTGCTGTTGTGATTCAGGGTCAGCCTGTAGGTTCGGCAGTTGGGTCGGACGAATCAGAGGAGGAGGGGGGTGTTGAAGACCTTGCTGAGGGGGTTGAAGATCTTGCTGATGAGAGCCCTCAGGCAGGCCCCTCCCACTTGGTCACCATGGAGACCCAGCTGTGTGAGCCTGACAGTGTGGATGAAGATGACCCACAGCTGGCCCTGTTCAAGGACGCCCGATGCAGGAGGCAGTCAAGTAGGAGCAAGCAGAGGAAGGCTGTGGGGCTTCTTGGAAGGAGGCAAAGAGAGGCCACGCCCTGAACTCTTTATATAGGGAATGTTTGGGGAGGGCTGGTTTGCTGAAAGCAACCGCTCAGATAGTGTTTCAAAGCTCCTGTATCTTGGTTCGTGTCTTGTTTGTTTTTTGCAGTAATAAATTTGGCAGACGTCATTCCAGCCTCTTGCTGTTTATAAAGGGGTTGCCTTTTCTGCAGGGCCGGTAGCAGGCTGGTACAGAACACTTGCTAGGAAACCTGTCAAATAGCAATTTCTAAAACAATATTGACAATAGGCTGGCTTGCTGTCAGGGGCCAAGCCATTAACTTAAGGAAACACAATCTTAGAGCTGAGCAGAACTGCTCGGAAAATTTAATAAACAGACCATGTTTGTTTAGTTAATTGTGATTTTTAACTGGGGCGTAAGAGAGGGTGTTTTGCTGAAAACTCCTATCTGATACTTCTTAGTAAGGAAGGCAAGTTAAATTAGTTTTGTAACTTTCTGCCTGCAGGAAGGCCTTTTTCCATGCACCAGTGACTTCAGGTTTCTACAATCATTGAGGTTTTACACCAGACTGAGTTTTGAACAGATCTATCTTTCACTGTCACTCTTTTCCCAAGACTTTTCTTAGTACAGTTGTACCAAATATTGCTTTGCATTCTAAAGCACGAGTGAGTAAGTATACAGGTCGTCTTTAAGTTACAACCAATTAGTGACCGTTCGAAGTTACAACGGCACTGAAAAAAGTGACTTATGACCATTTGTCACAGGTACGACCGTAGCAACAGCCCAATGGTCACGTGATCAAAATTCAGATGCTTACAAACTGGCTCATGTTTATGATCGTTGCAGTGTCCTGCGGTAAATGTGATCCCCTTTTGCGACTTTCTAACGAGCAAAGTCAAGGGGGAAGCCAGATTCGCTTAACAACCGTGTTGCTAATTTAACAGTTGCAGTGATTCCCTTAACAGCTGTGGCAAGAAAGGTCGTAAAATGGGGCAAAAAACTCAGTTAACCAATGTCTCACAGACCAACGGAAATGTTGGGGCGTGCCTGTAGGCCAGAATGGTACAGATCCCATAAAATCTGGAGTCACAATTCACGTAGTCTTCAGCTTAGCAACGGTTGCTTAGCAATGGTTTGAAGTTACGGTAGGCCTCCCCAAAATGGTACTGATGATCCAGATTTGAAATTTTGATGGCTGCCCCTGGTGGACACAGGATCACATTTTGAGTGCTCAACAACTGGTCCCCTGTTGAAATGATAACGATTTATGACTTTATTTTTTTTTTTTTGCTGGAAACCAGCATTTACTTCTGGTTTTCAACAAAAATGCCCATTGTGGGCAATAGGTTCGCTTAATAACTGCCACAAAAATGTTTTAAATTCCTGTCGGTCACATGCTGACCCACTTAGCAACTGGCACGACCATAGTTCTGGACTCAATTATAGCTTTTATAGTCAAGGGCTACGTGTGGTTGAAAATCATTAGCAGACTTTCCCTCCATTATGAGGCATGAAGCACATGGAGAAATATAGTATATGATCTAAAATAGCTGAAGGAGGGAGGGAGGGAGGGAAGGAAGGAAGGATAGAGGAATGGGTGAGTGAGTGGGTAGATGGAGGGAAGAAAGGAATGGATAGAAAGAAAGGGCAGGAGGGAGGAAGGAAGGAAGGAAGGAAGGATAAATAGATGGAAGGGTGGGTGGGTGGGTAGATGGAGGGAAGGAAGGAATGGATAAACAAAGAAAGGGCAAGAGGGAGGGAGGGAGGGAGGGAGGGAGGAAGGAAGGAAGGAAGGAAGGAAGGAAGGAAGGAAGGAAGGAAGGAAGGAGAGATGGATGATGGATGATGGATGGGTGGGTGGGTGGATGGATGTGAACGAAGGAATGAGTAAATAGACAGAAGGAAAGGGAGGGAGGGAGGGAGGGAGGAAGGAAGGAAGGAAGGAAGGAAGGAAGGAAGGAAGGAAGGAAGGAAGGAAGGAAAGAAGGAAGGAAGGAAGGAAGGAAGGAAGGAGAGATGGATGATGGATGGGTGGGTGGGTGGATGGATGGAGGGAATGAAGGAATGAGTAAATAGACAGAAGGAAAGGAAGGAAGGAAGGAAGGAAGGAAGGAGAGATGGATGATGGATGATGGATGGGTGGGTGGGTGGATGGATGTGAACGAAGGAATGAGTAAATAGACAGAAGGAAAGGGAGGGAGGGAGGGAGGGAGGAAGGAAGGAAAGAAACCTTTTTCCCATTGTCAACCACGTGTGACACTCCTCTGTTCCTTGCCAATTTGTTCTGAATACGTATGGTTTTCTCATTTAAACATGCCATCTTTTATTCTGAACCTTTATTCTCAGAAGGGATTGTAAATTGTCCAGAGTCCTGTTGGATTGAAGCAGCCTCTAAGCCCCAACAAGCAAATAAACAGTCTCCCTATCTCTCTCTCTCTCCCCTTGCCCCCACATTACATCTCTTAATCCATTCTCCAAATATTCCATGGCCCTGATCCTTATTTCTTCAAGCTCTAACTCCCCAGATGTTGCTGAATTACAATTTCTCAGCATCCCTAGAATGTAAGGGATGCTGAGGATGGTAGAATAAGCAACATCTGGAATGGGCCAGATTGCCGATTCTCTGTTTCGGAACATCTGTTTCTTGACAAGACTTGTGTTTTCTTTTCTTTCTTTCTTCCCTATTCCGTTTTCTTCATTGCTGTAGCTCAGGTCGAAAATTATGCTTCAAGTCATTCAGTTGCCTGCAGTGGGCATGTTTAAGCGATCATGAAAGGCTGTGCCCCAGGGAGAAGAAGAAAGACATTCAATCTCCAGGAAAATAAGTCCTGTGATGTTGGAAATATCACAGAAATGTTAGAATTAATGGGAATTTTCATCCTGAATTCCCTGTAGGCTTTTCTTAAGACTGCGATCGGGAAAAGAGAATGGAACAGGGAGCCAGCCTGAGCTCTGGTATAGGTAACTGCCTTCCGTAAAATTAAATTTTATTTATGTTTCGTGGTATTCAATGAAGCATTGATTGGCAGGAGCAAAGAGGCAAGGCGGGCCATGAGTTCAACCACCAAAAGTCTAGACAATGGAGTTTCTATACTGTGGGAAAATTATTCTGTCTCAGTTCAGCTGAAGCGCAAGCGATCCGATTAAATTTGAGACGAAAGGCCACTAGGAAAAATGTCTTCTCCATAAGAATGTTGGAAGGGACCTTGGAGGTCATCTAATCCAACCCCCTGCTTAGGCAGGAAACCCTATACCATTTCAGACAAATGGCTGTCCAGTCTCTTCTTAAAAACTTCCAGGGTTGGAGCATTCGCCGATTCTGGTTGCAAGCTTTTCCACTGACTAATTGTTCTAACTGTCAGGAAATTCCTTCTTAGTTCTAGGTTGCTTCTCTCGTTGACTAGTTTCCATCCGTTGCTTCTTGTCCTGCCTTCAGGTGCTTTGGAGAATAGCTTGACTCCCTCTTCTTTGTGGCAGCCCCTGAGATATTGGAACACTGCTATCATGTCACCCCTCACCCTTCTCTTCGTTAAACTACACATACCCAATTCCAGCAACCGTTCCCTATATGTTTTAGCCTCCAGTCCCCCAATCATCTTTGTTGCTGTTCTCTGTACCCTTTCTAGAGTCTCAACATCTTTTTTACATTGTGGTGACCAAAACTGGATGCAGTATTCTAGGTGTGGTCTTACCAAGGCATTGTAAAGTGGTATTAGTACTTCACGTGATCTTGATTCTATCCCTCTGTTAATGCAGCCTAGCACTGACTTGGCTTTTTTGGCAGCTGCAGCACACGGCTGGTTCATATTGAAGTGATTGTCTACTTCAACTTACAATCATAACTGGGACCAGAATTTTCTTTGCTAAGCAAGATGGTTGTCAAATGAGTCACAGCGATTCTACAAATTGTTTTTGCATGGTTGTTAAGCAAATTACTGCAGTTAAATGAATCATGGGGCTATTAAGAAGATTCGGCTCCCCCAGTATGACTTTGCTTGTCAGAAACTGGTGGGGAAGGTCGCAAATGGTGATCAGATGACCCTGATGTGCAACCATTGTAAATTCATACCACTTGCCAAGTGACTGAATTTGAATATGTGACTATGGAGATACTGCAATAGTCATAATGAATGAATGAACCTTTATTATCAAAGTACAACATGTGTACAGTAAGATTGGCTGAGCTTCCCTTTGTGCCCTCCCCCCCTCACAACTCACAGTGACAACAAACTCACCATCTTGTTACACCATGTGAACGAATTGCACAACACACCAGCCTCGCAAGTCAATCATACATAAGAGTTATTTTCTGTTCAGGAGCCTGACAGCCCATGGATAGAAGCTGTTCTTCAGCCTGTTGGTACGGCTGGGTATACTCCTATATCTCCTGCCCAATGGTAGGAGAGTAAAGAGGTACTGACCAGGGTGTGAGTTCTCCCTGAGAATTTTCCTCACTCTTCCAAGGCAGCAGGCCCTGGTGATGTCATCCAGTGGTGTCAGGGGATAGCCCACAATGTTTTGTACTGTGCTCACCACCCTCTGTAATATCTTCCTATCCGCAGCTGTCAGGCCAGCATACCAAACCACAATACAGTGTGAGAGGACGCTCTCTATAGTAGACCGGTAAAAGAAGGTCATTAGTCATTGTTCTACCCTGTTCTTCCCCAAGACCCTGAGGAAGTGGAGTCTCTGTTGGGCCTTTCTGTGAGGACCTGTCAAGGATGAAACTTTGGCAGCTAGGTGCCTCTGTGTTTCAACTTGCCTTTAAATTAAGGGTGGGGGGGGGAGGCATTACTTTCAAGTAGGTTAGATGGAGAAACGAAACTTCTTCGATTCAGCTGAAGAGAGTGAGAGCCTGAAGCCTTGTCAAGGACACCGGAACAGGTGTGGATTTGAAGCAGACAGTTCCCATAACGAAGTGAACTTGTTGATATGGATTATGAAAGACATTAGGGGTTTGGTTGGGAAAATCATTGTTTAAGTCTACGCTGTTGAAAGCTCAGAGTTAGTTTTGCTTCGACATAACCATGCTGTGTATTCAGTAAAGAGTAGGTTTTTCAGAAACTGAATGAACCTGGAGTTTTATTTGGATTCTCAAGTTGGATGTTGACAGGACCAGTTCTAAGTCACCTTTTTTGGTGCCATTGTAATTTTGAACAGTCACTAAACAAATGGTTGTAAGTTGAGGGCTACTTGTAGTGAGACATTTCTGGGCCTCAGTCTAGTTTAGATTGATCTTTGGCTGTAATTTATACCACTTTTATTAGAATCTTAGGAAAGGAAGAGGACATTTTTTGATAATCTCAGACATCCAAACTCAAGTATCCCACACAGATGCTTCTCCAGCTTTTGCCTGAACATATCCAAAAAAGGAAACTTACCACTGGTCTTGACAGATCATCCCATGTCATAGAACACAGAATAACAGAGTTGGAAGGAACCCTGGAGGTCTTCCAGTCCAAACCCCTGCTCAAGCAGGAGGCCTTAAACCATTTCATATAAATGCTTGTCAAATGCTTGTATTGTTACACAGTTACTAGGGATCTGCTTTTCTACACTTAAAACCATTTTTTCCTGGAGGCTTTCAAGAAGGGACTGGACAGGCACTTGTCAGAAGTGGTATAGAGTCCCAGCCAACTCTGTTATTCCATTATTCGGTTAAGTAGGCCTTTTCTACTAATTCCGTGTTGTCCTGCAGCAACATCTTTAAGTAGAATTATTATAATTATTATTATAATTATATAGAACCTTGGTGGAGCAGTGGGCTAATGCCTCCTTAAGTAACACCAGCTGCCTGCAATTAGTGCAGGTTCGCATCCCACCAGGCTCAAGGTTGACTCAGCCTTCCATCCTTCCGAGGTAGGTAAAATGAGGACCCAGATTGTTGGGGGCAATTAAGCTGACTTTGTAATAATGCCGCTTGGGGGTGTGTGTGTGAAAGCCCTAATAAGCAGGCATATACATAGAATGAAGGCTACTGCTAAGCTTGTAAGCCGCCTTGAGTCTTCGGAGAAGGGCGGGATATAAATGGAATTAAAATAAAAATAAAAATAAAAAAATCAATAGCCCTGCTGGTGCAGTGGCTAGAATGCAGTACTGCAGGATAACTCTGCCCAAAGTCTAGAGTTCCATCCTGTCCGACTCAAGGTTAACTCAGCCTTCCATTCTTCCATGGTCGGTTAAATGAGGACCCAGATTGTTGGTGGCAATATGTGACATTATACACTGTCCAGAGAGTCCTATAAAGTGCTAAGGAGCTGTACAGTATATAAGTCTAGGTGCTACTGATATTGTCATTTGAGTGGTTTGTATCACAAATCTGTATCCAAACTTTTTCCCCCGTCTAGTATTCAACTAATAGACACACACACCTGCCTTTGTGCATTTTATGAAAACACTGCACAAAAAGAAGGATACAAATGCACATGATTGACCCCGTCCAGTCTGCTGTTTGAGGGGAAGGGGCTCTATCAATACACAGAAAGCCACCAGTAAAATACTGTGGAATGGGGAATTTCTCCGAACCATTGTTTGCTTTGTAAATATTTTATTAGGATTTTTTAACATAACATAAATCATTATAAAACCGAATGTTGTCTGGGTAACATTTATAAAACAGTCCTAAACAATTAATTTCTATAATCTATATTCCATTATGTTAATTTCATTTGATTTCCCCTTTCCCCAACATATCTTTCTTTGCAAAACCTTAGATTAAGACAATTTTATTTGCTTAACAACAGTTAAATATATAGTTTCAATAATCCTGTGTATCATTTTAGTTGCCTTATCATGAATCCTGTCACCATGTTTATTTCAACTTATTCCTCCCCCCCAAATTCTAAATACAATCTTTTTAACACTTAACTATATTTACATTGGTGGATTTCATTCTTTTTTTTCCCCCATACAAACCCTCTCATGCTTTTATATTTCCCAATCAGTAGGTAAAAAAGTAAAAAGAAAGAAAGAAAAAAGAGCAGCTTATTTCTCCCTCCGTGTTTTAAATGTTCTTACAAATAACAATCATTTCAACATTCAGCTACATTTACATTAGTAGATTTGGTCCTGTTTTTTCAAACCATTGTTAATTAGTGATGGTTTGCTGAAGGACATTAGCAGCTGCCTCACTGCTTCATTACACATTAAGGGAAAGTTATAATTTGGCTGATCTTAATAGTTTTTCTCCCTCATAGCTCTACCCAACCTTTTAGACATGAGCTCAGCTGCTTCTCGAACCGCAAATTAAATGAACACTGATAAATCAGTTGGTGCAATGAATTTGGAGATAGACAGAAAGGGGAAACCGGTGTCTACTCTTAAAAAAAACAACCAATCTCAGTTATTGATAGATTTTTGATTGATCCTAGATATAGGAAGAAAGAAAGGATCAAGTCTTTCTCCAGTGTACACAAGCAATATTCAGTGTCCTCCTAGGTTTCTTATTTCATTTTCTAAATCCTTCCTATGCTATCTCATTGTGGATTGGAGTGGTTCACCTTCCATAAAATCATGGCAATGATGCATCAACCAAAACCTTGAAATGTTCAGTGGAAGAGCACCGTATCGCTGGCTTTCTTGAAATTTTATTTTTTAGTTCATACTTATAGTCTGCCTGTCTTGCCATCGAGGGACCCTAAGGCCACTTACCAGACAGAAATGACAATATAAAACATCACAATATTTTTATTATATATTTATTTTCTGCCTAGCTTGCCATCAAGTGACCCTAGGCCACTTTACAACAAGATTTTTATTTTTATTTATTTTATTTTAATTCCATTTATATCCCGCCCTTCTCAAAAGACTCAGGGCGGCTTACAAGCTTAGCTTGTAAGCCATGAAGATGTAGGAGAAGGACAGGCAGACCGGGAGGATGGAGTCAAGAGAGGAATCAGCTTGGAGTCATTAGGTAAAGGTAAAGGTTCCCCCGCACATGCGTGCTAGTCGTTTCCGACTCTAGGGGTTGGTGCTCATCTCCGTTTCAAAGCCGAAGAGCCAGCGCTTGTCCGAGGACATCTCCGTGGTCATGTGGCCAGCATGACTAGATGCCAAAGGCGCACGGAACGCGGTTACCTTCCCACCGTAGTGGTCCCTATTTTTCTACTTGCATTTTTACGTGCTTTCGAACTGCTAGGTTGGCAGAAGCTGGGACGAGTAACAGGCGCTCAACTCTGCTACACGGCACTCGGGATTTGACCCGCCAAACTGCCAACCTTCTGATCGACAAGCTCAGCGTCCTAACCCACTGAGCCACCGTGTCCCTCTGACCTTGGAGTCATTACATTCTCACAAATGGTCTAAGTCTATTTCCTGTCGAATTTCATTAATTTAACCCCAAAGAAAAACACAATGTGAAAACATAAGAAATGTTTTTTGACTTACGTAAGGGATAGTGTCCAACGTATCTGTATTGACAATAATAGGAGCAGGGCTGGCCTGGGAAAGAGAGAGAGAGAGAGAATAACAAGTTTACAGAACTGATAAACTATTTACATCAAAAGCTGTTAGGGCCTCAATCACAAAAAGGTTGATACCCTGGTTTGAATGTCACTGAGGAGAAGAAAAAAAAAACTCCATCCCATAGCAAATCAATAATGCACACTCATTATACAGAGGAACGGAAATTAAAATTTGCATTTTGGCGGTAGGATATACACACGCTCTAAAATCCTGAGTGTAATGCACAGCAGGCTTATTGTTGTGATTCAGGGTCAGCCTGTGGGTTCGGCAGTTGGGTCGGACGATTGAGAGGAGGAGGAGGGGAGTGTTGGAGAGCCTGCAGAGAACAGCCCGGAGGCTTCGCAGAGCCCTCAGCCAGGCCCCTCCCATCTGGTCACTACGCAGACCCAGCTGTGTGAGCCTGACAGCGTGGATGAAGATGACCCACAGCTGGCCCTGTTCAAGGACGCCCGACGCAGGAGGCAGTCAATCAGGAGTAAACAGAGGAAGGCAATGGGGCACCTCGGAAGGAGGCAGAGAGAAGCCACGCCTTGAACTGTTTAAAAGGGGAATGTGTGGGAGAGCTGGTTTGCTGAAGGCAACTGTTTGAATAGCTCCTGTTTCATGGTTCGTGTTTTTGTTTGGCTCTGTTTGCTCTGTTTTATGTTAATAAATTTGGCAGGCTTAGTTCCAGCCTCTTGCCTTTTTGTAAAGGGGTTGTCCCTGCCTTTTCTGCAGGGCCGGTAGTAGGCTGGTACAGAACAGTTATATCCTGATTGCTTATATTGCTTATATTGCTTTTTTTCTTCTTCTTTTGACCTTTTCTTTTAGGTTTTTTTTGGGGGGAAAGGATAATTTTTGGATTGGTTGGCTCATGGCGTAAGAAGTTGAAATCAAATTGCATAATAGGCCGAGGGCCAAAATCTGAGTTCTGCTACGGCACAGAGTTTGTTTTTGGAGAAGATCTGTATGTTATTTCAGTCTAAGTAGTGGGCACCAGAGCAGCAGCATAATATATCATGCAAAATATTAATGAATAGAGTACATTAGACACAACTGTTTTATAGGTTCAACATCAATCTCTGCCAACATCAGTCTCTGAAGATATTCTGAAATAGACAAGTCTTTATGAGTCCACCTTAGGCACGAAAGCCAGCTGGGTGACTTTGGATCAATCTCCAGGAGAAGGTGAGTTCTAATCCTGCCTTAGGTATGAAAACCAGCTGAGTTACTTTGGAACAGTCACCCAGGAGGTAGGGAGTTCTAGTCTCGCCTTAGTCATAAAAGCCAGCTGGGTGACTTTGGAACAATCACCGGGAGACAACGAGTTCTAATCCCACTTTAGGCATAAAAGCCAGCTGGGTGACTTTGAGCCAATCACCAGGAGAAGGTGAGTTCTAGTCCTGCCTTAGACATGAAAGCCAGCTGGGTGACTTTGCAACAATCACCAGGAGATGTTGAGTTCTAGTCCTGCCTTAGACATGAAAGCCAGCTAGCTGACTTTGGGATAATCACCAAGAGATGGTGAGTTCTAGTCCTGCTTTAGATAGAAAAGCCACCTGGGCGTGCTTGGGCCAGTCACTCTCTAAGCCCAATGTACCTTACAGGGTTGTTGCTGTGAGGAAAATAGGAGAAGGAAGGAGTATTATGTGTCTTCTCCATCTTGAGTCATTGATTAAAAATAATAAAGTGGGAATATAAATAAATAAGTATACTTTAGGGCTGCCTAAATCTTGGCTTGGAAAGTTCCCAAATCATTGCCGAATTCTTGCAGGTCCATCCCCGATATGCTTTTCATTCTGCTTTTTTAAAGCATTTTTATTCCCTGACCTCTTTGCCCTGTCCTTCTTTTCTGTCCCAAACACTCTGTATTTTAAGGTCATTCACCCCTCCCCCCCTTATAGTTCTCCAAACATCCTATACACCGCCTGATGAAAAAATAGTTTCCTTCTAGCGAATCTTGTTCTCCCTTGGGTTTAATCAGGTTGCTTAGTATCCTGCTGCTAAGACAAATGGCAGCTGCAATGACAGATTGGAACAGATCATTGGGACCAGGAAGAGCATCTCCCCTCTTTTAAAATAGCAACAGCCCTTAGACTTATATACCGCTTCACAGTGCTTTACAGACTTCACTAAGGGGTTTACAGAATCTGCATATTGTCCCCAACAATCTGGCTCCTCATTTTACCAACCTTGGAAGGATGGAAGGCTGAGTCAATCTTGAGCTGGTCAGGATCGAACTCTTGGCAGTCGGCAGAATTAGCCTGCAATACTGCATACTAACCACTGCACCCCTCCCTCCCTCCCTCCCTCCCTCCCTCCCTTCCTCCCTTCCTTCCCAATAACACTTAGACTTACATACTGCTTCACAGTGCTTTTACAGCACCCTCTAAGCCGGACTCGCGACGTCACGTGACGTTGCACGACGTAACAGGAGTGTTTTGCCATTGCCGGCAATGGGGTGGGCGCGGCTTCCATGTGACGTGTCCGGTCCACGGACCAGCAGTTAGACACCCCTGCTCTAAGCAGTTTGCAGATTCAGCATATTGTCCCCAACAATCTGTGTCCTCATTTACTGAGCTCAGAAGGATGGAAGGCTGAGTCCACCTTGATCAGGTCAGGATTGAACTCCAGACTGTGGGCACAATTAGTCTGCAATACTGCATTCTAACCATTGTGCCATCACGGCACCTTCCTTCCTTCCTTCCTTCCTTCCTTCCTTCCTTCCTTCCTTCCTTCCTTCCTTCCTTCCTTCCCTCCCTCCCTCCCTCCCTCCATTCGCAATAGCACTTAAAAAGAGAGAATTATGTTTCATCTGCGTTGTTAAACAAATTAATTAAATTCACTTTCTGCACCAATAGATAGAGCTCTATGCAGTCATCCTTTGCACTCATCCCTCGCAGCCATTCTCAGTTTTGCAATGCTATGATATACGAACAATATACGCATGCTATATTAGAATAGGCGCGCACAAAATGAAATTTTTCTTATTGCTGCATTATTCTCTAAACATTATTCTGAAATGAGGTGGGGGGGGAAATGGGGGGGAAATGGAGGCAGAGTGGGCAAGATACGGAAAATGAGCAAAGATCCCCCTCACAGTTACTGTCTTGCCCAATCTGTACTTGTAACCTTTGATTTTTTTTTCCTGCCTGAATGTAAAACTTTGCTTTTCTCCACACTGAAACTCATTTTGTTGGCTAGGGCCCATTGTTCAAGTTTCTCAAGATCTTTTTGGATCCTGAGTTTGTCTCCTGGGGTGTTGACTATTCCTGCCAGTTTGGTGTCATCTGCAAATTTGATGAGTTCAATTTCCTCATCTAAGTCATTGATGAAGACTAGTCAAGGAGAGAAGCAATCTAGAACTAAGGAGAAACTTCCTGACAGTTAGAACAATTAAACAGTGGAACAACCTGCCTCCAGAGGCTGTGAATGCTCCAACACCGGAAGTTTTTAAGAAGAGACTGGACAGCCATTTGTCCGAAATGGTATAGGGTTTCCTGCCTGAGCAGGGCATTGGACTAGATGACCTCCAAGGTCCCTTCCAACTTATTATTATTATATTGAAGAGCCCTGGGCCTAAGACAGAGCCTTGTGCTACCCCACTGCTTACTTCTCTAGTCAAGAACAGGTAGGTCTTAATATACAACCATCCGTTCAGTGACTATTTGAAGTCGCAACAGCCCTGAAAAAAAAAGTGATTATGAATGTTTTTCACACTTACGACCCCAGCAGCATCCCCCATGGTTATATGATCAGAATTAGGACGCCTTAGCAAGTGGCTCAGATTTACGACGGTTGCAGTGTCCTGGGGTCATGCAATCACCTTTTGCCACCTTCTGACAAGCAGAAGACAACAGGGCAAGCCAGATTCGCTTAACAATGCTGCCACTAACTCAATAACCCGCAGCGATTCACTGAACAACTATGGCAAGAAAGGTCGTAAAAACGGGGCAACATTCACTTAACAGCTGTCTCGCTGAGCATCGGAAGTTTAAGTCGAGGGCTACCTATAGGCAGATCATAATAAAGGAGTTAGCTTGAACTCTGCACGGGTGACTTTGGTTGTTCACAGGTGCAACTTGCTTGTTTCAATCTCTGGACTACGTAAGGTCTTCTTCAAGTCTTTCCTTAATGGCTCATTTCATCCCTCCCCCAGTTAACTTCTCTCTTAAATTTCCCCAAAGTCTACTTTCCTTTCCACAATCGAGGAAAAGCAAGCAAGGTTGTGGCAGTGATGCAAGCCTCAGTCCTTTGGTACATGCATCACAACGTTGCACACCTAACCAAAGGAATGGAGTTTCTGGCTTGCTAGTGCAACATCTGATGAACCTATTACAGATGCAAAAGCAATAGCACTTAGCAATAGCATGTAGACTCATATACCGATTCACAGTGCTTTACAGCACTCTCTGTATAGTTTATATGGTCAGCTATTTGCCCCCAACAATCTGGGTCATCATTTAACCAACCTCGGAAGGATGGAAGGCTGAGTCAACCTTGAGCCCGTCAGGATCGAACTTCTGACAGTGAGCAGAATCAGTCTGTAGTATTAACCACTGTTCCACCATGGCTCCTATTTATAGCTATAGCAGTAACAGTTATTGGCCCTAACAATTTGGGTCCTCATTTTATTGACCTCGAAAGCATGGAAGGTCTGAGTCAACCTTTAGCAGGTCAGGATCAAACTTGTGGCGGTGGGCAGAATCGGCCTGCAATACTAACCACTGTGCCACCACAGTTCCTATTTGTAGCACCAGCACTAGCACGTATTGACCCCAACAGTCTGGATCCTCATTTAACCAACCTCGGAAGGATGGAAGGCTGGGTTAACCTTGAGCCGATCAGGATCAAACTTCTGGCAGTGAGCAGAGTCAGCCTGCAATACTGCGTTCCAAACACTGTGCCACTATGGCAACCTTTAAATGGATTGAAATGCATGGTAGCTGGGGACCCAGACACTAATTATCCTGGACTCATTTTGTACTTGACTACCTAAGCCAGTGATGGTGAAACTTTTAGAGACTGAGAGCCCAAACTGCAACCCAAAACCCACTTACGTATCGTCAGGTGCCAGGTGGGCGTGGCCTATTGTGTGGGTGTGGCCAATTGGGTGTGTGTGGCCCATTAGGTGGGTGTGGCTCCGGTGATAACAGCAGACTGGGTGGGACTAAAAAGTTCAATCAATCAATTCCAACTTTGTGAGATCTTTTTTTTCACCCACAAGAAGTTGAAATTGATTGATTGAACCTTTTTTTTTTGCACATGGCATTGGAGGCCTAAAGCGAAAAGGTTTAATAAAATCCAACTGAAGGCCTAGGACTGGGGTGACGGCACACATGCCCACAGAGAGGGCTCTGCATGCCACCTGTGGCACGCATGCCATAGGTTTGCCACCATGGACCTAAGCGTTCTCTATCCTGCAATTTATCTTTTTCTATACTTTGGATTAGGGACGCGGTGGCTCAGTGGGTTAAAACACTTGTTGATCAGAAGGTCAGCAGTTTGACGGGTCGAATCCCAAGTGCCGCATAGCAGAGTGAGCGCCTGTTACTCATCCCAGCTTCTGCCAACCTAGCAGTTTGAAAGCACATGAAAATGCAAGTAGAAAAATAGGGACCACTACGTTGGGAAGGTTGGCGTCTAGTCATGCCGGCCACATGACCATGGAGACGTCCTCGGACAAACACTGGCTCTTCGGCTTTGAAACGGAGATGAGCACCGGCCCCTAGAGTCGGAAATGACTAGCACGCATGTGCGGGGGAACCTTTACCTTTACCTTATACTTTGGATTGGACTGAATTTCTGGCCAGTGTGACAGTCCTAATCCTGCAAAGGCCTGGTATTGAAACCCCATCCTCCATGTTCCCCACACTAAAATTTGATGTACTGCCAATATAATATTCAAATTTAGCACTGCATTATTCTGTCTGAATTAAATGCAAATTAAACAGGCAAAGGATCTTTTCAGCCAGCAGAGATAGAAAGGCAGGCAGGCAAGCGGGCAGGAAGGATAGCAGGAAGGAAGGAAGAAAAAAATGTGTCTATTCACATCGCCGGCATCACACTCAAAGAGAGAATAAAAGCTTTTCAAAATAATTATCTCCACACACATCTGTGTTGTATTTTCTTTTCTTTTTTTCCCCCCCGAGGCTGAAGCAAAGGATGTAGATATGAAATATTAATAGATGCCTGTTCTAAAAAGGATGATGATGGTGGTAAAAATAAAATAGTAAAAAGTCAACCAGCAAAGGATTAAATAAATATACTGGATATGGAAGACAATTTCTGGTTCAGATTTCACCTCAACCATGAACTCTCTAGATAGGCAAGTTCTCCATTATTTAAAATAGTTTATAGAATTGTGGCACGGATTAAAGATCCCTGTTACCCCTGAGCATCCTTGCCTGAGTTGAAGATAAGCAGAGTGAGTGTCATACTTGCTCATACAGGTAGTCCTCAAGTTACCACCACAACTGGAGTCCAAAATTTCTGTGGCTAAGTGAGACATTTCTTAGGTGAGTTTTGCACTGCTTTATGACTTTTCTGGTCATAGCTGTTAAGTGAATCACCGCAGTGGTTGAGTTAGTGACACTCTCGTTAAATGAATCTGGGTTTCCCATTGACTTTGCTTGCCAGAAGGTCGCCAAAGGGGATCACATGATCCCCGGATGCTGCAACCGTCATAAATGTGAATCAGTCGCCAAACACCTGAATTTTGATCCCGTGACCAAGGGGTGCCAAGGTTAAAAAAAAATGGCCACAAGTCACTTTTTTCAGTGCCCTTGTAACTTTGAACGCTCACTAAACGAATGATTGCAAGTCAAGGACTTCCTGTACTTGAGTGGAAGACTATTCAAAAAAAGTCAGATCTCTAAATGAGCCAAGAAATCTATATGATTGTCACCACTCAGCAAGTTGGGATTATCCGATCTCGTCAGTCTTATCTGATTCAACTCATTTAGTGACTGTTCAAAATCACAACGGCACTGGAAAAAAGCGACGTACGACCGTGTTCACACTTAAGACCATTGCAGCATCCCCGAGGTCACATAATCAAAATCCAGATGCTTGGCAACTGACTCAACTTTATGACGGCTGCAGTGTCCCAGGGTCCTGACAAACAAGGTCAATGGGGGTGGGGAAGCCAGGTTCAGTTAACCACCGTGTCACTAACTGAACAACTGCTGCCATTGCGGCAAGAAAGGCCATAACATGGGGGAAACCCCGCTTAACAACTCTCTCAGTTAGCAACAAACAATCTAGGCTTAATTGTGGTCGTAAGTTGAGGACTGCTTGTATAGGTGACACTGAGAGATACTCTGGTGGGTTTGAAGAAAAGAAATGATCATATTAATACGGAAACTGAGACGTTTTCAATGCCATGAATTAAAGAGTGGTCTGAATCAAGATTTATCTCAGATGAATATTAAGGTGCTGAACTAGAAGCTGGGAGATCATGAATCCTGGTTTATCCTTAGAAGCTGGCCAGTCCCTAATCCTCGGCCTGACCCTCTATGCAGCCAGTCCCCTATCCAGAGGTTGATGTGGGCGCCGAGCGCGAGGATTGACAGAGGCCTGGCCTGCCTGTTCCTTACTTCTTTTGTTGACAGGCAGGCATTACGGCTAGCTCCATACCTGATGGGAATTAAGATCTCCCTATGGATAATCCAGTGTGGACGGGACCAAACCGTGGTGGGAGGACGGTTTTGGACTGGTCAGCGACCACCTCACTGGTGTGGGAGACCAGTTGGGGTGGGCCTGGCTTAGGACTCCCCTTTTCTCTCTCTGCTCCAGTTAGACTCCTCAGCCGGAGTGAGAGGACGGCTGATGTTGTCCCTTGGAACTCCATCTCAGGTGAGAGCTGAGATGGTTTTGCAGATTGAGAGATATGCCCACTGGACCTCTTCTTTTTCCATCTTTGTACCATCAACGAACAATCCTTTGGCCATATTTACAACATTGGCCCCAAGAGACTATTTGAGTGTTATATGATCCATCGTTATTCCGAAGCGGACTTGTATGCCCTTAGGGCGGTTCCTGCCTTATGGGCGCGACCTGTCGCCTGTTTCCATACTCCCCTTAATGACGGGCCCAAGCTTTGGGACTCCGAGAGGTGGTTGGGCTTGGATAGGGGCCTCGAGTTAAGACGCGCTAAGAGGCCCCTGATCAGATTTTTAGCCAGTTATTTTAAGAGGTTAGGGAGGGGGAGGGAGGGGGGGGTGGGGAGGGAACCTGTAACCGGCACTCAGTCTGGACCTGTTAGAGGTCCTGATGGGACGGGGTTGGGGGAGGTGGCTGCTGGCGCTGGGAATGTGGGGGTGGGGCATCGAATCCCCACGGCGATAGGGTATGGCAGCAGGTGTTTGCACGGAGGGTCATATCAACATCTGGGATCGCGCCCCCGCTATCTTCGAGCGGTGGCGCGCTCTGACCCTCCGGTTAGCACCCTCTTACCCGGGGATGAGGGTGATCAGGCCCCTGAGCTCATGCTGGTCTATTTTAACGCTAGATCCGTAGTTAATAAAGCTCCCCTCATCCGTGATCGGATCAAGGAGGAATGTGCGGATCTAGCGTGCATCACGGAAATTTGGCTGGGCTCGGAGGGAGGGGTGCCTCTCACCGAGTTATGCCCGCCGGGTTTCCGGGTGCTGCACCAGCCACGGGCTCAGGGCAGGGGTGGTGGGGTGGCAGTGGTCATTCGGGAGACTTTGTGTCCCCAGGAGGCCACCATTTTCCAGATGGCCGGGAGTGAAACCCTCCTCTTGAGGTGTGGTCCTCGGGTTCAGTTGGGCTTGTTGCTCACATACCTGGCGCCCAGCTGTGTGGCAACAGCCCTGCCCGAGCTGCTCGACACCCTCTCAGGGTTGGCGGTGGAGTTCCCCAGGCTTATAGTCCTGGGTGACTTCAACCTGCCATCACTGGGAGGGTCGTCGGAGTTAGCTCGGGAGTTCATGGCTTCCATGACAGCCATGGGCCTGACCCAGGTTATTGAGGGCCCGACTCATGAGTGGGGTCACACTCTCGACCTGGTGTTCCTGTCTGGACAGTGGTTGGATGATCTGGGAGGGGGTTCTCCATCCATCACCCCTCTGTCATGGTCAGATCATCACCTCCTGAGGCTGGTTTTCCGTCATGCCATCCCCCGCCACTGGGCGGCGGAGCCGACCAGGTGGTTCCGCCCCAGGCGCCTAATGGACCCAGATCGGTTCCAGAGGGCGCTTGGGCCTATACCTATCACCCTTACCCACAGCCCAGTCGATGCCCTGGTGGAGGCCTGGGAAACGGCAGCCACCAGGGCACTCGACTGCGTTGTACCCATGCGACCTCTGACCCGACGCAGATCCCGTTGGGCCCCATGGTTCTCTGTGGAGCTCCGGGAGATGAAGCGGCGGAGACGAGGTCTAGAGAGCGGTTGGAGATCCAGCCGATCCGAATCCGACCGATTGCAGTTAAGAACCTTTATAAGGTCTTATCTTGCGGCGATAAGGATGGCGAAGTTTAACTACTTTGCCGCCCTTATCGCGTCCGCAGATAATCGCCCGGCCGCCCTGTTTAGGGTGACTCGCTCCCTCCTTAATCAGGAGGTGAGAGAGGATCCCTTACAGGGACGAGCCGAGGAATTTAGTCATCATCTGGCGGACAAAATCGCTCGGATCCGGACCGGCTTGGACTCTGACTGGGCAGAGTCTAATGTGGAGGAATCAGGCGGTCTTGAGCACGTTATCTGGAATGAGTTCGACCCTGTTTCCCCTGATGATGTGGACAGGATCATGGGGAGACTGAGCACCACCACCTGTTTGTTGGATCCGTGCCCCTCCTGGCTAGCTTATGCGGCTCGGGAGGGAACACGAGGCTGGTTCCATGCAGTAATAACTGCTTCCTTGAAGGAGGGTGTCTTTCCTGCCGCCTTGAAGGAGGCAGTGGTGAGACCCCTTCTCAAGAAGCCTGCTTTGGACCCGGCTCTTTTAAACAACTACCGTCCAGTCTCCAACCTTCGCTTTCTGGCGAAGGTTGTTGAGAGCGTGGTGGCGCATCAGCTCCCTCTGTTCCTGGAGGAAACTGATTATCTGGACCCGTACCAATCGGGCTTCAGGCCCGGACACAGCACGGAGACAGCATTGGTCGCGCTGGTGAATGATCTCTGGAGGGCTAGGGACAGGGGTTGCTCCTCTGTCCTGGTCCTATTAGATCTCTCAGCGGCGTTCGATACCATCGACCATGGTATCCTACTGCGGCGTCTCGGGGGGCTGGGAGTGGGAGGCACCATTCTACGGTGGTTCTCCTCCTACCTCCAGGGCCGCTCGCAGTCGGTGTTGACAGGAGGGCAGAGATCCGCCCCGAGGTCTCTCATTTGTGGAGTTCCTCAGGGGTCGGTTCTCTCGCCTCTCCTGTTCAACATCTATATGAAGCCGCTGGGCGAGATCATTCGTGGTTTTGGGGTGGGGTATCATCAGTACGCTGATGATACCCAACTTTTTCTTTCCACCCCGAACCAACCCAGTGATGCCCTCTCCGTGATGTCCCGGTGCCTGGAGGCGGTTCAGGTCTGGATGGGGAGAAACAGGCTTCGTCTCAATCCCGCCAAAACTGAGTGGCTGTGCATATCGGCATCTCGGGTTAACCAAGTTATTCCATCCTTAATGATGGGGGGTGAGGTGTTACCCCCCGTCGATAGGGCTCGCAACTTGGGCGTCCTCCTGGATTCACGGCTCAATTTTGAAGACCATATAGGAGCCGTGACCAGGGGGGCTTCTGCTCAGGTTCGCCTGGTGCGCCAGTTGCGTCCCTATCTGGACCGAGACGCCCTATGCACAGTTACTCACGCGCTTGTGACCTCCCGTTTGGACTACTGTAACGCTCTCTACATGGGGCTGCCCTTGAAGACCACTCGGAGGCTTCAACTGGTGCAGAATGCGGCCGCGCGAGTTGTAATGGGGGTTTCCCGATACTCCCATGTAACACCTCTACTCCGTGAGCTGCATTGGCTTCCGGTTGCCCTCCGGGTGAAATTCAAGGTGCTGGTCATCACCTATAAAGCCCTACATGGCCTGGGTCCGGGATATCTGAGGGAACACCTGCTGCCGGCATCAAACGCCCTTCGCCCAGTGCGCTCCCACAGGGAGGGTCTGCTCAGGGTCCCGCCGGTAAGAGATTGCCGGCGGGTGACACCCAGGGATAGGGCCTTCTCAGTGGGAGCGCCTGCGCTCTGGAACCAGCTGCCGGTGGAGCTGAGAACTGCCCCCGACCTCCGATCATTCCACCGGGGCCTGAAGACCTGGCTCTTCGAGCTCTCGGGCCCAGACTGAGGAGAAATTTTTAATTTGGGGTTCTTTTTAATTGAGTACAGGGTCAATTTAATATTTTTTAATTTGGTTCTTAATTTTTGTATTTTGGATTTTTAATTCCCTGTAAACCGCCCTGAGTCCTCAGGGAATAGGGCGGTATATAAATATAACTAACTAAATAAATAAATAACAGAATAAACAGAATAACAGAGTTGGAAGGGACCTTGGAGGTCTTCCAATCTTCTAGGCCAGGGCTTGGCCAACCTTGGCTCTTTTATGACTTGTGGACTTTAACTCCCAGAATTCCTGAGCCAGCATGGCTCAGCTTGGAAACCTCTCCCTTTCCCCTCAGCATGGCTGGCTCAGGAATTCTGGGAGTTGAAGTCCACAAGTCATGAAGGGGCCAAAGTTTCCCCCATGCTGGCTCAGGAATTCTGGGAGTTGAAGTCCACAAGTCATAAAAGAGCCAAGATTGCCTACCCTAGTCTATCTAGGGAAAATAGGAAGAGGATCATTATTTGTGCAATATGTAAGATAGGGGAGATGTAAGTCAACTAAATAACTTTCCAGCCCTTATGTTGGAGATTATTAGAGGCAAAGTTTTATAGCACTTTTTGGAAGAAAAACCTATTTGTTGAATGAAAAAGTACATTAACCCAAAGGGACCAAGAAGATATTGGACTGAATAAAGAAGAAAGAAAGAAAAAACAGGATAATGAGATTTCTACAAGTATCATCAGGAATAAATGAGCAGATGAAAGCTACAGGAGAGGATCGCTAAAATAAATTTCTAAAATTAAACCCTGCAAGACCAAATAGACTTTGTGACATCTGTTCATCCGGTAATCTTTTCATTTCCTACGGGCTCTAAGGAAGTGGACCGATGCTTTTCGGATACGTTGAACCACGACTCCCAGAATCCCTAGCCACCAGGGGCATCGGCAGGAAGGATCCAGGAAGTGAAAAAAGCAGGGGTTGTCCAAAAAAACCCCCCATATATCAAAAAGTCAAGATAGAGTGGATGGGAGGGGGCAGCTGACAAGGAGCAAGTAGGGCCATTTCAATGGTGACAGACAGAGGGAGATACTGCATAGGTAGTCCTCGAGTTATGAGCAAAATTGAGCCAAAATATTTTGTCGCTAAGCGAGACAGTTGCTAAGTGAGGTTGGCCCCACTTTACAACCTTTCTTGCCAGAACTGTTTAAGTGAAACACTGCAGTGGTGAAGTTAGTAACACGGTTGTTAAGAGTATCTGGTTTTACCGTTGACTTTGCTCGACAGAAACTTGCAAAAGGGGATCATATGACCCCGGGACACTGCAACCGTCATAAATATGAGTCAGTTGCTAAGTGTCTGAATTTTGATCATGTGACCGTGGGGATGCTGCAATAAGTGTGAAAAGCATTTTTTATAAGTGTGAAAAACGATCCTAAGTTCCCTTTTTCAGTGCCATTGTAACTTCAAACACTCATTAAACAAAGTGCTGTAAATTGAGGACTACCTGTGTCTCAGTCCTAGCCTATATTTCTGAGAGTTAGGAATTCAACAGGTGTATGGCTTCAAATACTACCTGTTAGCCAAAATTAGGGACATCTTACCATCTTGCTTTGTATAAGTTTAACATTCTTTTAACCAGAAACAAAACTATTTAACAAAATCTAATCATGGTTTAAGATTTAGCCACAGGGATGATCAATCAGTAGCTTCAAGGCTATATATGGGCACCTTTGATTTCTTCTTTTTTTAAAAAAAAGTTTTTGTAATAATACTGATAGACAATGAGAAACACTCCAGTTTTATCTATTAAGGATGTGAATAAGGTTCTAAGAGGCAGTATTTTCAATTTTAAACAAAAATCAAGAACACGGGGGGCATGGCTTCAAACCAACATTGGTTTGAAGAAGTTAAGAAGAGGTTGGGCAACTGTTTGTCTGAAGTGGTATAGGACAGACATGTCAAACACAAGGCCTGGGGGCTGGATCCAGCCCGCGAAGTGCTTTCATGTGGCCCGCGAACCCATCCTGGAAACAGTGATGGTCATCTATGCTGAATTTCGTGGTGGTCATCTATGCTGAAATACATTCAGTGTCAGGACCCACCTCAATCCACATCTTAGGAAATAAGAACTCTTGGATGCAAATTTAATCCAAAAGGAAAATGTTTACTAGGATGGAATCGATTGTGGCAATACAAGACGGAATCTAACAAAGTTACATTTCAATCCTATATAAAGCATTCCCATTTCAGCCCCTCCCCTCATCCATTTGGTCAGGCCCTTCCGTGGGAAAGGGAACTCTCCTTGGTTTTATGGTTATTGCTTTCCTTTTAGTTGTAAATGAAGATTCAATCCAGATCTGTCTCTCCCCCTCCCTCCCCCAGTTCAAATGTTCCCTGTTGTTAGAAGATCACCTTAAGTCTATCCTCTCCCCCCCCTTCGGAGAGATGGCAGAATCCCCAGAATAAGCACATTGTTCTACCTATACATTTATGAAATGTGATATAAATGGATTCTGACATTCAGTTTTAGCTCCACAAGGCTGTCTGGAAACAGTGAGGGACTGGCCTGTGCCGCATCGGCACTGCCCCCTGGGCACACGCTAGGGAGGTATCACCCTTTGTGAGGAATGAAGAAATGCACCACCGCATTTCTCTCTTATCATCAGGGAGAATACCCTAATCCCAGTTTTTCTCAGCCTTAGCCACATTAAGACTGGTAGACTTCAATTCCCAGAATTCCTCAGCCAGCCAGTCATGCTGGCTGGCTGGCTGGGGAATTCTGGGACTTGAAGTCCACCAGTCTTAATGTGGCTAAGGTTGAGAAATCCTGTCATGGTCATTTAGCAACGACTGTGTCCAAAGCTTTGCTTACACATTCCAGCAGCGGTTCTGTTTGATCTCTACATCGGAAAGTTTGGCTGAAGTCTGTTAAGCGGAATTAATTAAGTGTTTATTCAGATTAAAGCATGAAATTGATTCCGAGTCATCTGGGGCCAAATGCTTGGCAATTAGCTGAAGTCACTGTTGCATCCTGCCAAACAGCAGAATGAATGAATGAACCAACGAACGAATGCAGAAGAGTTTTGGCAACACCAGCAGAGCTCAACAGCAATCACGGCTGTCAATAGCACACAGATTAATGGCCGGGAGCCCATCTCATCTTCAAGCGAAGAGCTGTTAAGTGGTGTCTCAATTTCCAGTGACAGAAGACATGTAATCAGAAGAAAGAACTTGGCCACTTCTAAGAGAAGAGGGTCCTTAAACTCAGCTGCTGTCTTCAGACATGTTCAAAAAGTTTCCGACGCAGCCAAGGTGACTTTTGTGTATTCTGAGATGAACAGAAGGTAGCTGATCACTTCCCCCCCGCCCCACAAGTTGAAAATAAAATAAAAATAAATCAACACACAAGGAGAGCGAATATCATTGGCTTGTTTGGAGTTACATCTTGGTAAGCATTTTTCAAAGCCTCGGACTGGTTTATTTTGAGATTTTTAGCATACATTTTATAATGCCTTGTAATTCTGCACAGATGACTCAGTGTTATGTAGCTCCCAATGGGCCTTTGGTGTTACTGACAAGATTTGGCCAAGGTCAAACTTCAAACAACTTCGTCAAAGAGGTAGCTATCAAATCTAGTGAGTCCAGAATTGGGCATGAAATGCATTCCTGTTTCAAAACAGCAGGAGGCTTATAAATTACGCATGAGCAAATGAATAAGGCCTTGGGCAATGCAATTATTACAGATGAAGCGATCAAACGGAGAAGGAAGATTTACAGTTAGGCCTACTTAATCCTGGTGGATCACAACTGAACATCTGGATCCGCTAACTCCAAGAGTTGACACTGGAGAACAACAAGATTTATAGTCCGGGTTGGGCTGTGGGGTCCTTGGTGCTCTCCGAGCTTGGTTGTTTTCTTGCAGACATTTCATTACCCAACTAGATAACATCATCAGTCGTAAAAAGGGATTGGGGTTTGTTTACAAAAAAGAAAAAAAGAGAGAGCAATCTTCTAGCACTGATGGTGTTGGCTAGTTGGGTAATGAAATGTCTGCCAGAAAACAGCCAATCTTAGAAAGAAACAAGGATCCCACAGTTCTATAAATATTCTCTTATTCTATCAGTGCCTTCTCCATTTGAGGTTAAATATAATCATAATCATAATAGTAAAGTTGGAAGGGACCTTGGAGGTCATCTAGTCCAACCCTCTGCTCAGGCAGAAAACCCTATACCATTTCAGACAAATGGCTGTCCAGTCTCTTCTTAAAAACTTCCAGTGTTGGAGCATTCACAGCTTCTGGAGACAGGTTGTTCCACTGGTTAATTGTTCTAACTGTCAGAAAATTCCTCCTTAGTTCTAGGTTGCTTCTCTCCTTGATTAGTTTCCATCCGTTGCTTCTTGTCCTGCCTTCAGGCGCTTTGGAGAATAGTTTGACTCCCTCTTCTTTGTGGCAGCCCCTGAGATATTGGAACACTGCTATCATGTCACCACTAGTCCTTTTCTTCATTAAATTAGACATACCCAATTCCAGCAGCCGTTCCTTATATGTTTTAGCCTCCAGTCCCCAATCATCTTTGTTGCTCTTCTCTGTACTCTTTCTAGAGTCTCAACATCCTTTTTACATCGTGGTGACCAAAACTGGATGCAGTACCAAGGCATTGTAAAGTGGTATTACAGAGCCTGGGGGCAGAATCAAAAGAGGACTTAGCCTCAAGTCACTACATAGCCATAAATAGACTAAATCCACTTAACAACCATGTGACTAACTTAACAACTGCAGTGATTCAGTTAACAGCTGTGGCAAGAAAGATCATAAAACCGGACAAACCTCACAACTACTGTTTTGCTTACCAATGAACACAGAACATATAATAATAGAGTTAAATAATAATAGGCAAAACCCATCTAACAACTGTCTTGCTTAGTAACAGAAATTTTGGGCTTCACTATAGTCGTAAATTTGAACTATGGTGCTGGAGAAGACTCCTGCGAGTCCCTTGGACTGCAAGGCGATCAAACCGGTCAGTCCTAGAGGAGATCAACCCTGACTGCTCTTTAGAAGGCCAGATCCTGAAGCTGAAACTCAAATACTCTGGCCACCTAATGAGAAGGAAGGACTCACTGGAGAAGCGCCTAATGCCGGGAAAGATAGAGGGCAAGAGAAGAAGGGGACGACAGAGAATGAGGTGGCTGGATGGAGTCACGGAAGCAGTAGGCGTGAGCTTAAATGGACTCCAGAAGATGGTAGAGGACAGGAAGGCCTGGAGGAACGTTGTCCATAGGGTCGCGATGGGTCGGACACGACTTCGCAACTAACAACAACAATAGTCGTAAATTAAGACTACACATATAAGGATGTCTAAACTGCTCATCTTTCTACCCATCAATTATTTATCTGTCTGTTTATCTATCTCCTACATTTAATAGTTCTCTTCAACCATTTTCTTCGTTCCTCTCTTCTGAAACAGAACCCATTTTCCCAAGAGAAACTCAGAGTCAGAATATATTTCACACTGATATTGTGGCACCAAGCAGATGGCCAGGAAGAACAATTGGCTTTCAGCAGCACACAGAACAATGGTCAACACATAATGAAATGTGATGAACAAGACTTTGACATATTTTTTAATTGGATTCCTGTAACAATTCATCAGAGCTAATTGTGTAAAAGCCATCGACTAATTTTGCACTACATTAGCTCAGTGGTTGGGTTTTATGTCCTTAACACACACACACACACATACACACGCAAACACACAGACACACACACATAAACACACACGCAAAGAGACTCACATCTCTGGAAGCCTTATGTAAAATAAAGCGAGGCTAAATGCTACTCATTATGTAAAAAGAGGATTCTTCATTTTTTTAACGAAAGGATTCATTTTGTTCACTCAAGCAACAAAACACGGTCGACAATCTGAAAAGCCGAATAGGTTTTAAAATTACAATCAAAGCTGACAGCTCATCTTTACATTATTATTATTTTTTACAGATTTCATCACCTCAGAAATATTAAAAAATATTTTAGGCTTATCTTCTGGAGAATTTTGACAGCAGTGCCTTCCTAAAAATATCACTGAAAACGAGATCTTTCAAACCAGTTATAAACACAATTCAACTTCTTTTCATATAAAAGGATCTCAGCAAAGAGATAACGTGCTAACATTTTCTGAAGCAAGGTGCCTCATTATTATTATTATTATTATTATTATTATTATTATTATTATTATTATTATTATTATTATTAAAATTGACATAGAAGACCTCTGTAGAGATTCCTGAGTGGACAAACTCGTTAGATCTTTAGATACAATTCATGGATTGCAATACAGATAGTCTTCAATTTATAACAGTAAGTTTAATGACCATTCAAAGTTTACAACAGCACTGAAAAAAGTGACTTACGACACATTTCATGACCATTGCCACATCCTCATGACGACACGAGCAAAATTCAGATGCTTGGCACAACTGACTCATATTTATGACGGTTGCAGTGTCCCGGGGTCACGTGATCCCCCCTTTTGCGACCTTCTGACAAGCGAAGTCAATGGAGAAGCCAGATTCACTTAACAACCCATGTTGCTAACTTCACAAATGCAGTGATTCATTTAACAACTCTGGCAAAGAAGGGTTGTAAAATGGGGCAAAGTTCACGTAACCACTGTCTTGCTTAGTAATGGAAATTTTGGGCTCAGTCGTAAGTCAAGGACTCCCTGTATAGCCGGATTAGATCCTCCTTTTTTCCTGCTGATGATCTTTCTGCTGACGCAGCCCAGAAATTTATTTGGCCGTCCACATTCTCAACTCATTTTGCAGTCAACTGCTATGCATACCTAAATCCTTTTCTTCCGTTGTTCTGTCTCACACTGTACCCACAATGCTGTACCCTGACAGAGGATTCTTTTTCCCTACGTTCATGATCTTCCAGTTAGAAACACTGAAGTGCCGTTTCCCTATTTTGGACCAATTTTCCAGCAGTGACAAATCCTTTTCCAATATTTCTGAAAGAAAATGGAAGCAACGGATGGAAACTAGTCAAGGAGAGAAGCAACCTAGAACTAAGAAGACATTTCCTGACAGTGAGAACAATTAATCAGTGGAACAACCTGCCTCCAGTAGTTGTGGGTGCTCCAACCCTGGAGGTTTTCAAGAAGAGACGTTTGTCTGAAATGGTATAAGGTTTCCCTCCAAGGTCCCTTCCAACTCTATTATTATTATTATTATTATTATTATTATTATTATTATTATTATTATTATTATTATTATTATTATTATTATTATTATTATTATTATTAATCACACAGTCAGCCAGATGTTCAGACTGGATTTTGCATTTTTGTCTACCTATCGAGTCCTTACCAAGGACCTGGGATAGGCAGATGTGGGTGTTTGATGGTATTACAGATATCGTCGCAGGATGGAAGCAGTTCCTAGTAAGGCTGCCTTTTGCAATTGACTAATAGCGAATTTTTCAATGCCAATGGTGTTCAACTGGTGCTCCAGTTGCTTTGGGATTGCACCCAAGGCGCCTATTACTATTGGTACCACCCTTGCTTGCCTTTGCCACAGTCTTTCTATTTGTAGGTCTCTGTATTATTATTATTATTATTATTATTATTATTATTATTATTATTATTATTATTATTATTATATAATTCAATGAGGTGATTTCAGGAAATGAACTACTGTTACTTTTTTTTTTGCAGAGTCCAAGTACATTTTCTTCTCATCAGAGAGAGCAAAAAACTTCCAAAATTTTCCCAAGGGTAGAATGTACTTCAACAGCTTATTAACTCAAGAATCTGTACAAGTGGCCCAGCTCATTTTGTAGAGTGTGATGGAATTTAACTTTTGCAAAAGATGGAAGAGCCCACTCAGGCGCAATTGCTGTGGTACATTTAATAAACATTGGATGACTAATAGAAGATTCCAGAAGATCCTACAGATGACTCCCCAGGAAGCATCGGAAATAGGAATGTAATTTGCATCTCAAATATTCTCTGCTTGCATTATTTAGAGCAGGGGTAGGCAACCTTGGCTCTTTTATGACTCATGGACCAACTCCCAGAAAATGAAGTGGGAGTTGAAGTCCACGAGTCATAAAAGATCCAAGGTTGCCTACCCATCACTTAGAGAATTCAGAGTCGGTAAAATATTCCATAAATATTGGGACAGGATACTAGAAAATATCATGAATTAACTTCAAGATTTATACAAAGACATCAAGAGCAAGATCACATGAATTATTAATATTTATTATTTATTCATTATTTAGATTTATATAATACCACACTTGATAAAGCCTCACTTGGAATACTGCATCCAGTTTTGGTCACCATGATGTAAAAAAGATGTTGAGACTCTAGAAAGAGTACAGAGAAGAGCAACAAAGATGATCAGGGGGACTGGAGGCTAAAACATATAAGGAACGGTTGCTGGAATTGGGTATGTCCAGTTCAACGAAGAGAAGGACTACAGGTGACGGGATCGTAGTCTTCCAATATCTCAGGGGCTGCCCCAAAGAAGAGGGAGTCAAGCTATTCTCCAAAGCACCTGAAGGCAGGACAAGAAGCAACGGATGGAAAATAATAAGGAGAGAAGCAACCTAGAACTAAGGAGAAATTTTCTGACAGTGAGAACAATTAATCAATGGAATGACTTCCTTCAGAAGTTGTGGGTGCTCCATCACAACAGGTTTTTTTAAGAAGAGAGTGGAAAAAATTTGTCTGGAATGGTATAGGGTTAAGGTCCCTTCCAACTCTGGTATTCTGCTCTGTTCTTTTCTGTACACCTGCTTCAAATATATATATATATATATATATATATATATATATATATATATATATTTGTTTTCTGAGGTTTTCGCGGGTGCCTGTATGTGGATCCTTGGTTTTTCGGGTTTTTCCCCGCGTAGAATTAAAGGTGTAGGCGCAACGTTTCGACGGAATCCCATCCGTCATCATCAGGCTTCTGCTTCCTACTTCTGGGAGAAGCATGTGGCTCTTGCTCTTTGTTCCTCTTTTTTAAACTGCCAGAGGGGGTGTGTTCTGTGGAGGTGTGCTCTGATTGGGTAGGGGACCAAGTGTGTTCTGATTGGGTGGGAGTGTGTTTTGAATGGTGGGGGTGTTCTGATTGGGTGGGGGTGTGTTCTGAGTGGATGGGCTGGTCTCAGCTGCCAGCTCCAGAACTGAGCTGGTGAGTTGTGCTGCTTTTGTTCGGCTTCGTGTTTGTGGTGGTGCCATGTTTTTATAGTGGGTGTCAGTTTGCTTATTGTGTGGTTTGGAGGGGTTTAAAGTGGCTGATGTTGCAGCTGTAGTTAGGTTTCTGTTTTGTGGTTGTGTGTCTTTATCGTTGTGGGTTCGGATTTGCTTTTTGAATGGTTGTGTGGTGGTGATGTCATGTGATGTTATCATGAGTTTGGGTCTGGTATCATTCTTGGTGGTTGGGCTTCGTCTGTCAATCAAGGCGGGTTTCCAAATGGCTGGTAGACGAGAGGTATCATCTCGTTTATTCATGCTGTGGGGGCGTTTTTCTATCTCAATGGCTTCTCTGATTATTCTGTTGTTAAAATGTTCAATTTTGGCGATAGTTTTGGTTTTTTTAAAATCAATTTCATGTCCCGTGGCTTCAAAGTGTTGGACCAGGGATGAAGTTTGTTCTCCCTTTCTGAGTGAGTTTTTGTGCTCTTCAATGCGTGCACTTATTCTTCTGTTGGTCTGTCCGATGTATGTGGTGGGGCAGGTGGTGCATGGGATTTCGTATACTCCTTGGTTTTCTAACCCAATTATGTCCTTGGGGTTTCTTAGGATGGTGGATATTTTTCTGTCTGTGTAGAATGCTGTTTTGATGTTGTGTTTTTGGAGGACCTTGCTGATTCTGTCTGTGGTCCCTTTTAAGTATGGGAGGAGGGCTTTGCCATTTTCTTGTTCTCTGTCTTGGGTTTTTGTGGGTGTCTCTCTTTGGATTAAGTTGGTAATCGTGTTTCTTTGGAATCCATTGGCTGTTAGTACATTAGTGAGAGTGTGTAGTTCGGTTTTTAGGTGTTGTTCGTCAGCTAGGTGTTTTGTTCTGGAGATGAGTGTCTTGGCTACGGAGTTGATCTGTGCTGGGTGGTGGTGTGAGAGTGCGTTCAGATAGCGGTTTGTGTGTGTTTTTTTATGGTAGATAGTGTGTCCTAGGGAGCCGTTGGATTTCTTGTAGACTAAGACATCAAGGAAGGGAAGTTGATTGTTAGCTTCTGTTTCCATGGTGAATTGTATTTTGGGGTGTAGGCTATTGAGGTGTATGAGGAAGTCATCCAGTTTTTCTTTGCCGTGTGGCCAGATTACGAAGGTGTCATCTACGTATCTGAGCCAGAGTTTGGGTTTGTGGTTGGATTTTTCCAGAGCGAGGGTTTCAAAGTGTTCCATGTAGAGGTTTGCGATGACAGGTGAGAGGGGTGATCCCATGGGTGCTCCTTCCATTTGTTTGTATCTTTGTCCATTGTAGATGAAGTATGTGTTAGATAGGCAGTGGTTGGTCAGATCTAGGATGTGTTTTGGGGGGTTGTGTTTATTTAGGATAGCTGTCAAGGCTTCTTTGATTGGTACTTGGGTGAAGAGGGATACAACATCGAAGCTCACAAGTAGGTCCCAGGGCTGTAAGTTTAGTTTACTTATGATCTCTATGAATTGGAATGAGTTTTGTACGTGTGAGGTGATGGAATTTGCATAAGGCTGTAGTTGTTTGGCAAGAAATTTGGCTAGATTTTGTAGAGGTGAGCCTATGGAGCTGACTATGGGTCTGAGTGGGGTTCCTTCTTTGTGTATCTTGGGCAGACCATAGAGCTTAGGACATCTGGATGATTTTTCTCTGGGAATGATTGTTTTCTGGATCTCTTCACTGATGGGTGTGGCTTTTATTTTTGATTTTGTGGTTTTTTCCAGGTAGGTGGTGGGATCTGTCTTGAGGAGTTTGTATGTGGAGTCTCGGAGTAGGTTGGATAATTTGGTATGGTAGTCAGATGAGTTCATTACCACCGTGGCGTTGCCTTTGTCTGCTGGCAGAATGATTATGCTGGTGTCATTTTTTAGGTTAAGTAGTGCTGTCTGTTCCTCTTTGGGTAAGTTGCTTTTGGGTGGTTTGCTGGTGCAGAGGATGTTGGTAACTTCGAGTCTGATTTTGTTGGCATCATCAGGGTTAATTTTGGTCAGGCTGGATTCGACTCCGCATATAATGGTTTCCGTGGGAATGTGTTTGGGAGTGACTGCAAAATTAAATCCTTTAGACAGGACGTTGGTTTCGGCTATGGTGAGAATCCTATCTGAGATGTTGTGCACAGTTTGTTTCATGTGTTGCTGTGGGAGAGGAGGGGTTTGTTTCTGGCGTTCCTTTAGTCTTCGGAGTTTATTGGTGTGTGTGTCTGTTTTGTAGGCAGTCTCTGTTTCAGCTCTCCAGACAGCGATTTGTTTGAATTTGTCCCAAAGTGTGGGGTGGATCTTGTTGCTGAGTTTGAGGTGAAGTGTGAGGAGGTCTCTGTTGATTCGGTCCAAGAGGAATCTTTTTGTGTGGAGTTCGTTTCTGATTAGGGCCAGTTCTGTTCTTATCAGGATGCGTTTGATGGCTGCAGAGTTGGAGTGGAATTTCAATTGGAAGGATGTGGGGATTAAATTTTGGTCTCGGCAGTTGCGTAGGAATGTGAGGTCACACAGGATGGAAGCTCTTCGTACTTCGAGTTTTTCGTAGGTCTTGGTTAGCTGGTAGATTTCCTCCCCGTAGAGGTAAGATATTTGTTTTCTGAGGTTTTCGCGGGTGCCTGTATGTGGATCCTTGGTTTTTCGGGTTTTTCCCCGCGTAGAATTAAAGGTGTAGGCGCAACGTTTCGACGGAATCCCATCCGTCATCATCAGGCTTCTGCTTCCTACTTCTGGGAGAAGCATGTGGCTCTTGCTCTTTGTTCCTCTTTTTTAAACTGCCAGAGGGGGTGTGTTCTGTGGAGGTGTGCTCTGATTGGGTAGGGGACCAAGTGTGTTCTGATTGGGTGGGAGTGTGTTTTGAATGGTGGGGGTGTTCTGATTGGGTGGGGGTGTGTTCTGAGTGGATGGGCTGGTCTCAGCTGCCAGCTCCAGAACTGAGCTGGTGAGTTGTGCTGCTTTTGTTCGGCTTCGTGTTTGTGGTGGTGCCATGTTTTTATAGTGGGTGTCAGTTTGCTTATTGTGTGGTTTGGAGGGGTTTAAAGTGGCTGATGTTGCAGCTGTAGTTAGGTTTCTGTTTTGTGGTTGTGTGTCTTTATCGTTGTGGGTTCGGATTTGCTTTTTGAATGGTTGTGTGGTGGTGATGTCATGTGATGTTATCATGAGTTTGGGTCTGGTATCATTCTTGGTGGTTGGGCTTCGTCTGTCAATCAAGGCGGGTTTCCAAATGGCTGGTAGACGAGAGGTATCATCTCGTTTATTCATGCTGTGGGGGCGTTTTTCTATCTCAATGGCTTCTCTGATTATTCTGTTGTTAAAATGTTCAATTTTGGCGATAGTTTTGGTTTTTTTAAAATCAATTTCATGTCCCGTGGCTTCAAAGTGTTGGACCAGGGATGAAGTTTGTTCTCCCTTTCTGAGTGAGTTTTTGTGCTCTTCAATGCGTGCACTTATTCTTCTGTTGGTCTGTCCGATGTATGTGGTGGGGCAGGTGGTGCATGGGATTTCGTATACTCCTTGGTTTTCTAACCCAATTATGTCCTTGGGGTTTCTTAGGATGGTGGATATTTTTCTGTCTGTGTAGAATGCTGTTTTGATGTTGTGTTTTTGGAGGACCTTGCTGATTCTGTCTGTGGTCCCTTTTAAGTATGGGAGGAGGGCTTTGCCATTTTCTTGTTCTCTGTCTTGGGTTTTTGTGGGTGTCTCTCTTTGGATTAAGTTGGTAATCGTGTTTCTTTGGAATCCATTGGCTGTTAGTACATTAGTGAGAGTGTGTAGTTCGGTTTTTAGGTGTTGTTCGTCAGCTAGGTGTTTTGTTCTGGAGATGAGTGTCTTGGCTACGGAGTTGATCTGTGCTGGGTGGTGGTGTGAGAGTGCGTTCAGATAGCGGTTTGTGTGTGTTTTTTTATGGTAGATAGTGTGTCCTAGGGAGCCGTTGGATTTCTTGTAGACCATTCATCTCCAGAACAAAACACCTAGCTGACGAACAACACCTAAAAACCGAACTACACACTCTCACTAATGTACTAACAGCCAATGGATTCCAAAGAAACACGATTACCAACTTAATCCAAAGAGAGACACCCACAAAAACCCAAGACAGAGAACAAGAAAATGGCAAAGCCCTCCTCCCATACTTAAAAGGGACCACAGACAGAATCAGCAAGGTCCTCCAAAAACACAACATCAAAACAGCATTCTACACAGACAGAAAAATATCCACCATCCTAAGAAACCCCAAGGACATAATTGGGTTAGAAAACCAAGGAGTATACGAAATCCCATGCACCACCTGCCCCACCACATACATCGGACAGACCAACAGAAGAATAAGTGCACGCATTGAAGAGCACAAAAACTCACTCAGAAAGGGAGAACAAACTTCATCCCTGGTCCAACACTTTGAAGCCACGGGACATGAAATTGATTTTAAAAAAACCAAAACTATCGCCAAAATTGAACATTTTAACAACAGAATAATCAGAGAAGCCATTGAGATAGAAAAACGCCCCCACAGCATGAATAAACGAGATGATACCTCTCGTCTACCAGCCATTTGGAAACCCGCCTTGATTGACAGACGAAGCCCAACCACCAAGAATGATACCAGACCCAAACTCATGATAACATCACATGACATCACCACCACACAACCATTCAAAAAGCAAATCCGAACCCACAACGATAAAGACACACAACCACAAAACAGAAACCTAACTACAGCTGCAACATCAGCCACTTTAAACCCCTCCAAACCACACAATAAGCAAACTGACACCCACTATAAAAACATGGCACCACCACAAACACGAAGCCGAACAAAAGCAGCACAACTCACCAGCTCAGTTCTGGAGCTGGCAGCTGAGACCAGCCCATCCACTCAGAACACACCCCCACCCAATCAGAACACCCCCACCATTCAAAACACACTCCCACCCAATCAGAACACACTTGGTCCCCTACCCAATCAGAGCACACCTCCACAGAACACACCCCCTCTGGCAGTTTAAAAAAGAGGAACAAAGAGCAAGAGCCACATGCTTCTCCCAGAAGTAGGAAGCAGAAGCCTGATGATGACGGATGGGATTCCGTCGAAACGTTGCGCCTACACCTTTAATTCTACGCGGGGAAAAACCCGAAAAACCAAGGATCCACATACAGGCACCCGCGAAAACCTCAGAAAACAAATATCTTACCTCTACGGGGAGGAAATCTACCAGCTAACCAAGACCTACGAAAAACTCGAAGTACGAAGAGCTTCCATCCTGTGTGACCTCACATTCCTACGCAACTGCCGAGACCAAAATTTAATCCCCACATCCTTCCAATTGAAATTCCACTCCAACTCTGCAGCCATCAAACGCATCCTGATAAGAACAGAACTGGCCCTAATCAGAAACGAACTCCACACAAAAAGATTCCTCTTGGACCGAATCAACAGAGACCTCCTCACACTTCACCTCAAACTCAGCAACAAGATCCACCCCACACTTTGGGACAAATTCAAACAAATCGCTGTCTGGAGAGCTGAAACAGAGACTGCCTACAAAACAGACACACACACCAATAAACTCCGAAGACTAAAGGAACGCCAGAAACAAACCCCTCCTCTCCCACAGCAACACATGAAACAAACTGTGCACAACATCTCAGATAGGATTCTCACCATAGCCGAAACCAACGTCCTGTCTAAAGGATTTAATTTTGCAGTCACTCCCAAACACATTCCCACGGAAACCATTATATGCGGAGTCGAATCCAGCCTGACCAAAATTAACCCTGATGATGCCAACAAAATCAGACTCGAAGTTACCAACATCCTCTGCACCAGCAAACCACCCAAAAGCAACTTACCCAAAGAGGAACAGACAGCACTACTTAACCTAAAAAATGACACCAGCATAATCATTCTGCCAGCAGACAAAGGCAACGCCACGGTGGTAATGAACTCATCTGACTACCATACCAAATTATCCAACCTACTCCGAGACTCCACATACAAACTCCTCAAGACAGATCCCACCACCTACCTGGAAAAAACCACAAAATCAAAAATAAAAGCCACACCCATCAGTGAAGAGATCCAGAAAACAATCATTCCCAGAGAAAAATCATCCAGATGTCCTAAGCTCTATGGTCTGCCCAAGATACACAAAGAAGGAACCCCACTCAGACCCATAGTCAGCTCCATAGGCTCACCTCTACAAAATCTAGCCAAATTTCTTGCCAAACAACTACAGCCTTATGCAAATTCCATCACCTCACACGTACAAAACTCATTCCAATTCATAGAGATCATAAGTAAACTAAACTTACAGCCCTGGGACCTACTTGTGAGCTTCGATGTTGTATCCCTCTTCACCCAAGTACCAATCAAAGAAGCCTTGACAGCTATCCTAAATAAACACAACCCCCCAAAACACATCCTAGATCTGACCAACCACTGCCTATCTAACACATACTTCATCTACAATGGACAAAGATACAAACAAATGGAAGGAGCACCCATGGGATCACCCCTCTCACCTGTCATCGCAAACCTCTACATGGAACACTTTGAAACCCTCGCTCTGGAAAAATCCAACCACAAACCCAAACTCTGGCTCAGATACGTAGATGACACCTTCGTAATCTGGCCACACGGCAAAGAAAAACTGGATGACTTCCTCATACACCTCAATAGCCTACACCCCAAAATACAATTCACCATGGAAACAGAAGCTAACAATCAACTTCCCTTCCTTGATGTCTTAGTCTACAAGAAATCCAACGGCTCCCTAGGACACACTATCTACCATAAAAAAACACACACAAACCGCTATCTGAACGCACTCTCACACCACCACCCAGCACAGATCAACTCCGTAGCCAAGACACTCATCTCCAGAACAAAACACCTAGCTGACGAACAACACCTAAAAACCGAACTACACACTCTCACTAATGTACTAACAGCCAATGGATTCCAAAGAAACACGATTACCAACTTAATCCAAAGAGAGACACCCACAAAAACCCAAGACAGAGAACAAGAAAATGGCAAAGCCCTCCTCCCATACTTAAAAGGGACCACAGACAGAATCAGCAAGGTCCTCCAAAAACACAACATCAAAACAGCATTCTACACAGACAGAAAAATATCCACCATCCTAAGAAACCCCAAGGACATAATTGGGTTAGAAAACCAAGGAGTATACGAAATCCCATGCACCACCTGCCCCACCACATACATCGGACAGACCAACAGAAGAATAAGTGCACGCATTGAAGAGCACAAAAACTCACTCAGAAAGGGAGAACAAACTTCATCCCTGGTCCAACACTTTGAAGCCACGGGACATGAAATTGATTTTAAAAAAACCAAAACTATCGCCAAAATTGAACATTTTAACAACAGAATAATCAGAGAAGCCATTGAGATAGAAAAACGCCCCCACAGCATGAATAAACGAGATGATACCTCTCGTCTACCAGCCATTTGGAAACCCGCCTTGATTGACAGACGAAGCCCAACCACCAAGAATGATACCAGACCCAAACTCATGATAACATCACATGACATCACCACCACACAACCATTCAAAAAGCAAATCCGAACCCACAACGATAAAGACACACAACCACAAAACAGAAACCTAACTACAGCTGCAACATCAGCCACTTTAAACCCCTCCAAACCACACAATAAGCAAACTGACACCCACTATAAAAACATGGCACCACCACAAACACGAAGCCGAACAAAAGCAGCACAACTCACCAGCTCAGTTCTGGAGCTGGCAGCTGAGACCAGCCCATCCACTCAGAACACACCCCCACCCAATCAGAACACCCCCACCATTCAAAACACACTCCCACCCAATCAGAACACACTTGGTCCCCTACCCAATCAGAGCACACCTCCACAGAACACACCCCCTCTGGCAGTTTAAAAAAAAGAGGAACAAAGAGCAAGAGCCACATGCTTCTCCCAGAAGTAGGAAGCAGAAGCCTGATGATGACGGATGGGATTCCGTCGAAACGTTGCGCCTACACCTTTAATTCTACGCGGGGAAAAACCCGAAAAACCAAGGATCCATATATATATATATATATATATATATATATATATATATATATATATATATATATATATATATATATATATCTCCATGGATTTTTTTCGAGGTGGAAAAAGAAGAAATGTCAATGAGGCTGATGAAAATTCTCAGAGAGAGTAGATACTGCATATATCAAAATGCTGAATAAATTTAAAGGAATGTGCTTATCTTGTTGATATTCACACTGGAATTATGTCTTTCCCTCAGATAATAATCATGAATAAAGACGGTTGCTCTGCCACTCCAAGAAGCCAATATTATACTTCAAATTAAATATTGCAAATCTGAATTTTGAGGTAAATGGTAAAATTCCCCTGCTGTTATAACCTTTTAGAAAGATGAAAGGACTTGGCAAGCGAGAAACAAACTAGCTAGTTCTGATTTTGCAATGGAACCATCTCCATTGTACAAATATTGTACATTTCAGCTGTGTATTTCAACTCTACGGAGATTAAGAGAATGATGGCATAGCGGTTAAAACAGAAATTACTATAGCAAGATTGAGCAAAAAACCACTTAATAAGGGCATTCAACATGCATTATTTAGCAGATGGCTCTATAAAATATTTACTGGCAAAGTAAACACAAACACACAGAGACAAACAACAATCTCCAAATATAAATAAATGCCTGCGCAGAAGCCAAATCTGGAAGACTGAGATCTTTTGCAAACAAAGACTATGATATGGGTACAAGTGAGAAAGTCCATGAACAATAGACCCTGTAAGAAAGGAGTTTTCTAACCTTAAAAACTCACAATGCAACACAAACAGAAACAGCCAACCAAGAACAATCTTGAAATAGGGGACACTGGCTCATATTTACCAGAGCTTCAGTATCCTGCATTCACATGATCAGAATTGGTGACCTTCTGAAATGGCTTCTCACAAGCAAACTCAATGGGGGAAGCTGGATTCGCTTAATGACTGTGTGACTAGCTTAATAACCTTGGTAAAAATGGTTGTAAAATTGGGTCTGGTCCCACAGTGACTCACTTATGACTATGTAGCTTAGCAGCCAAAAATTCTGGTCCCAATCGTGGTTGTAAGTCAAGGACAAGAGGTGAATAAGGAGTATTCTGGGTGTGTTCGTGTATTAGAGGTAATGACGGAGAGCAATTCACTATTGAGTATCCTAGTATGATTCATGTTGTTTGCTTGTCTAGTGTCCTATGACTATCACTAAGTGTTGCACCTTATGATTTATGATAAATGTATTTTTATGTTGATTATGATCATGATTTTTCATTGTGGCTTGTATGTACACTTATTTATTTTATTTTATTTTTATTACATTTATATCCCGCCCTTCTCCGAAGACTCAGGGCGGCTTACAAGCTTAGCAGTAGTAGCTTACACTGAGAGCTTATGTGTTCTGTACCAGCCTGCTACCGGCCCTGCAGAAAAGGCAACACCTTTATAAACGGCAAGAGGCTGGAATGACGTCTGCCAAATTTATTACTTCAAAAAACAAACAAGACACATACCAAGATACAGGAGCTTTGAAACACTATCTGAGCGGTTGCTTTCAGCAAACCAGCCCTCCCCAAACATTCCCTTTATAAAGAGTTCAGGGCGTGGCCTCTCTCTGCCTCCTTCCGAGAAGCCCCACAGCCTTCCTCTGTTTACTCCTACTTGACTGTCTCCTGCGTCGGGCGTCCTTGAACAGGGCCAGCTGTGGGTCATCTTCATCCACACTGTCAGGCTCACACAGCTGGGTCTCCATGGTGACCAAGTGGGAGGGGCCTGCCTGAGGGCTATCATCAGCAAGATTTTCAACCCCCTCAGCAAGGTCTTCAACACCCCCCTCCTCCTCTGATTCGTCCGACCCAACTGCCGAACCCACAGGCTGACCCTGAATCACAACATTATGCACCAGAGACAAATTCCTTGGGTGTCCATCCACACTTCGCCAATAAAGAATTCTATTCTATTCTATTCTATTCTATTCTATTCTATTCTATTCTATTCTATTCTATTCTATTCTATTCTATTCTACTCTACTCTACTCTACTCTACTCTACTCTACTCTACTCTACTCTATTCTATTCTATTCTATTCTATTCTATTCTATTCTATTCTATTCTATTCTATTCTATTCCATTGACTTCAAGTCGGTAAATGCTTTGTGAAACACCATTCTATAAGACCACCAAAATCTACCAAACAGCCCTCTACGTTTGCTCCTCTGAATTCTGTAGACTTTCTACCCACAGTTCATATCATTCCTGCTTGGAAAAGGGGGAGATAGCGGAGCTATTTCTTAGACATTCAGAAAGCCTAACTATTAGACAATCAAAATGTCTATGGAGATTCTCAGTCATCCAGGTCATGGTTGTCCCAAAGGTGCTTTTCAACAGGCAACTGGATATTCTTAGTTGTTTTACTTGAAAACCTTTTGCTTCTCATCCAAGAAGCTTCTTGAATGAGAAACGAAACATTTTCAAGAAGAAAAAAAAAACTAAGAAAGTCCAGCAGCTGCCTTTTGCAAAGCACTTTAGGGAGATTAAAACAATCAGTTGATTTTCTTAAATCACTGAAGTGGTCAGGTGAGCTGGTAGCATCCTTCAAGCACTCAACAACACACGTTTGATCCTGTTCACCCACTCTTGCTCGCATTTCCATTGTGTAGTTTAATGAAGAGAAGGACGAGGGGGGACATGATAGCAGTCTTCCAATATCTCAGGGGCTGCCACAAAGAGGAGGGAGTCAAGCTATTCTCCAAAGTGCAGGACAAGAAGCAACGGATGCAAACTAGTCAAGGAGAGAAGCAACCTAGAACTAAGGAGAAACTTCCTGACAGTTAGAAGAATTAACCAGTGGAACAACCTGCCTCCAGAAGTTGTGAATGCTCCAACACTGGAAGTTTTTAAGAAGAGACTGAACAGCCACTTGTCTGAAATGATATAGGGTTTCCTGCCTGAGCAGAGGGTTGGACTAGATGACCTCCAAAGTCCCTTCCATCATCATCATCATCATCATCACCATCATCTAATTTCCTGACAATAACCTTCTGCAGTCTGTCAACACACAAAACGGCAGGTCCAGAAGCATCCTTTGATTGCTCCTTTCGCCAATTTTTAGAAAAACCCAATGCAAATTTTTGCCTTTTCAAAACACTATCTACCAAACAAGTCTGAATGGGGTTTCCTTACCCTTACTTGAACTTGCTCTCTAAATTCGATAATATAAATAAATACAGGCAGTCCTTGACTTACGACCATTTGTTTAGGGACTGTTTGGAGTAACGTCTGAAAAAAGTGACTTGAACATTTTCTACACTTACAACCATTGCAGCATTCCCATGGTCACATAATCAAAATTCAGCCACTTGGCAGCTGACTCGTATTTATGACAAGTCGCAGTGTCCCGGGGTCACGTGATCCCCTTTTGTGACCTTCTGACAAGCAAAGTCAATGGGGAAGCCAGATCCACTTAACAACCGTGTTACTAATTTATCAGCTGCAATGATTCACTTAAAAGCTGTGGCAAAGAAGGTCATAAAATGGGGCAGACCTCACAACCACTAATTTCCTGTGCAATGAATATAGCACATAGACTAATAGAGCTGGAAGGGACCTTGGAGGTTTTCTAGTCGAACCCATTGCTCAAGCAAGAGGCCCTATATACCATTTCAATTGTAAATTTTGGGCTCCGTTGTAGTTGTTACTTGAGACCTACCTATAAACTAAAAGATAATAATAAATAATAATAATAAAGTTAGAAGGGATCTTGGAGGTTATCTAGTCCAACCCCCTGCTCAGGCAGGAAACCCTATACAATTTCAGACAAATGGCTGCCTGGTCTCTTCTTAAAAACTTACAGTGTTGGATGATTCACCGCTTCTGGAGGCAGGTTGTTCCACTGGTTAATTGTTCTAACTGTCAGGAAGTTTCTCCTCAGTTCTACGTTGCTTCTGTCTTTGATTAGTTTCCATCTGTTGCTTCTTGTCCTGTCTTCAGATGCTTCGGAGAATAATGAATAATGTTCACAAAAGTATTTTCAGCAAGAAAAAAAAAGATTGGGCTATCTGAGGGACTTGATTTTGGCAGGTTGAAAAATGTACTGAGGATAAATAAATGGTACAAGCCAAGGAAATTGAGAGGAATTATGTAAATTGGGTCATTAGATCTATGCGATCAGATTCCTAGCCCATAAATAAAAGTTTCCTCAGATGCTCTATTTTGGACAGATAAGAGGAGATAGAATAGAGAGAGACAGATGGTTCATTGGAGAGATAAACTTATGACAAGCCCTTCTGCCTTTCATAGAATTTTTTCATGAGGAAAAAAAAATCCTCTTCAGGATTTAATTATCTAAATGACCACAAGTTAGCAGGCCAGAGACTCAGAAAATTTGTTCTGGTAGTCTTCCCTTTTATACTTAGTCTCTTAAAGGGATACAGACACAGACCCTGCTGAGTCATTCCTATAACTGCATCATCCACCTTACGTTACATCAGCTGGTTAGCTTTTAAATCATTACCCTGACAGATTCACTTAACAACTGTGGGAATAAAAGTTGGAAAGTGGGGCAAAATTCACTTAATATCTGTCTCGCTAAGTGATGGAAATTTGCGGCTCAATTGTGGTCCTCAGTTGAGGACTACCTGTAAATTTTTTCTGTTGGAAAATCCAACTGATGTGCGCCTGATAATGATCTGAATGGAAGCCATTTTCACTTCGTTTTCAGTTGCCACATATTTAGAAAGAAGGAGGGAGGGGGTGTAGTTCTGGGTTAGCCAAAACAATTCTCATGCATGGGAACCAAGGTCATTACTGATAACATTTTGGCGGGCTGGAGAGTTAGGAGGAATACCCAAGTTTTCTAATAATTGGCGAATGTGATTTATGACACCTAACTGGGGTGGGAATTGCAATTTGTATCTCCCTTTCCGTTCATCTAGTCGGAAACGACTAGAACGCATGTGCGGGGGAACCTTTACCTTTACCTTTACCTAGTACTGTAGTAATAATAGTTTCAACAAAGTGTATCTGATTTTGCTTGGCTTTTTCTGCGCTTGGACAGAGTTGATTAAGGAATCCTTAATGCAACATTTTATAAATGTAGTCTATACATATCCTCAGATCCACTCACCCTTTCTCCCTTTCCGTTCATCTACACAACACAATGATAACACTGGAAGTTATCGTCACCTAAAGATTCACAACATTTTTTAAACAATTCCAGCAAGCATAAAGGTAAAGGTTAAGGTTCCCCCGCACATGCGTGCTAGTCATTTCCAACTCTAGGGGCTGGTGCTCATCTCCGTTTCAAAGCCGAAGAGCCAGCGCTTGTCCGAGGACGTCTCTGTGGTCATGTGGCTGGCATGACTAGACGCCAGAGGCGCACGGAACGCTGTTACCTTCCTACCGTAGTGGTCCCTATTTTTCTACTTGCATTTTTACGTGCTTTCGAACTGCTAGGTTGGCAGAAGCTGGGACGAGTAACAGGCGCTCACTCTGTTACGTGGCACTTGGAATTTGACCCGCCAAACTGCCGACCATCTGATCGACAAGCTCAGCGTCCTAACCCACTGAGCCACCATGTCCCTTTTATAAATGTAGTCTATACATATCGTCAGATCCACTCACCCTTTGTCCCTTTCCATTCATCTGCACAACACACACACACACACACACGCCCCATGATAATACTGGAAGTTATCGTCACCTAAAGATTCACGTTTTTTTAAACAATTCCAGCAAGCATACCCACAGCTAAACATCAATTGTCATTTCCTTTAAAATCCAGCATTTTGCACTGGATTGTATCACTGTCACTTTTGATTTAAGATGCCTCATGCAATTTCACTCTCTGGAGAAACAGTAGAATTTGCATCTCAAGATAGCAGAAGGTCAGTGTAAAACAATTAACATCAGGGAAGGGGATTTAGCATTAGATAGTTTTACTACCTCTGGCTCTGAATTAATATAAATCTATGGTTAAATAACTAAGTAAATTGTCTACCCTCCCACGATCCAAGCTGGACATCACTATCCCTCCAAAAATCGCAATGCAACTTACACAGTTTTCCCACCAGTGTCTCATCCTAGCACTGATCAGACAAGGCCAGTCTCTCAGCATTAGCTTTCGCTGCCCAACTTTGCAACATCTGGACGGGCCAGAGATGAGTTCAGAGTTCTAATAAACTAAATGTCATTAACTCAGAACGGCAAACAGAGAGCAAAGAGGCCCACGGGAAGGTAGGTGGCTGAGTTTAATCTCCAAAGGATGCAAGTATCCAGGAACGAAATGTAGGTTTGACACAGAAAGCTACGAACACTGTCTGAAATGGGATAGGGTTTCCTGTCCTGAGCAGAGGGTTCGACTAGAAGACCTCCAAGGTCCCTTCCAACTCTTTTTATTCTGTTACAATTCTGTTTTATACTGAGGCAATTTTGTTCCACGTTGTCCATGCCAACTAGCCAAAAGTTCTCTCAGGACTCAGATGTTTAATCCTGGAATTGATTAGTTATTCTCCTCTATGCGATGGCCTGGAGAGATGGATGAACAGTGTTAAAAGCTATTTTACTAGGTCACTGTGGACTTTCTGGAAGGATAGGTGTCAATTATCTTGACCATCCATGCTCACAGTCACCCATACCCTAGGCAACCTCGGCTCTTTTATGACTCGTGGACTTCAACTCCCAGAATTCCTGAGTCAGGCGTGCTGGCTCAGGAATTCTGGGAGTTGAAGTCCACGAGTTATAAAAGAGCCAAGGTTGCCTACCCCTGCCCTAGTCACCTCCTATCTTGACTGTTGCAATTTGCTCTACATGGGGCTCCAGATGTAAAATATCCAGCAGCTTCTATTGATTCAAAAATTAACACCCTGCATGTTTTTGTTTTTGCACATATCACCTTTCTTGCGGAAGCTGCATTGACTGCCCATTTGCTTCCAGGTCCAATTCAAGGTGCTAGGTGTTACCTTTAAAGCCCTAAGTGGCTTGGGGCTAGATTATTTGAAGTCTTTTCCCCGTTACATCTACTGAACCCACCAGAGTAGGGAGACAGAGTATGTTATGGGTCCCAAAGGTGGTTTTTCAAGAGGCAACTGGACTTCCTTGTTTTTCTTTGAAGACATTTCGCTTGTCATCCCAGAAGCTTCTGACTGAATGGTGGGAGAAATTGAAAGATTTATACTCCTTGCAGACAGCTGGTCATTTGCATTCTTTTAGAGAGCCGTTGAGGCCACTTGGAGTTTTATCTGTGTCCTCAGGGTCACCTGAGTGGTGCAAATGGGGGTGGAGCCTTCTTGGATAAACCTCCAGGTAGCCCCAATGACTCTCTAAAAGAATGCAAATGACCAGCTGTCTGCAAGGAGTATAAATCTTTCCATCCTCCACCGTCCAGTCAGAGCTGAAGAAGCTTCTTGGATGAGAAGTGAAACATTTTCAAAGAAAAACAAGGAAGTCTAGTTGCCACCTGAAAAAGCACTTTTGGGACAACCATGACCTGGATGACTGAGAATCTCCATAGACATTTATGCTACGTGTCCCCTCTCTTAAAGAGTTTCCATTTAGTGGGACCAAGAAAAAGGGCCTTGTCCATGGTGGCTGCCACCCTGTGGAACATCATCCCCACAAAAATAAGATTGGCTCCCACTTTGATACTCTGTCAAAAGACCCCAAAGACCTGTTTTTGCCAATGACCCAGAGGAATCCCAGAGGAATATGGAGACCTTCAAGTGGTTAGTTTGATTGTTGTCACCAGTGGAGTGGCGGCTTATGGGATATTGTATAGAGGTTTTATTTCTAGAGTCACCATGAAGGAGTTGGACAGCCATATAGATTTTCTGAATAAATACAGGTAGTCCTTGACTTACAACCATTTGCTTAGTGACGGTCTGAAGATACAATGGCCCTGAAAAAAGTGACTTATGCCCATTTGTCATACTGATGACCATTGAAGCATCCCCAAGGTCACGTGATCAAAACTTGGGGATGCTTGGCAACTGGTTGCTATTTATGACACTTGCAGTATCCTGGAGTCACTTTGTCAGAGCATGCACAGTCTTATTGCGCTGAGGTAGCCCAGGAGTAAATACAGTAAACAGTGGTTTGTATTAAATGTGGTTTATATTACACACTATCTACAAATATATACTAGGAATATATAAACCACCCTGAGTCCTACGGGAATAGGGCGGTATACAAATCCAATTAAATAAATAAATAAATAAATAAATAAATAAATAAATAAATAAATAAATAAATGTATATAGTATGTATATATACTATACATACACGTGGTGAAACAGCAAACTCTGATACACAGCAATTACAGCAGGGAACAGACGAGAGAGAACACAGCAGCGAAAACCTTTCCTTTTATACTCAGGCTTTTAAAGGGATAGACACACCTGATGAGTCATTCCTATGATTGCATCATCCACCTTACATTACATTACATCAGGGGTGTCAAACTGCCAGTCTACTGGCCGGATGCGTCATGCCCACCCCATTGCCGTCAATGGGAAAAAAGTCGTGATACATCATGTGACGACTTTGACATCCGTGCATTACATCGTTACATAAGCTGTTTAGCCTTTAAATAATTATCCTGACACACTTGATCCCCTTTTGTGACTTTTTGACAAACAGAGCCAATGGGGAAGCCAGATTCACTTAACAACCATGTTAATAGCTTAACAGCTGTACTGAATCCCTTACCAACTATGGCAAGTCATAAAATGGAGGAAAACCCACTTAACAACTGTGTCGCTGAGCAACATAAATTTTGGGCTCAGTGTTGTGATTCAGTGTCAGCCTGTGCTCCCAGCAGCTGAGTCCGATAAATCTGAGGAGGAGGAGGAGGAGGAGGAGGGGTTTGGAGAGCCTTTGGTGTCAGAGGGAGGCTCTGATGCACTGCAGGACTCTCAGCCTGGCCCCTCCAGTCATGTTCCTCATGAGGCTCAGCTGTGTGAGGAGGAGGTGTCAGACTCAGAGGAGTCACAGCTGAATCTGTTCAGAGACGTTAGAAGCAGAAGGCAATCCAGCAGAGCAGAGCAGAGAAAATCAATGAGGCAACTCAGTGAGAGGAGGAGAAGGCAGTGAGAAGCCACGCCTTGGGACTGTTAATAAAAGGGGAAGGTGTGGGCGGGGCTGGTTGCTGAAAGCAACCATTTGGAGACATTCTAAGAGAATCCTGGTCTGTTCTTGATACTTCTGTTTAACTCTTGTTTGTTGACATTTGATATTTTGATTCATTTATTGAAGGAAATATTCTGTTGCTTTTTTGTTTGAACTGTAAATAAATTTGGGTTGGGTTTTTCCAGCCTATTGACTGTAAAAAGGAAAAAGGGGTTGTCCCTGACACACAAACAGGGCCGGTTGTAGGCTGGAACAGAACGCTCAATGGTAGTCGTAAGTTGAGGACTACTTGTAAATAATCAGTTTGGAGAGAGGCTGGCTATTACAAAGCCGAAGCTTTCCTTCTGCCTAAGTACTGACTCACTGGCTTTCCTTCCCCCATACTTCCAAGGATTCTGGCTGAACATCTGACAGAAGTTGGCCAGCAAGCGGATCACCACCAGCAGATCACAGATGGCCTATGATGGAGCAATCACGGCAAATGCCAGCCAATTTAAAAAGTCAGTTTGGCATAGCACAGCATGAGCGCAGAGAAGCAGTAGAGAAAGAATGGAAGCCACTGCGCGCTGCCTGTTGCACACCTGGCTTTCTTCCAGATCAAAATTACCTGAAAGGCTGTTCTATCCAGAGGAATCTAGGTCTCCCTCGAGAAAAGCTTCCGGAAAAATAGAGCTCTCCAAAGTGTATGGATGTCTGGAATAAATAGTCCAGTGAAGATGCCAACACATATAAAATGAAGAATCAAGATGTTATTTATTTATTATGTTTATTATGTAAAAAAAACATGTCTTACATCAGGGGTCCCCAACCCCGGGTCTGTGGACTGGTACCGGGCTGCGTCATGCCAGCAACTGGTCCGCACAAACAAGCAAAGCCCCATCCGTGGGATGCAGGCAGCACACAAAACCACACACTCTCCGGTCCGCGGAAAAACCTCTCTCCACGGAACCGGTCCCTGGTGCCCCAAAGGATGGGGACCTCTGTATTACATCATAAGCGTATTTAACATTATTTAGCAGATAATACTAAATTTCCTGCGAAGATCTCTCTGACCTTTACGAAAGTTGCCATTAATGGATAAGGAAGAACAATTCTTAGGAAGTCAGATTTTAGTAAAAAGGGAACGTTTCCTATGCCTAAAGGCAGTTCTCGACTTGCGACTACAACTGAGCCCCAAATTTCTATTGCTAAGTGAGAACTTTAAGTGGGTTTTGCCCCATTTTGCAACCTTTCTTGCCACCGTTGCTAAGGGAATCACTGCAGTTCATAAGTTCGTAATCCAGTTGCTTAATGAATCCGACTTCCCCATTGGCTTTGCTTGTCAGAAGGTCACAAAAGGTGATCACGTGACCCCAGGACACTGCAACCATCATAAATAAGAGTCAGGTGCCAAGCCTCTGTAGTTTGATCAGGTGATCGTGGGGATGCTGAAAAGGTTGTAACTGAAAAACAGTCATAAGTCACATTTTTCAGTCCCGTTGTAACTTTGAATGGTCACTAAATGAACTGTTGGAAGCCGAGAACTACTTGTGTTTTATAGTTATAGCATATCAAGGTATAATTTTTATAGTTTTATAGCAGTGTTCCAATATTTGAGGGGCTATCACAGAGGGGAGGGGGTCAACCTATTTTCCAAAACCCCCCAAAGGCCAGACAAGGAATAATGGATAGACACTGATCAAGGAGAGATTCAACCTGAAAATAAGGAGGAATTTCCTGACAGTGAGAACAACTAACCAGTGGAACAGTTTGCCTCCATAAGTTGTGGAAGCTTCATCACTGGAACGTTTGAAGAAGAGACTGGATTGCCGTCTGTCAGAAATGCTGTAGGGTCTCCTGCTTGGGCAGGTGTGTGTGTGTGTGTGTGTGTGTGTGTGTGTTGGACTAGATGACCTCCAAGGACCCTTCCAACTCTTCTCTTCTCTTCTCTTCTCTTCTCTTCTCTTCTCTTCTCTTCTCCTCTCCTCTCCTCTCTTCTCTTCTCCTATTCTATTCTATTCTATTCTATTCTATTCTATTCTATTCTATTCTATTCTATTCTATTCTATTCTATTCTATTCTATTCTATTCTATTCTATTCTATTCTATTCTATTCATACTTGCCCAAATAAAGTATTCTATTCTATTCTATTCTATTCTATTCTATTCTATTCTATTCTATTCTATTCTATTCTATTCTATTCTATTCTATTCTATTCTATTCTATTCTATTCTAGTATTTAGAGACATAATGAGCCCAACTTCCCATCAATGCTGCAGGACCATTACTCATTCATCAATAGTTTTGGTCATTGACAGAGTCTGCATATATTAGTTGGTGCCTTAGCTAATTTCACAGGGCTTTGCACTGGGCAACTAGCTAGGGTTGGAAGTTATTCCAGAAAGGAATAACGAAATACCTCTCTTATTCTACCTGATAGTAGGACTAATCCTGATCTTAAGAAGAACAAAGTAACTGGTCCCTTCCACTAATGGTAGAATCAGTGCAGATCCAGGGAGAAGACTATGGGAATTTGACCACACCAATAGAGTTTGAGGATTTGGGTGTAAGATCTGCGTTTTTTCTACATGCGCTAAAAACTGTATACATAACAGAATAACAGAGCTGGAAGGGACCTTGGAGATCTTCTAGTCCTACCTCCTGCTCAAGCAGAAAACCTTATACCATTTCAGACAAATGGTTGTCCAATCTCATCTTAAAAACCTCCGGCAGTGGACTGTTAGGTATATGTCTGTGGCCTAACTGGTTGTCTTATCCCACAAGTAAAAACTTTTGTACACACCTCAGTGTATCTGTGTGGTTGCTGTGTAAACCTAACTACTCTCAGTATCCTCTTTTTTTGTGCAAGCTCTCTTTCGCTCAAGAGTTGCTCTGCTCATCCTTGTCATGGACCTTCTGGAGGCAGGTCGTTCCACTGATTAATTGTTCTAACTGTCAGGAAGTTTCTCCTTAGTTCTAGGTTGCTTCTCTCCTTGACTAGTTTCCATCCGTTGCTTCTTGTCCTGCCTTCTGGTGCTTTGGAGAATAGGTTGACTCCCTCTTCTTTATGGCAGCCCCTGAGATATTGGAACACTGCTATCACGTCTCCCCTAGTCCTTCTTTTCACTAAACCTGACATACCCAATTCCTGCAATCGTTCTTTGTATGTTTTAGCCTCCAGTCCCCTGATCATCTTTGTTGCTCTACTCTGCACTCTTTCTAGAGTCTCAACATCTTTTTATAGCGCGCCTCAAAGGAATAAGACTTGGGGTACAACACCATCATATTGTTGCTTTAGTTATTCTGGCAAAAGCAGTGGGATCCTCCTGAGGCTGCTGTCCTGATCTTAAGAACATTGAAGCAAGGTGTCCTTCAACTTCATGGCATAGTCCAACGTGGCTATATTACAGACAACACAGTTGACCCCATAGCCAGCAACGGTGGGGAAAATCTAGATAGGAAAAGTAGTACTTCAGAGGCCCCGTTACCAGCTGCCATACTGGCTAGGATTCTCTATAACTTCCAACCACTTTCAGACGACTTGAGCAGGAGATAAAGCTCCTTCAAAATTGCTGCTTTTCTCAAAAGGAAACAATAGCATCAATCAAGTTGGAATAGACAGAAATCTGCACAGGAAATGTCTTTTTTTAAAAAAAAAATATGCTGATTCAGTTCCTCCTCTGACTGAATAGCAGAGCAGCTGGTTGATCTTATGCACACTTCAGAAAGTGAATGTCAGGCTTCACACACACAATGGAGACAATTGATAGGTTTTCCGTTCCAACGCATAATGATTTCTGAGTGCCACAGTCTAAGAATCCTACATAGATATATAAATTAACATAAATACACACACACACACACACACACACACACAATACACACAGAAATACACACACACACACACACACACACACACACACAGACATCAAGCTGCTCCTCCAAATCCAATACAATTCTCCTAAAGCATTTACACTATGGATAAATTCCTCTAAGTGTGTTTCTTTTCTACCTTAATCAGTGTGTGGGGGGGAGGAGGCAAACACACACATAGACAGACAGAAAGGAGTTCTCTCTTGGTGGTCTCTAAGCTTCACTGCTTGCTAGGTAGCAGATCATCAGGAAACAGAGATGATGGATGGATGGAGGTGATAGATAATAGAAGGAAGATAAATAGATGGATAGATAGATAGATAGATAAATAGATAGGTGGATAGATAGATAGATAGATAGATAGATAGATAGATAGATAGGTAGGTAGGTAGGTAGGTAGGTAGGTAGGTAGGTAGGTAGGTAGGCAGGCAGGCAGGCAGGCAGATACTGTAGATAGATAGATGTAGGAGATGATCAGGCTGAGCCTGACGGAGAGGTCAAATACATCATCAGTCTCGAATCCCTTTGTGCCCACAAGGGATCTAAGTCCAGTCCACCCTGAATGCCTTTGGTTCTTATCTACTGCTAATTTGCTTGACCCATTAGTAGTTCACATTCTTGTATAGAACTTAAGTTGCAATAAATCTTTATACCCATTTTACTGCATGGAACTTCTGATTTCCCTGGTGATTGATATTTTTATTTTTATTTTTATTATTATTATTATTATTATTATTATTATTATTATTATTATTATTATTATTATTAACAACAACAACAACAACAACAACAACAACAATAATAAGTTGGAAGGGACCTTGGAGGTCATCTAGTCCAACTCCCTGTTCAGGCAGGAAACCCTATACCATTTCAGACAAATGGCTGTCCAGTCTCTTCTTAAAAACTTCCAGTGTTGGAGCATTCACCACTTCTGGAGGCAGGTTGTTCCACTGGTTAATTGTTCTAACTGTCAGGAAGTTTCTCCTTAGTTCTAGGTTGCTTCTCTCCTTGACTAGTTTCCATCCATTGCTTCTTGTCCTGCTTTCAGGTGCTTTGGAGAATAGCTTGACTCCTTCTTCTTTGGGGCAGCCCCTGAGATATTGGAACACTGCTATCATGTCACCCCTCGCCCTTCTCTTCATTAAACTAAGCCATACCCAGTTCCAACAACCGTTCCTTATACATTTTAGCCTCCAGCCTCCTAATGATCTTTGTTGCTCTTCTTTGCACTCTTTCTAGAGTGTCAACATCTTTTTTACATTGTGGTGACCAAAACTGGATGCAGTATTCCAGGTGTGGCCTTACCAAGGCATTGTAAAGTGGTATTAGTACTTCACTTGATCTTGATTCTATCCCTCTGTAAATGCAGCCTAGCACTGTGTTGGCTTTTTTGGCAGCTGCAGCACACTGCTGGCTCATATTGATAGATAGATGGATAGATAGATAGATAGATAGATAGATAGATAGATAGATAGATAGATAGATAGATAGATAGATAGTCAAAAGACCACTCCTGACATCAGTTAATGTACACACTGCCCCATGTTGGATCACCTTCTTTCTGATCTCTCAGGTCAGTAGATGAAAAGGGCAAATATGGCAAGGAAGGAAGAAATTTACTTGGAAATATCAAGGAAATGGTTTCAATGGCCAGCTCAGTCAATCCTTGTTGTGCTTGCCGGTTGTCTAGCCACGCTGGGAAGATTTCAGAAGCAGACCCTGGCCTTCAATGGGTTTGTCATCATGCCAAGGTACTGTAGCTCTAGCATGACTATCCGTGCCTTTTCTTTCTTTCACTGCAGCTGCTTGTCCAAGGACTATAAAACAGCCAAGCGGATCCCCATTTGAGGCCTACCTACAAAACTTCCTTGACTGAAGAAATCTGAATTAGAGCAAGCTGAAGAACATGTCTTGTCAGGGCAATTAAAGAGATAATTTCCACAACCTTAGCTACATGTTGCTGTAATGCACACTTATGAATGAACATTCATCTAGAGGAGCAAAATCAATGTAATTTTTAAGGGGGTTCGGAATCACTGAAGTTAATAATAACAATAATAGGTTGGAAGGGACCTTGGAGGCCATCTAGTCCAATTTCTAGGTCTGTAGCTTGACGCACAGTGGCTTTCTTCTTCTTTTAATTCATGGAATACGTACAGCAGTTCAGCAACAAAAGTTCCTATGAACTGCATAAATGAAGCACTAATGGCCATTTATCAGCCATCCTTGCTGTCATATTCAATTATGTATCATTGAAGCATATCCCAAACAGAACACAATACCTAGGGAATACAGCAGGAATCATAAAGGCAAGAAGGATCTAACCAGAGAAGTCAAAATTTGGTGTATACATTGAGCATAAGGTAAAAGGTAAAGGTAAAGGTTCCCCCGCACATGCGTGCTAGTCGTTTCCGACTCTAGGGGCTGGTGCTCATCTCCGTTTCAAGGCCGAAGAGCCAGCGCTTGTCCGAGGACATCTCCGTGGTCATGTGGCCGGCATGACTAGACGCCAAAGGTGCACGGAATGCTGTTACCTTCCCACCGGAGTGGTCCCTATTTTTCTACTTGCATTTTTATGTGCTTTCGAACTGCTAGGTTGGCAGAAGCTGGGACGAAGTAACAGGCGCTCACTTTGTTACACGGCACTCGGGATTCGACCCGCCAAACTGCTGACCTTCTGATCGATAGGCTCAGCATCCTAACCCACTGAGCCACCGTGTCCCTTTGAGCATAAGAGGGTTTGCTTAAAAGACAGGAAAGACAGAGAGAAAGAGAGAAAGGTGTGTGTGTGTGTGTGTGTGTGTGTGTGTGTGTGTGTAAACGTATGCCTATTAAATGAAACTACACTAGGAGTCATATATAGGGGTCCCCCTAACCAAGTTGCTCAGACCGAAGAAGCTATTTGGATAAGTAGCTGAGATAGTAATTGAGACAACTTTCAGTCTAGAAGGGACCTTAGAGGTCTTCCAGTCCAACCCCTTACTCAGGCAGGAAACCCTATACTATTTCAGACAAATGGTTGTCCAGTCTCTTCTTTAAAAACCTCCACAGCTTCTGGAGGCAAGCTGTTCCACTGGTTAATTGTTCTCACTGTTAGGAAGTTTCTCCTTAATTCCAGGTTACTTCTCTCCTTGATTAGTTTCCATCCATTGCCTTCTGGTACTTTGGGAAATAAGTTGATCCCCCTCTCTTCTTTGTGGCAGCCCCTCAAATACCAGAATACTGCTATCATGTTACCCTTAGTCAGTGCTTTTTTTGTAAAACAAAAAGGTGCCGGAACTCACACGTCATACAACCCGCCTTGCCTACCCTACAACACTGGAAGTTTTTAAGAAGTGATTGGACAGCCCATTTGTCTGAAATGATATAGGGGGTTGGACTAGATGACCTCCAAGATCCCTTCCAACTTTATTATTATTATTATTATTATAAACAAAGGTGGATTATGGTCATAAGTTGAGGATTGCCTGCATTTGAAAAAAAAGTGCCTGGCTGAGGAATTCTGGGAGTTGAAGTCCACAAGTTATAAAAGGTCCAAGTTTGAAGACCCCTGTTTTAAAACATCTAGGCCACCATGTTGATAGAATAAATAACACAGGGCAGTCGACTGCACTTTAGCATGCTTTTTTAAAGAACACAATTTCAGTCCCATAGTAATAATAGTTGCTAATGGATATTTAATAAGAATAGAGTTAGACATTCAAATACTGTTTTTCTTTAACATGTGCTCCCATTCAACGAGTGGAAATCATCAGAAACTGCATTTTCATGTAAATAGTAACAGTGCACATGGGTTCATTTATTTTTTATAAAGTTCTCAGGAGTTTTCAATAATAATAATAATAATAATAATAATAATAATAATAATAATAATAATAATAATAATAATAATAATAATACAAAGATCTTTCTAAAACTTATACCATAATACCTGCACTGAAATGTAACTTTAAGTGCTTTATTCTTCCTTTTACATAAAAAACTAGATTATTGTTTAAAGAAAATATTTATTTACACAACATTCTCAGAAGGGCACTTACACTAATTTCTTGGTTTACAGATTTAAAAATGCTTCTATTTTAATTTCTTCTCCTTAACAACCTTCCGTAATATTAAGACCAGTAAAATCAGTTTTTTGAACAAAATTTTAACTCATGGGAAAATGAAAAACAAACAAACTGTGATTTCTGAATGTTTATAGAAGGGAGACAATTATAGTTATCTCTCAATATTGTCAGCGATCAGAGATCACGGTTGATTTATTTTTTGCCTTGCTTAGATGTCTCTTGTATGTTGACTCTTGCCATAACCGAATCCAAATAACAGTGCCTGGGGTGTCATTTAAAAACTTTAGACCACAGCAAATTCATTATACAGTATATGCTGCACGTAGGAGACAAGCAAAATACAAATCTTATTTCAGCCTATATATATATATATATATATATATATATATATATATATATATATATATATATATACAGATATTCCTCTGTTAAATCATTTTTCAGTCATTCTCTTTTTCTTCTTCCTGTTCTGAAGCTTTTAAGCTGCTTAGAGATGCCATCTCCCAACACAATGACAACGAACAAATTCTAACACACCGTCCAGCGCTAGAAAGCCACAAATATGCCAGGGACAAAGGGCACCAAACGACAAAGACAGCACATTGAAAGAGAGAATGAAATCTTTCTCAGATGCTAATTCCTGCAAAATAATCTCTACCCCGACACTGGACAGCACACCTGGCTTTCGCAAAATGTACTGCTGGACTTAAGAACTTTTATCGCTCCGAAAGCGATGGCTAAGCGATGTTACCTGACTTGATTTGGGAGTTTATCCATTCTAGGTAACTTGGGAACAAAAGAGGCTCACCTGTACAGGTTTGTGCCAGTTGTGGGGACAGGTGCACTCTGAACTTCTATCTCTGCTCATCCCTTTTACTTTCACCAAGTTTTTCCTGGGGTTTCCTTGTGCGCTGTCCCAAGTTGAGTGACATCTAATCTTGCTTTGGGATGAAGCTGGACACAAAGGTCCTGAAGCAGTAGATGTTAACGCCTGGCAATGATGTCGAGGATGCCCACAATGCCCCGGGGCACTTTCCTGCAAACTGGAGGTGGAATGAACACCTCTGGATAAAGTTGGCATTGCTCTGGCAGGCTCCATCCCATCGGATTCACGGCAACAGCTATGCTGCCGAGGTAGGTAGGTCATCATGGCAGTAGACTGTGATCAGATCCTCCTGCCCACCTTTCTCTTCTCCGCAGACAGAAGGTCCAGTTTCCGTAAACCAAATACTTTTGACAGCTGCTGTCAGCAGTGCATCGTGGGAACAGGGCGAGAGGAGCTGCACAGCTCCATCGGCTGGTCGGTCTTTGTCAATAAATGACTCAACTCACAGAGAGGCTTGGCAGCAGCTGCTGGCAGAGAAGCAATCGATGTTTCCCACAGCTGGGGTTGCAAGGGTGAACTTCAAACCCGTCCCTCCTCCTCGGATGACGGACAAGGAGAAGGAGGAATTAGGAGGCGAGCAGAAAAGACCAATAAAGACCATGAGGGCAGCTGCTGAATTCTGACACTTTCTTGCCAGGCACACTAAGCAAATTCCTGGTCTTGTCTGCCCCGTCTTCTCTAACTAAAGCATCCAGCTTTTTACAAGCACAGCCTTTTTCTTTGGAAAGAGCCAACCTAGGAAGAAATGAGGTTATTGAGCGCCACTGTCTTCAAGGAACAAGCTTCTCCCTATCGCACGTAGACACAGCCTCTCCTTCTCTCTTGCTTCCAAGGAAGATGATTTGCGTTTGGCTGAAAGGGAAGGCAAGTACCAGAGTGCCTCTCTAGTCACAAGATGTAAAAAAAGATGTCGAGGCTCTAGAAAGGGTACAGAGAAGAGCAACAAAGATGATTGGGGGACTGGAGGCTAAAACTTATAGGGAACGGCTGCTGGAATTGGGTATGTGTAGTTTAACGAAGAGAAGGGTGAGGGGGGACATGATAGCAGTGTTCCAATATCTCAGGGGCTGCCCCAAAGAAGAGGGAGTCAAGCTATTCTCCAAAGCACCTGAAGGCAGGACAAGAAGCAACGGATGGAAACTAGTCAAGGAGAGAAGCAACCTAGAACTAAGGAGAAACTTCCTGACAGTTAGAACAATTAACCAGTGGAACAACCTGCCTCCAGAAGTGGTGAATACTCCAACACTGGAGGTTTTTAAGAAGAGACTGGACAGACATTTGTCTGAAATGGTATAGGGTTTCCTGTCTTAGCAGGGGGTTGGACTAGATGACCTCCAAGGTCCCTTCCAGCTGCTTTTTCTTCTTCTTCTTCTTCTTCTTCTTGTTCTTCTTCTTCTTCTTCTTCTTCTTCTTCTTCTTCTTCTTCTTCTTCTTCTTCTTCTTCTTCTTCTTGTTCTTCTTTCTTCTTCTTCTTCTTCTTCTTATTATTATTATTATTATTATTATTATTATTATTATTATTATTATTATTATTATTATTATTCTAAATGTCTGTGACAGATTCTCAAAGTCCACGCTCTGGACAGAAGGGTTTGAAAGAGGGAGCAAAGAGGCCATCTGTGTTAAAATTGCACAGCTCTCCCTCAACAGGGAGGGGGGAAAAAGATATATAACACCACCTCTCTCCAGTCTACAACACGGTCCTTTCAGCAGTTCCAAGAAGATTCCACACCCATCTGCCGTCCGCTTCAGGTGACTCTGAGGACCCAGATAACCCCCCTCCCCCCCCATAAAAAGTCTGATTACAGAATCAGAAAAGCCGAAAGGATTTTTCAAGCAAGAACTGAGCCAATGGCTAAAAATGATCTCCAAATGCATGTAGCACTTCTCCCAGACAAATTCTGTAATGACACCCGGAAGGTGAGGCAATAGCAATAGCAATAGCCTTATAGACCACTCCGTATAAAAGACGAATAAAGGAAAAAAAAAAACAAACGAGTAGCTCTTCCTACACACCTCTCACAATTGCAATCACAAACCATCAGCAATTTTTGGTTCTGATTTTCAATCCAGGGCTGCTTTACCCACGGAGCGCTGAACTCTTAGCTATGTCCCATTTCTAATAACCGAATTGAAAGGGAGCTTGGAGGTCATCTAGTCCAGGGCTTTTCAACCAGTGGTACGGGTACCACCTGTGGTACATTGGCATCTGGCAGGTGGTACATGACCATCCTAGAAAAGTGGTAGTGGGGGAGGGGAATGAGCTGAACTGGTGGCAGCACCGCACAAGCCTGAGTGAGAGATGGCTGGAACTGCAGGGCTGTCAGGGCTCAGCGGAAGCGCTAGGATCAGCGCCAGGCTCCAGCTGATCGGCACTTCTTCGGGGCTGTCAGGGCTCAGTGGAAGCGCCAGGATCAGCACCAGGCTCCAGCTGGAACTCAGCACTGAGCCTGGCGCTTCTGAGCCCAGAAGAAGCGCCGATCAGCTGGAATGTTGCAGCATCTCCAGGGTCTTGTGATTTACATTCAGATGCTTGGCAAATGATTCTTATTTATGATGGTCACAGTGTCCCGGGGTCACGTGAAGTGACCAAAACCTGCTGCAACCACCCAGCAGATGGGGGGGGGGAAATAAAAACCAAACACCCCCACCCCACCCCCGCTACCAATCCTCAACAGAAATGCTCACAACAGTGAAAACCTCGGAACAGGAGGAAGAGCACCGCCAGGCGGGAAGGCAAGTGTCTTGCTCAGCTGTGGCTTGGGGGGCACTTTTTTCAGTGCCATTGTAACTTTGAACAGTCACTAAGCAAACTGTTGTAAGTCAAGGACTACCTGTACTTCGTCACTTTTTTCCTTTTTTTCTTTTTTTTGGGTCATCACATTTTTTTTTATTAAAGAGTTTTACAAAAACAAAATTTTACAATATATCCCCAAATTCCTCCCACCCGAAACCCCCCCACTTCCCCCCCCCCACTTCCCAGAGCTAAATACAGGATTATAGTTGCAATAATCATATTCTAAATATAAATTATGCATAATATACAATTAACCAAATTCATAATGCGCTTTAACTCTCTTTTAACATAACTACAAACAACGTACCAATAACAATATCCCACTAAAATCTACTCATAAGCTAAATGGTACTTTTTAGTCCCATATTTGTTCTGAATATAATTTATCCATCTCCTCCAAACTGAAATATATCTTTCCTGTGAATGATCCTTCAGGTAAGCAGAAATCTTAGACATTTCTGCAAGATTCGAAACTTTAAACACCCATTCTTCTACAGTGGGCAAACTATCCTTCTTCCAATATTGTCCCATCAGTAACCGTGCTGGGGTCATCACATTTTTGACCCCTTGCTAGGCGACTGGTGGTACTCGGATGTTGCCATATCCTAAAAGTGGTACAATGGGTGAAAAGGTTGAAAAGCCCTGTATCTAGTCCAACACTCTGCTCAAGCAGGAGACCCCCATACCATTTCAGACAAAGGGTCATCTAGTCTCTTTTTGAAAGCTTCCAACGTTGGAGTGCCCATAACTTCTGGAGGCAAATTGTCCCATTGATTGTTCTAACTGTCAGGAAATTTCTCCTTAGTTGTAGGCTCAAGCCCTTCTCCATTGATTCTTCTCCTGCCTTTGCTTTATGTAACCCATGCCAGCAGAAGATGGATTATTTTGCAGTGCTCATAAGCATCTCCAACCATGCTGACTCTGAGCCGCATGCAATTCCCAATTCTATAACTTGCGTTAAAAATAAACCAAGATCGTCTTTATCAAGGTGAGTTGTGGTTCTCCCTTGTACCCATAATGACTCAGCCTCAAGCGTCTTCTGCTAAGTTGGCAAAAAAAAAATAATAGACTTCATTGCTTAAAACTGACCTGCTCCGAACCGAACAGACTGTCAAAAATATTAAACGAGTTGAAACGGAGTGCACAAATTGGAAGGGTCCAATCCAAACATTAGGTCGATGAAATAAAAAGAAACTTCTAGACAAGTTTGCTCAAGGTTGGCAAGCATAAAGGAAGCAAAGGCACACTTGGAAACATTAAACAAATACTAATCAGGATCTGAGATTAAAGGACATCATTGTGATATACGGAATCCACCTTAGCTCTAAATGGCAGGGATGCAGTTGGAACCAACTAGTTACAAACAGTGTGAGAATTAGTTTTCACATGATCAGAGGAAAACCTGATAGCAATAGCAATAACACGTAGACTTATGTACCCTCCACAGCGCTTTACAGCCCTTTCTAAGCAGCTTACAGAGGCAGCATGTTGACCCCCAACAATCTGGGTCCTCATTTTACCAACCTTGGAAGGATGGAAGGCAGACTCAGCCTTGAGCCGGTCAGGATCGAACTGCTGGCAGTCAGCAGAATTAGCCTGCAATGCATTCTAACTAATGAGCTTGCCACGTCTCTTGCTATCTTGATACAGGCAGTCCTCGATTTATGACAATTGAGGAAATTTCTCCTTAGTTCTAGGTTGCTTCTCTCCTTGATTAGTTTCTATCCGTTGCTTCTTGTCCTGCCTTCAGGTGCTTTGGAGAATAGCTTGACTTCCTCTTCTTTGGGGCAGCCCCTGAGATATTGGAACACTGCTATCATGTCATCCCTAGTCCTTTTTTTCATTAAACTAGACCAGGGGTAGGCAACCTTGGAATTCTGGGAGTTGAAGTCCACGAGTCATAAAAGAGCCAAGGTTGCCTACCCCTGAACTAGACATACATGGATTTCAGTCCAAAGCATGCAAAATATACAAACAAATGGGGTTTGTCACTGTGTTCTTCTAGGATTTCCACTTCAGTCTATAGAAATTTTGTATGAAATGGGATAGGTTCTCCTGCTTGAGCAGGGACTGGACTAGAAGACCTCCAAGGTCTACTCTACTCTACTCTACTCTACTCTACTCTACTCTACTCTACTCTACTCTACTCTACTCTACTCTACTCTACTCTATTCTATTCTATTCTATTCTATTCTATTCTATTCTATTCTATTCTATTCTATTCTATTCTATTCTATTCTATTAAGAGCCTTGGTGGAGCAGTGGGCTAATGCTTCCTTAAGTAACACCAGCTGCCTGCAATTAGTGCAGGTTTGCGTCCCACCAGGCTCAAGGTTGACTCAGCCTTCCATCCTTCCGAGGTAGGTAAAATGAGGACCCAGATTGTTGGGGGCAATTAAGCTGACTTTGTAATAATGCCGCTTGGGGTGTGTGTGAAAGCCCTAATAAGCAGGCATATACATAGAATGAAGGCTACTGCTAAGCTTGTAAGCCACCCTGAGTCTTCGGAGAAGGGCGGGATATTAATGGAATTAAAATAAATAAAAAAATATTCTATTCTATTCTATTCTATTCACTTCTGTACTGTTGCCAAAGGAACATCATTAGATTCATTAGAATAACAATTCAGTTTCCAGTTTAATTTAATTAATTTAATTTAATTTATTGAGATTTCTATACCGCCCTTCTCCCAAAGGGACTCAGGGCGGTTCACAGGGCATAAATATAAATGACAATACAAAAATTAAAAGACAATTAAATAATGCCCAAGTTAAAACAAGAATAATAAAACAAGCCTATAAAAACCCATGTACCCCCATCAGGCCCAGACCCGCTAGTTCAAATAAATGGGTCTTCAACCCGCGACGGAAGGATCGGAGGTCTGATGCCGTCCGGAGCTCAACCGGCAGTTGGTTCCATAATGCCGGAGCACCCACAGAGAAGGCCCTCCCCCTGGGGGCCACCAGTCGACATTCCTTGACAGGAGGCACCCTGAGGAGGCCCTCTCTGTGGGCGCGCACAGGGCGGAGGGGAGTCGACGCTGGCAGCAGGTGGTCCTCGAGGTATCGCGGACCCATGCCATGTAGGGACTTAAAGATCATAACCAAAACCTTGAACC